>NW_020194684.1:1689240-2289240 GCF_002865645.1 Hyaloscypha bicolor E | reverse complement strand
TTTCTCTCAATGATATCTGGTACAATCATCCCACTCTGCTAGGGAGCAAATCACTCCCTTTATTCCTCTCGAAGCTCCTCCTGCACAAGCGAGTCCATACACGCCCTTGTAAACTGTGGAACAGTATATCACGTGACGTAACCCGCCAACCTCCTCGACTGCCTTATAAGACCTAACAAATGATCTAGCATCTCACCGTACAATGATCTACAAGTCCACGACAGATAATACCTGGCATAGATAAGGGCCTGGCTGTTCTTGACTCCTGCCTCCCGTAGACAGCCTTCCGCTCTCATCATCCTCCCCGCATCGCGTCGCAGATCCGGATCGCCGTGATATCAGAAACGCCCATCACGAGCTCATCGGCATCAAAGGAAGCCATCCAAACCTTCAAGGAACAGGCTCATCCTCTTGCTAGCCAATATGGACGACCTTATCAAAGCTATTCACACGACCCCGATCATCGACAATCATGCTCACCCACTCCTCACCCCAGCAACCCAGTCCAAATACCCTCTCCTCTCCATCACCACCGAAGCTCATGGCGATGCCATGCGAGCCACAACTTCTTCACTCTCTCACATCCGTGCCGTGAACCAGCTCTCATACGTTCTAGGATGTCCTCCGACCTGGGAAGACGTCGTGAAAGCCATCGACATCGAAAAAGCCAAGCCTCACCACGTGTGGCAGAGACGCTGTTTGGAAGGCATCGAAACCATCCTCGTTGACGACGGCCTTGATGGAGGAGACGAAGTTTATGACTACAGCTGGCATGATAAGCTTGTCCGAAGTGAATGCAAGCGTATCGTGAGGATCGAGAAGTTGGCGGAAGAGATCATCGATGCCTTGCTCAAGCAGCCTGATATTGAGCCCGAAGATGTGTTTGGGGCCTTGCGAGACGCCTTTGAGATTGCTATCCAGACGGCTATCGATGATCCTGAGGTTGTGGGCTTCAAATCTGTCATCTGTTATCGCACAGGGCTAGATATCTTGCCGTTGGTGAGCTCATCGGCAGTGAGGGATTCGTTTGTGGATTACATTGCTGGTTTGCAGGATGCGGGGGTTACAGAGTTCAAGAGAGTTGATGGGATGCCGCTGAATTCTTATTTGGTAAACAAGGCAGCGCAGCTCATCTCATTGAGTCCCAAGCACAAGAAGCCGTTGCAATTTCACACCGGGTTGGGAGATAACGATATCACGCTCACCAGATCATCGCCCTCTCATCTTCAGGGCTTCATCAGGAGGTATCCGACGGTTCCAATTGTCCTTCTTCATGCAAGCTATCCCTGGACCAAAGAAGCGGGTTATCTTGCAAGCGTCTATGAGAATGTCTACGCTGATATCGGAGAGGTATTCCCATTCGTCAGTAGGGAGGGCCAGGAGAAGGTAGTGCGGGAGATCCTGGAGCTTTGCCCAACGGAAAAGATCCTGTGGAGTACGGATGGACATTGGTTCCCGGAGACTTATCTTCTTGCTGTGGTTCAAGTTCGGGAAGCTTTGGAAGTGGTAAGTTATTGCCGACAGATTGAAAGTCGGAGCTGATGTTGCAGGTGCTCACCGACTATGTCCAAAGTGAGACTTTGACAGTTGCGCAGGCTGTAAGAGCAATCGAAGACATTTTCTTCAAAACGTCCAACGATCTTTACAATCTCCATATCCCCTTCAAGCCTCTCGTTAATTCAACAATCCCTCTTCCAGTTCGATCAGCTACGAGAACTGATGAGGACGCACTAACTTCATTCTTAAACGAGTACACCTCCACGAAGTTTATTCGTCTTCAATACCTCGATTATACCTCCACGCCTCGAGTTCGTATCATCCCTGTCAAGAAAGCCCTCAGTATTCTCGACAACAGTCCACACCTCTCAATTGGCATCACAAAAGCTTCACTTGGACTCTTACAAAACGACATCATCATTCCGGCAGCTAGCGCAATAGGCGAATACAGACTTCAAGCTGACTTGTCATCCCTCAGACCCGGCCCATATGAAGGATATGCGTTCGTGCAAGGCGAGTTCCACGAATCAGATGGTTCCATTGCAGATCTGTGCCCAAGATCTCTCCTTCGTAGAACCCTCGTGGAGGCCGAATCTCAGAATCTCGAATTCCTGGTGGGCTTTGAAATCGAGATTGTGTTCATGTCCCGCTCCGAAGATGGTGCTCTTCAACCACTCTCCAATTCTGGAGGCCATGCATGGTCGTCGAATCGAGCCCTCCACGGAAACAAAATGCTTGACATGCTCCATCAAATCTATGATAGCTTGGCTGTCTCTGGCATTTATCTGGAACAGTGGCATCCAGAGGCAGCGCTTGGCCAATACGAATTCGTTCTGCCCCCTCTTCCGCCACTACAGGCCGCTGATGCTCTTCTCCATGCCAGAGAAATTGTCAACACCGTGGTTGCAGGCTACTCAATGCGAGCAACTTTATACCCCAAGCCATTCTCCGATATGGCCGGCACCGCATCCCACATCCATATCTCAATCTCATCGCCAGATGGAGACAAGAAAGGGGTCTATGAATCGTTCTATGCAGGGATATTGAAGCATCTTCAAGCCATCATTGCATTCACCTACTCCTCCCCCTCAAGCTACGACCGAATGGCAGATAGTTGCTGGGCTGGAGGACGATGGGTGGCATGGGGAACGCAGAATCGTGAAACTGCCTTGCGCAAAATCGAAGACTCGCACTTTGAGATCAAAGTGGTTGATGGGCTTGCCAATGTCTATTTCGCCTTGGCGGCTATCATTGCAGCCGGAACACAAGGTGTGAAGGATAAGCTAGACCTGATATTGGGAGATTGCCTGAAAGATCCAGCTCAGCTGAGTGATGACGAGAAGAAGACCCTTGGGGTCAAAGATATGCTGCCAAAGGATCTCGAGTCAGCATTGCAAGCTTTGGAGGAGGATGGAGAGCTGACCAAGTTGATGGGCAAGGATCTTGTGGTGAGGTACATCAAGGTCAAGAAAGCAGAGATCGACTTGTTGAATGGGATGCGTGCTCCTGACAGGAAACATTGGATCATGGAGAGGTATTAGGGGATGTTGGCAGTGCCACCAGTCTTTTTCTCGTCCTCCGCAAGATCTTCTTTCCACAATGGGAGGCATTCTCCCCTCCACCGCAATTTATTTGAAGTTCAATTCTCTTTCACTGCACAAAACGCGATGATGATGCTTCGACTTCTGAATTGGGAGGGATCAAAGGGAACGAGAGCAATATAGGATGGAATGAGGGTGGTTGGAGAGTAAAACAACTGGATGGTCATCGCCTCTTCTGCTCATAAGAGGTCATATCCTGAGAACGCGTCTGTGCTTTGTGAATCGATGAATTGCGTAAGGGTTTGATTTGAAAAGGCGATCGAAATGAAATGAAACCCTGCTGATTTTGAACTCCACCAGATCTCGTGATGCTCCATCTCTCAGCGCCTTCAAGCTACCCACATAATACGCATACTCTGCCGTAACACCAAATCGACGTTTACCTGCAAGTCACGACAGTCCTTCAAGATCTCCATGTACTGCCGCCTTGCCTGCTCAGGGAATGGTTCCTCATCCCCTTTCCAATTCTCCAATATCTCTTTATTTCTTCCCAAGAATTCCTCAGCCACGACTTCCAACGCACAGTTTAAGAGTGCATGGTATACTTCAAGGGCACGAAACTTAAGCAGGTAGTCTTTCGCTGCTTTCCATTCCTGCTTCTGAATGGCTAGTCGCCAAGTTGATGCCCATGCGGCATGCAAACGCTCAAGTGGGTGACGGAACCTGATGTCAGCCTTCAGTACGGCTTTAGTTAAAGCCGTCTGTTCTTCCTCAGGAACATAGACCTCAATCAGGTCGAACAGAGTTTCGTCGCGATGTGTCCATCGGGTCCAGTTCACCGAGAGCAACGTGTGGCAATAGGAGGAGTCTTTGAGGAAGTGCAAGGCATAGTGCATATATTCTCCACCCGCTTTCCAGTTTCGGAGTAAGATCTCCACTGCCCGAGGAACCATATTCGTGTACTTAGCTAGTAGGTAGAGGTTCTGAGAGTCCGTTCGGGAGGCAAAGAACATTAAGGATGAATTTACTATAGGCCCATATTCGTGGAGAACGCTGAAAAGCACGTGTGGGACACTGTTGTGCATTGCGTTACTAATGTGACTGCAGCTTGACATGCTCGATGTTCTCGACGGTACTGGTCCAACTTGGAATTGCCTTCGATACGGATCCAGAGGGTCAGTATTATTTCGTAAAGTGATCAATGTCGATAAGGGACTCGATTCGCGCGACATGCTGACGTCTCCGCTGATAGAGGAGTCGGAGTTGCGGGGTGAGGAGCTTGCGATTGACGGAACATAACCCGATCTGGGTGACGCACCTCCCGAATGTCCTGTCGGGGATCGAAATGTTCTTCTCCGCCTGTTCTTCCTTATGTTCCATTCGTCAAGCTTTAACTTCCAAGTACGGGGCCTGAAGTCAATTAGTTTTTCCTCCTAAATAAGTCCACTTCTTCAATTCTTACGATGCATTGATGCCATGCTCAATTCTCATTTTCTCCCGCAGCGCCTCCAGGGTGTAGCTTTGATTGATATACAGCTCCTTGATGACGTCTTTGAACTCTTCCCAGTTCTCATGCATGACGAGTGTTGAGTGGGAGTCCGAAGACTGACCGGACATTGAGAGTATACAGATTGGAATAAATGGAAATTGTATCAAAGAGATGCATGGCACTTGATAAGTATTTGAACGGACTATGGGTCTTTGTTATCATGGTCCCATTTCTGGAGAATTCTCTCGTTAGGCATATGGCCTTTCCGTGGCTGAGATGCCTCGCTCAAGCCGGGCGAGGACCCCACGCCCTGACGTGGGAGTAATTGGCGGCTGCACTTTCATCCCACACGCTCCCCTGTGATACGTTGCAGTGCAGAAAATTAAGAGCGGGAGTTGAATGGCCAAAGGATAGAGGCTGCGGCTTTGGAGGAGAAAAAGCATTTCCAACAAGATTGTCGCCCGTTTGTAAAGAAGGAAGTTTCGTGACCGAAGCTCAATACGTGCATCCTTCTTCCGCATTTGACGTCCACCGGGAGTGCTTCCCGGGTCGCCTGGGCCCTGTCGTGTAACGTCTCGTGCCCCCCACAGTCATCAAGTGATAGCTCCCCTAAATTCCCCCACGTGCCCCTTAAAATTGCAAGAAAACAATCCGTGTAGGACAACAATCTAAGTCTGCCTTGCTTATCTCTTTCCTTTCGAGCCATCTCGGGTTTCCCATCTGCTGCCATTTTATTTCATGTTTTCCTCTTGATCAAATTCCGACATAAGTTTCGACACAAAGCCTCGTGCCAACCTGCTGCATATCTACGCCTATGAATCTCCTACGTGAGACCTGTCAACTGGTGCTTATCAGTCTACACGTGGGTCGCTGAAAGAATCAATTATGAGATATGAAGCAAAACTTAGAAGGTCCTTTGTTCACGATCGCCGGAATCCGTCTCAAATGCCGCGAGAGGTGCAGCGGCGGCGATTTCCATCTTTCTTCATACATAGGTTTAGTTGTTTCATTTTTTCTTACCTTCCTTTTTTTTCTACATTATGTGTGTCCTTTGTCGAAGGATCTATCTTCCTGTGATCAAGATGAAGCTCGATACCCTGTTTGTTTATCTTTTTGTCACCACTTCCCACGTAGTCGCTACGCTTAAGGGAACTTGCGCAAAACTTGCTCCAGGATTGCAATGGCTTCACCAAAACCTTTCGAGTAACTCGTTGATTTCCTGCAACGGTTCGCCAGGGCAGCTCTCACCCGTATTGTCGCCTGCTGAGGACGATGGAATTGCTCGCAGTAGTAAGATTAGAGTACCACGTAAGCCCTAAATCAAAATACGTACGGTCGGCAGATGGAGTTGGCAGAAGTTGTCGCGAATTACCCAAACTACAATTCTCCAGGGGGTCCATGGTCTCATGTGTGGGGAGACAACTTGCAAAGGTTATTCCAGATCAAGCTGAATTATGATCCGTTGTGTACGATCACCAAGGGAAGGAGTTTGCAACGCCGGGCTGCGTGGCAAGAGGACTTCCCAATATCTTTGCGTAGAAAGCGGGGTTTGGGCAGTTATCGTTAAGGCTATTACTTCTAAAGTTGGTGGACAAGGGAATAAGAGGGTTGGAAGATTCCTGAACCTCTTGGGATGTATCTGCTCAAGTGTTGGCCCCCGTTCGGTTGACTCGCGTCACGTGCCAACCTTATTGTCTTTGCGCCCAAAAGCTCCTACCCCAGACAGGGTCCTCTTATAGAACTAAATAAGAAAATTTCTTGTCCTACCCCCGGCTTAAGCTGTCTTTCCTTAGCTAAAATCATCTAATTTGCACATTACTAACGTTTCGCAAGACTCTACTTACCGACTATCAAAAAGTCCCGCTTCCAGGTGAAACGACTTCGACACCCACGAGGCTTAAAGAGTTAAGCCTGCGTACCCTACACCTTCCGGCAGGTGCTGGAAGGAATTAAATTAAGTTCCAAGCTTCGAGGTTGCACATACCCCAAAAAGAAGTTGCACGGGTTACGGTAACAGACAAAAAACGGCACGCCTACTTCAGCGCATCGCCATGTCCGAAAGGACGTTAGCAAGTAAGTCATTTCTCCCTCACCCATGTCGGCGATTGCTCACCTTCATAGTCGAGAGGCCGAGCCCTCGATCATTACATTACCATACCATTCACTACGTGTGAGCTTCTCACATTGCTGTCCAGCGGAGCACCCGCTGGACTTAATACTCTCCCATCTTACTTCACAAGTAAGTCGTTCCCCTTTTCAAAACTTCAACTTCTGCTCACCTTTGTAGTCGTTTGGCCGAAGCTGATCGATAGAACCAACACCCATTACCTTCTCCTGAGCAGTCGCTTGAGGACTTAGCCCACAATTACGTAGCCACAGAACTCTTTCGTGTGGAAAATCAAGTAAGCCCTCCTCTCTCTCCCTAAATTCTCTCACTAACCTTCACAGCTCTCTACTAGCAGATTTCTGAGGACCAGGAATCCAACACTCTCAATTCAGGTCAAGAGACCTGGACCTTCTGCTTCGTCTCTGGCCTAGCAATCAAAACTCAAATCGTAGGTACTATTTCCTCGACAGCTTAAGCACAACAATTTTTTTTGGCCTTCTTTGTCTCACCGTATATCACTAAAGGCCTTGACTTCCAAGACCGCTAAGCAGAACGAGGCACATAAGCTAAAACAAGCGTAATTTTCGCAACTCATTCTAAGCTGCCTTGCCCCTCATCGTCGTGCAATAACTCAATTAGCACAAACGGCATCTCCTAGCACCTTCGCCCTTGACTGGAACCTCGGGTAAATGCCAGAAATTCCTCTTCAACGTTGTACATACCAAAAATGAAGATATCCCGGTTACGGCAACAGACAACCACAGCACGTCCACTTCAACGCCAGCTATGACCACACTCCGCCGCCTCCTCTTCTCTTGAGTTTGTCTCAAATTCGCGTCACATAAGCGCTTCCTTGGCCCGTCATAAATCAAGACCCCGGGGTCGGAAACAGCCGCCTCAGGTTTTCAACGGTTCTCAATCATCGCTCTGACCTTGTTAGTAATGATCTCTTAAAAGACAGCTTGAGCATGAGAATTAATTTTTTGGGCCGCTTTTCTACCTTCCGAGCCACCTACCATAATTGGGCAACGCAACATGGTCACATCGTAATCTAAAAAGGGCAAAGAGGGGACAATGGTGGGATATCACTAACACTTTACTCTCCACTACTCATACTACAGAATTCAATTCCACGTTCTCTCGTCGCTCACTGAACAGCTTTGCGTACTTAATCAGTATCCTTAGATGCAGCCATAACCTCCGCATTGAGTCTCTCGATTTCCTCTCTCGCTTCACGATCTGCTGGGTCCTCCAATTCCTCAACTTTGGCCGGTACAGATGCTTTCTGTTCAACAATTGGTTCAGACTCAACACGCTCGGGCTCCGCCTCAGCCTCTGGTACCTCCTTTTCAACCTCCAGCTCCTTGGCTGCGCCAACTTCGTGGTTTTCTTCCTCCGTGACCTTGGGAGTTATTGGTGCTTCAACATCGGGGACTGAAGGTGCCACGACTGGCTCATCCTCGACCGGGGCTGGTTCCTCCTCAACTACAACAGGCTCCTCAACGTGGCTGATTTCGGGCTCCGTTGCCTTTGTTTCCTCGACATCCACCTGTGGTTCTTCAACTGACTCTGTGATCTCCGCTGGAGCAGTCTCAACCGGTGCCTCTGCGACTTCTTCCTTGGCAGCTGGAACAGATTCAACAACCTTAGGCTCCTCTTCCTCTTTAACTGGCGCATCCTGGGACGATGATGCAGTTGCATTTACTACTTTTGGTATGGCCTTAGGAGCAAGTTGCTTCGGCGCTTTAGCTGCAGGACTTGCAAGCGGCGTGACAACCTTTGACGGTCCATCCTTGGTTGAAGGTCTCTTTACAGATTGCGATCTCTTCGGTGGGGTCAAAGGAGCAGCCTTCTCCACAATGGTCTTCGATGCAGAAGAGGTGGTTGGTCGCATCATTCTTGCCAGGAAGCCTTCATCAGCGGGTGCAGCCTGGGGAAGACTTTGACGGGATGTCTGCTTCTTGAGTGCAGCCGGAGGAGGACCGAGGGATGGTCTACTATGTCCGGGCTTCAGAGTGGATGGCTTTCGGGTTAGGGTTGACTTTCCGGTTGTGCTGGCACGGCTAGGAGAACGGGACACCGCATGGTGTGCTTGAAGAGAGTTGGTGGGTTGGATATTGCCTGATGCACGGCTGAGCGATTGTCTGGAGGATGTTCGTGGAGGTGCTGTAGCAGTCTTAGAACCAGAGGAGGCAGTATGGGCAGTGAGAGATGCTGGAAGCTTGATAGGTCGGGTGGGAGACTTTGGTCTGGGCTTTACGAAACCAGTTTGTGGTGGAGATGGTTGGATTCTCGTCTTGGGAGCTGAACCCTGTGCTGGAGTCGTTGTAGGTTTGCTTGCAGGCTTTGAGGTATCGCTGGATGCGAGTGATGCTCTGCTTGGCTTCTTCTCGGGCTGCTTCCCAGTCTTCTTCTCAGGTTTCTTGTCTGGGCTCTTTGCTGGTGCCTCCTTCACTTGGGTCCGAACTGGCGTGGTTGGGGTCTTTGGGGCTGGAGTTTTGATCTTCTTCGGCGAAACTTTAGCTGTAGTGGTAGTTTTGGCGGTTGAGATAGCAGCTGGTCTGGAGATAGTCTTGGCTGTGGTAGGCATGTCCGCACTCTTCACAGCCGCAGGCTTTGCACTTCCATTTGTGTGTCCATTTGAAGGGCCAGCCGTGGTCTTCTTCTCCTCAACTTTCGAAGGCTTTGTGGTCTGCTTTTTCTGATCACCACCACCAAGTCTCTTGTCCGATTCGCTTTGCGGGGTCTCAATTGCCGACTCCGGTATTGTGTCCTTAATAACAGTACTGCTATTTCTCGCTTGAAATTCGGTAGCAATCGACTCCTGGCGCTCTGCAGTCTGCTTTGGATGCTCCTGCTCATCAATGCTAAAACTTGTCCGCCGCTTCAACATGCTTGGTTCACCACCGCTATTCTCCCGCTTCAAAGCAATACCCATTTGTCCGCTTCTCTCGACTGTCACAAAGCTCGTCCGTACTTTCGAAAGCGGTCGTGGTGATGTGCCGTTGCTCACAACCCCTGGATTCTTAGCGGCGCTTCACACACAAAGACGAGATTTACTCACCAACTGAACCCGCAGGTGAACGACCTCGATCTGGAGGACTCGAGGCAGTGTCCTTATTCTCGAACATTGCGCGCAGGTTGCGGACGCCTCCCGACATCTTGGCGGCTCAAGATCAACCTGTGTAGTGTTCCTTCCTTCTCGAGACAAATTCAAAGAGATTTCGAAATCTTTTCGGAAGCGATGAAGCTGCCTAGCGGTCCCCGAGATCGTCGAGACCTATTCAATATTCACCAGAGCACGGGGTATAATCGCGGGCAGAAGCAAGGCCCAGGTGGCCGAGTATCCAGGATGGGGCCCAGCAAAAGACACGCTGGTTAAACTAGCAACGTAGCACGCGACACGGTATCGTAAACAACGCGGTATCAAGATGGGATGGGACAGCCCAGAAAATAGAGAGGTGAAGAATGTGTCCAGTTCACGGCAAGCAAGAAGGTGGTTCGCGGCTCGCACACTCAGCGTCTCGAAAGCATATTTGAGGTTTTATTATGCAGGGGCACAGTGGATTTAAAGCTTTATTTGGTGGTGGGGAAGCTCCTTGATGCTGGAAAATAGGGGTTTTAGTCAGAGCTTCGACAGGGGTTGGTTGCCGAAGTCGATTGGCTCGTTTGGGAGGGAGATGTCCGAGGATGGGAAATAAAATATCTGAGACCGACATCGCAACTGAAGCAAACAACCAACAATGGCTGCCAGAACCCTGCGCATAGGTAGGTGACTGCTCAATTAAGATTTTCGATATATCTAACGTATTTATAGGTCTCATTCCCGGCGATGGGATTGGAAAAGAGGTCATCCCGGCTGGACGACGAATCCTCGAGGCCTTGCCAGCATCCCTCAAGCTAAAATTCGAATTCGTCGATCTCAAAGCTGGCTTCGAGACATTCGAGCAGACCGGAGCAGCTCTGCCAGACAAGACCGTCGAGATCCTCAAGAACGAATGCGATGGCGCTCTGTTTGGTGCTGTCAGCTCCCCCTCCAAGGCTGTCAAAGGCTATTCATCTCCGATTGTCGCCCTGCGCAAACGCCTTGATCTCTATGCCAATGTTCGACCTGTCAAGAGTGTCATGACGGCAAAGAATCCGATTGATATGGTAATTGTGCGGGAGAATACAGAGGATCTGTATGTCAAGGAGGAGAGGACGTATGAGGCAGCGGATGGCAGCAAGATCGCCGAGGCTATCAAGCGGATATCTGAGAAGGCCTCGTTCAGGATTGCTACAATGGCTGGAGAGATTGCTCTGCGAAGACAAAAGATTAGGGAGAGTGGAGCTCCGAGCATACACAAGTCGCCAATGGTTACGATCACTCACAAGTCGAATGTTTTGAGCCAAACGGATGGCCTCTTTCGAGCAACTGCACGCGAGGCTCTCGCGGCTTCGAAGTTCTCAAGTGTAGGCGTGGAGGAACAAATCGTGGATTCTATGGTTTACAAGCTGTTTCGCCAACCAGAAACGTATGATGTGATCGTTGCGCCGAATTTGTATGGAGATATTTTGTCAGACGGAGCGGCAGCTTTGGTTGGATCTTTGGGTTTGGTGCCAAGTGCTAATGTTGGAGAGGGATTTGCAATTGGCGAGCCATGCCACGGAAGTGCTCCAGACATCATGGGAAAGAACATTGCCAACCCGATTGCCACGTTGAGAAGCGTTGCGTTGATGCTGGAGTTCTTGAACGAGGAGACGGCCGCGGCGAAGATTTATGCTGCGGTTGACGGAAATTTGGAGGCAGGCAAACTTCTGAGTCCTGACTTGGGAGGAACTGCTACCACAACCGAGGTGGTTGAAGATATCCTGAGACGTTTATAGGCTTGTATGAATAGAAATGTCCCTTGCCTGGAGGTACAATGACATCTTAACCTCTGTCCATCTATTTTGTACACATCCACTATCTTATATTCGTGACAAGCAGAGCTCTTCAACGCCTGCAATGCAAAGATGATATACACCACCCCCCAATGCTGCCCATCAAACAGCCCTACACAACAGCATCCCGCCCACCTTCCTCTCCACACACTCCCTACTCTCCATAATCCCCCTATCAGTGCTAACAAACAAACACTCCCCCGGCTTCCTTAATCCCGCCACAAACCCCGCATCCCGTCCTCTAATCAGCTTTCCTAACCCTTCAACATCCATCCACACCCTCTTCGTCGGTTTGCTAACCATGCTCATCTTGTTCAACACCGGCTCGTTGTCCCAGTACTTCATACCCAGCCACAGCCGCCGCGTGCTTATGTTCTCTTGTGTGACAGGTTCCGGGATATAGGAGGAGAGGTCATCGAGGGGGGGTGGTGTGAGGCCGCCGCGGGTGACGGAGGAGAGGAAGCCGGCTTGTTGAAGCGCGAGGGAGATGGTTAGGATCATGTTGGTGGAGGGCACGGAGGTGAGGCCTAGACGTGCTTTGGAGGTGTTGGAGAGGTGCGAGCAGACGTGGGAGAGGTGGACGAGGGACATGATGGGTGGTGCGAAAGAGAGAGCGCTGTGAGTTGTGTAGGGCCCGCGTGGGCGCAATGGGTGGAGAAAACCAGTTCGGGAAGAGGTGTCGGTGGACAATTGCGTATGCGGTGCTGGTTGGTTCGTCGATTGATTTTTAGTGGCGTTTGCTGCGTTTATATCCTCAGCGGAGTCAATGCTGAGCTTGTCCGAGTGAGAGATGAGGGTTCAATCGTGGGGAAAGGCTGGTCGTTGATGTTCAACTTGAGGCTTGAAGCTACAAATAATTTTGCCGATGCTACAGTTATATGCGAAAACTCCCTGTTTTAGCGAGTTTTTGACGAAAAGCGGTACACTTAAAAATGGGTGCACCAAAAGTTACCTAAATTATCTTCAACCACCAATTGCTCCACCAAACCACGTCCGAATTAGATGAGAAGTGGATCAATTTACTCCCCTAAAGTAGCTCTTGCTAATGATAAGAGCAGATTATGGCTCCTCACCTAAGCCCGCGCGAAATCGCGGCCATCGACGCTATCGTCGCACAACCTTATCACCCCGATTTGCACGAGATCGCAACCCGATTCAACACTACTTACGAAACCATACGATATCGGAGGTATTAGATACGGGTTCGGAAAGCTCTTGGCTGGGATCCCCGGAAAAAACCAGGCCGTCGATCGATAATTACACCAGAAATGGAAGAAGCGGTAATGGAGCATGTTCTGAGATATGTCGACGTTTACCAGGAGGAAATTATTGACTTTCTTAATGAGGAATTCGGCATTAAACCTCACCAAACGACGATCTCGCGTCTTTTGAAGAGATTGGAGATTACACATAAGAAAATCAAGGCGGTGGCGGCGGAGCAAAACCAGGAGCTTCTTGAGCAGTGGTATGACGATTCTCGATTTTGGAGAGCAGATCAGATCATTGCCGTGGACGAATCAGCTTTTAATGAGCATACGGGGCATAGGAAATATGGATGGGCACCTCAGGGCTTACCTGCGGAGATGAAGATACTCTTGAAGCGATCTCCTAAGTAGTCCCTTTTGCCGGCATATACGATTAATGGGCACCTTGATCCTTTGGTTTATCAAGGCAATATCACAGCCGAGATTTTTGAAGATTGGATGGAAAATAGGGTGCTCCCGCAGTATAATCCATGGCCGGGCAAAAATTCGATTATTATAATAGACAACTATAGTATACACCGGAGTCAGAGGGTGCTTGATATGTGCCGGGTACGGGGTGTTTGGATACGCTAGTTACCTCCTTATTGCCCAATTTTGAACCCAATCGAGGAGAGCTTTCACGATATTAAGTCTGATATGCGGAAGAACTATAGGAAAGTCCATGGGGAGTATCCAGACTTTGGAGATTATCTGATTGATACTATTCGGAGGCTTGGACGGGGGCCGGAGGCAGCTAGGAAGGCTAGGGGGCATTTCTATAATTCAGGATATCGGAATTTCCCTGTAGAATTAGTATAAAATCAATGGAATCGCCATACTTAATATTACTTAAAGTTCTGGTGATTTTAATATTATAAAAGGTGGTTCCAAAATCACTTGTTACTTTACCAGAGAGCCGACATTGACGCTAATTAAAAAACACTACGGTTCTTAACAACCACAACTACTATTAAAAAAACGAAAGCATATTTAGAATCGTAGGAAATAGCTCTTTTAATTATTCTAATATATAAAAATCCTACGGTGTGGTTGCAAAAATATTTAGTATAAGGGAAAAACTTCAAATATTAACAATCTCGACTAAAAACAACGACCACAACGCCAGTAATAAATCTCTTCAAAAGAGCCTAAAATCCTGCAATCTGATTAGTCCATTCCTCGCCTCCCTAGTCCCGTAATGTGTGGAAATCAAGGCTCGATTCTAAATATCATTCTCCATCCAACCCCCAATCGATTCGCAATCGTCATTAAACATCCCAGGAGTCATAAACTCTTCCCAATCCTGCTTCTGTGAGTTGCCTACGCCCTGGTGGAAGCTAATCTCGTCTTCAGGATACGTACTAAAGACGATATCTGGTCGAATCGAGTCTCCTGCTTGGGTATCCGGAATAGTGCTTTGGGAGGGGGCTACTATATTAGTAATTGGTACCGGAGCACCCATATTTGATATAGAAGATCGATTAACCTCCGAATTCCATACAGTACGCCAAGGGGAAACCTGATCCTTTACGACAAGGAGAAATCCCCATGGAATGCCATGCTCTTTAGCCTCCGATTTCTCCATCGCCTTTAGCTATTTCGGGTCAATCTGCTCCTCTGACGCCATAGCTATCAAATTACTAATATCAGCTCGTCGATTTCGAGGTAAGTGAGCATCTAGCCATGCCCTGAATAACGCTAATTCCTCCCCAATATCAGCATCTCCACGAATTGGGCTAGACTCTCGCAAAGCACGCAAATCAAAGACGCTAGAGGAGTACTCAGCTTAACGATCGCGATCTTGATACCGGGAACGTGGAAGAGTAGGAGGAGAAGGTCGTCGACATTGAAAATAAGGCGAATTAGCTCGTGGACGGGGAAGAAGCTGGTTTTGCTAGAGGAGTTCAGCTCGACGACGTGAAGCTTGCTCAATAGCCACGAACTCAGGGGGGGGAATTGGATCGTAATCGGCGGGATATACAGGTGAACGACGGGGTAGTGGTACCCGTGGGACGCTATATAAGCTAGTGGAGGGCTCTTCTCCCTTGAATTTATCGCCATAGTAGTTGTGGTTAATGATGGGTTAAGATGAGCCCTCTCTTGGTTCATCCTTCACTCTCTCCTTCTCCTTCACCTTTCCTTTGCTCTCATTTCGTCGTCCACCAATCCTCTATTGATTTTCGCCATGTAGTATCCATTTGATAATCAAATCAGTAGGAATAGTAGTGGTATTAGCCTCATCAGGAAGCTCATCTCTCCATTAATCTATCCATTTATGGAAGTCGTCCAATTCAATCCTGAAATGGTTCCCTTCATGGATAAAACACTATTGATTCCTATTTGGGCACCCTCCCCTTTCTCCCCCATTATATCTCCAATACCGCGAAAGTAGGCTCAATCTCTCCTGATATCTCGATTGTGTCTTCCTATCCTCGACTAAAGACGCAATAGCGACAGTGGTAGCTGTTTTCCTAGCCTTCTTGATAGGGGGAATACTCTTTTTAGCGTCACTGTCGTCATCTGAATAGACTAGCTTGGGAGGATCTGGTATTTTTCTTCTCTTTCCTGACGCTTTCTCTGGTTCCGGTAACGATTCGGGGTCTCCTTTGGTGACGAATCGAGCTTCAATAACGCAATCAACGCCTTTTGAGCCCCTAGAAACCATTATTTTTTCGAACCTCTCAAAGCTCTCCCTATCTTGGATATGGAAGATCTGTCGATTGCTCAAAGCTCCATATATTCCCTTCTATTTTCTCCTAGCTTTGATCTTCTTATCCGTCTTCGCCGCTTCGTCGACCCTCATCTGAACCCAGCCCTGCCAAAATCGGTATCCATTATGTAGAATCGATAAAAAATCCTCCTGAAAAGACTCCGAATGAACTAGCTTATGGTTCAGGTAAACCTGCCAGTTCACGGTAACCACGTGGGTCTTAGCTTCGGGCTCTGGAGACTCGCTGGACGACGACGACGATATTTCGATAGTACGCTCCCTTTGGGGATTAGCTCCGCTAGCACCAGTATCAGGAGAAGGCTCTTTTGGGGGCCTGCTAGCAGTCGTGAGCTTGATTTTAGGCTGTTTGGGAGCTACTAGAGCGGAGGAGGCCTTAGCCGTAGGTTTTCTCTGTCGTTTTTTGCCTACTAAAGGCGGTGGTTTCTCGATTTTTTTGCTCTTTGAACGTGCCATGGTAGGAGCTTGCGAATAAAGTCGAAATTGCCTAATTGGGATGGTGCTGGAGGTGGTAGTGCGATTGTTGGGTGAGTTTTGTCAATTATCATTAATTTTTGGTGGGGTGCGCACCAAAAGTGCATGATGCGGCTAAAATTCGCTAAAACAGGGAGTTTTCGCATATAACTGTAGCGCAAGCAGCCCTGTCATGTACCTCGACAAGTGAAATCAAAGAACTAACATTGTATTCCGAATTCTGGCCCGGATCTGGGCTTTCGAGCTCGTTGAAGTCTCGTCGTTTGGTTTGAAAACTCCTCTTATTAGTTGTCTATTGTGTATTCGTGGTTTTCAACAAGTAATTGATAGCCACGTGACCAAGATTAACTCTTTCCCAATCTCCCTCCCTTTCTCTTATATCAATAGACTTAGATGGTCCTAAATTGAGGATCGTCAAATCATATGGGTCTGCAAGAGGCCTTTGCCTTGTTATGCCATCTATAATCTACGCTCAGTGTGTCAAATAATTTAATTAATTATAATTATTGGCCGGTAATCAAATTAAATTAAGTCAGAATCGTAGTAATTAAATTATAATTAATTATTTGCTTAATTTAATTAAATATAATTAATTACTGGGTCACGTGTTATTACACGTGACTATAAAGATAATATAAGCATTATAGCGCAAAAGTAAAGCGTATTTTACCCTAATTTAGATATCGCCTTATTATTATAGGCTTAATAGCTAGTATCCCTTTACTCGCTTTACTTATCTTTGTAAATAAGTACTATAGTAGGGGTTTTGACTTCTACAGTCACGTGAGTGTGGTCATGTGATACCCAGAGCAAATAATTCACATATATATTACCTTGCTCTCCTTCCCTCTTCTTTGGAAATTGATTAACATTTGCTCTCTTTATACTTTAGTCGTATATTATTTAAATAAAAGAAGAGAATTTATTACTTATATAACTTTTATATGGATTTCCCGTAATAATTAGAAATAATTAATTATATTTAATTATAATTTTTCTAATAATTAATTTTTTTTGAAAGTTAATAATCAAATTATAATTAATTGTTTACTTGATTTAATTAAATATAATTAATTACCTTAATTATTTTTTTCACACACTGTCTACGCTACATGAGGAATAGTTGATGCCCAAGTATACCTGTGGTAAGAAGTAAAATCTTCTGAAGAATCTGAAGATCTCCACCCTCCAGATATACCTCACAGCAATGTACAAGACAACAAGAAAATTATCATTTCTAGTGCGAAGGTCGTAATCACCATCCATACCACCTTTTTCCAATCCCCTCTCAGCCCCACTTCAAATCCCATTTTCATCCTAGATGTCTACAATCCACGTCCAACGGCCTTCCGCTGATTCCACAAAATTGACTGCTTTCTCTTGAGATATGCGGTCTGGAGTGAAGTTGGAGTTTCCATGGACGGCTGTTGCAAGTCAAATGAGTGTGCCAAGGGCTCTCATCAGGCGTCCGTCTATGGTGTTGGCCTGAAAACTCAATAGTCTCTGCTTGCCAGACGAAATCAGGCCAAGAAAATTGTCTGTCTTTGGAGCCGACGAGGGGACCGATCCACAACTGAACCGTGCATGTAATATTTCAATTCGAAAGGCGGGAAAGACGGGGAGAAATTAGACACGCTGAACGACTTGATGCATATGACTTTCGTAAGTCTCTAGTTCTGCCTGTTGCGAAAAGTACATTCAAGAGCCTCCTACTTGAGGGACCATGATATATTTCACTCTTGGTTCCAAGCATGCTTAATATCAAGATTTTGCAAGTCGTGCATTGTGAAAGTACAGGGATAGAGAGCGAATGCGGGCGGGATCCATGCCTTTGCACTTCTTCTGCGCCCGCTGTTTTTGTCGCCTTAAATATCTGCTTTTGTACAATACTCCAAACGTCCAAGAAGGTTTCGAACAGGTTCTATAGTGTTCCGAATATACTTTTGTATGCTATTTCTCTGTTCACTCGAATAGTGGAGAATTCGGGAGGGTTTGAAGTTGAATGGATTTGGCGTATCTAACGTCATATATGCAACTAATTGGCTCAAATGAGTTTCGACTTTCAAGGGAGGGTGCTTAAAATCGATGCGCGAAGAGATGGGTAGAAAAGAGGTGCGAGAAGAGAGGACAGAAGGGGTGGAAATAGCCCCCGTGGAAAGTGATAGACGGGTGGAAGAGAAGGAGTTGGGGATTTAGCGCGATCAGCCGAAAGCTATTTATAGAAGATCATTGGCCATTCAAACCACCAGAACGTGCATATTTGCCGCCGGCATCTGCACCTGCACAGGGTCAAGTACCCCACCAGCGTAAGTCGCGTCTCTCTCTTAAGCATCTCTCCTTCCTGTCTTTCAGTTCTGTTCAAGTATCCAAGAAATATCTCAAATTCCCCTATACTGTTCGCAAGGCGCCAGAGGCCGACAGCATGGCGGCAAGGCCTGGAGAGGACGTGGCAGCCACCCTGTGAGCTTACATTGAATATCCAAGCGCAAGCTTGTGATACTAATGACAAGCAGCTTTGCAGACGTACATTACTACTATGGGAATCCGACAGCGAAGCCCCCACATCACCGATTTGACAAAGGCTCATACGTTTATCTCTTCGAAAACGCAGGGCAGAGGAGAGCGCGCCTAGAGGTTGCCAACAATGCTGGGACGCCGGAGCAAGATGCTTTCACTGGCTGTGAGTGCATCTATAACTCTGATGATAGCATTGCTGATACTTGAGTTTAGATCTGGATCGCACTCATCTCCGATATTCATATAAACACTCCAATCTGGTTACGTTGACCGTCGATGGTCAAGCTGGCCAACAAGCGCCCTCTCCAAATACTCAAGAATGGCATCTTCCGACATTCGATCCCAAGAACGAGAACAAATACATGTACAAACTCCATACTGTGGATCTATATTTCTGGACGAAAGAGGATGCTCTCCAATTTGTGAATGGGATTCGACGGGTTCTCCCTGCTGCACAAATTACCATTTTAGACGAGCCCATGGCTCCTCCGCCGCATCACGACGACATGAGTCCTGTTGTGCAGAAGTTAGAGAATGTGGCAATATCAGATCCATCCTATCAGCATGGTCAGACGGGAAACTCTAGGACGTCGTCAAATACTTTCCCTGGACCTCCTATTTCTGCCACGCCTCAAAGTCAAGAATCAGCCAACTTCGCCCCAATGGCTTACAACCCAGCAGCACCCGCAGCTCCCGAAGCTATCAAGCACCGAGAAAAGACACCACCCCCAGAAGACGGAGCTGCAAACCCTCTTGCAGCCGCAGCCACTTCAGACCAAGGTCAAAGCTTTGCTCCCACGTATTTGCAAAGAGGATTGTCGGGATCCCCAGGTCAAATTGGTCAACCACCGCAGACAGCTTATTTCACTGGTCCTCCAGCTCCTCCACCACAGCAACCTCCGCCTCAGCAACAGGTCGTATCTCCCTTTGCCCAGCACTTCCAACACAGCTTTGCCGCACCCCCTACCACAGCAACAATATCGAGTCCCTACGCCCAACCTCCACCGCCAGCCTCTGCTCCACCTCCACCAGCGTACCAACAACAGCCGCCTCCTCATATCCCCGTAACGCAATATGCCAACTATCCCGGCTCACCACACTTGTCCAATACCACTCCCGGTATCTATTCCCCGGGTGTCTCCTCTCCTTTAACCTCACCAGGGATCTACACCCCCGGCGCGCCACCAGGAGGGTTCTCGCAATTCCAGTACAATAACCAGCTAAGCAATACGCAACCACTGATGACCGATTACTCGATCCATCAACAGGTTTACAGACCAACAGAACATGAAGCCGCGCATCACAAAGCCAAGGCAGCGAAGCCTCCCAAGGGGAAGTTGGAGGCTAGAGCCGGACAGGTGGAGAAGGGCGTGGGAAGCTTGCTCAAGAAACTCGAGAAGAAGATTGGATAGTTCCCTTCTTTCATCTGCGCGGTAATGGTGATTTGGACGCATAGAGAGCAGGCACGTTTTGTATTGATGAGCGAAGTTTTGTGAGCGTGGTTTTTTCATTTCAGATATTTTGTCAAATCTACCAAGACGTTTTGCCATCAATATTTCAAGTTCTCTGCCATTCTGGTAACCCAAAATCAATCCTATACTCCACCATATCCCTTTTCCTTTTCCTTTTCCCAGCCACTGAGTCCAAGTCGGATCATGTGACATTCCCGACCCTAATCACCACCGAAAAAAGAATGAAATACAAGCAATTATGTCTCATCTGCACCCTCAACTAGAATTTCTGCACATATCCTGATGGAACATAACCATCGAATTGTGTCCCAACGGCAGCGAGAGCATTGCCCGGACCCGTGGCCTCTCCGTGTGTTGTTGTGGGATAATAGGAGTCTTGTTGCGGGGCATAGTATACGACATATTGGCCTTCCAGCCCGGAGTCTGGATTGGAAGGTGCTGCATGGACAGAGGAAGGAGCGGCGTAAGTGTTTTGTGCTTCTGATTGATGGGCAACGCTCGTATATTGGGCTTCGTGGTGGAGATATTGGTGCTGTGGAAATATGGGTTGGTAGGAGTTGTGTTGCTCGTATGGATATGTCAAATCGGCCTCGGTACGTTCAAGCGGTGTCAACCCAACTGGTTCGTGGACGACTCGGGAGTGCATAGAATTGGGCAAGTCAACGCCAAGGGAGTTGAAGCTTGCTTCGAGTTGGGAGGTGTATTGGGTATGGACAGTGTGGAGGTAGGATGGGCTTTGGTGAAGAGAAAATTGAGAGTGCTCGTGTTGGTCGAGTACTTCAGGGTTGATGGCATGATATGGTGAGGCGGAGGAGGTGTGGTGTGAGTTGTCGGAGGTATTTGGTGCTGCGTGGTAGGGGATTGAACGGCCGGAGAGGGTGGTACCTCTTCCGGGAGTGGGAGGTACTCTTGGGATGAAAGTTAGAAAAGGAACATCTGGGGCAGCAGCGGGTTGGGTGCAACCTACGGCGTCGAGCGACGGCTTGTCTTGTGTTTAGTCTTCCTTGAAGGCATGTTTGTACTGACTGTGCCTTGTGAACGCACACTTGAAGTGGGGATAGCTGTCTGAACAGTTCGCAGTCTGGGAAGGGAGAGAAAGATAATAGTGCGGGGGAAGGAGTGGACCTTGGGTGGGAAGCAAGCAGACTAAATAGCTCTCATGGGGGAAGAATTGCGAACCACATTTTAAACAGAAGTGCAGAAGGAAAGAGGCAGAAGAGGGACTGGAAAGGGATTTCGCACTTCCTTTGCATTTGATATCTGGGACATGGACCAACCATGCGTTGGTCGAATGGAATGGTGGTTCAAGAAAGTGCAATTGTCACAACAGGCTTGGCGAGCAACAGCGGTAGCTGAACCGAGCCGGCCGACCAGTGTTGCCGTGCCGCTGTCGCCGTCAACCCGAATACAGTGTATTTTCAAAAAGTGCAGCCATGATGACCCCCGGCATATTCTTGTCGCACCCCGGTATCGAGATATTGGCGTCGTCATGTCCTGGCTGCTGCAGCCACCGGGCCGCAGCCTCCAAACTTCAAGGCGCCCTGTCCCTCGTGGCCGCGTACCAGCGCTCCGGACTTTGCGATTCGGCACGGGGCAGGCAGGAGCACCACTCGCCCGCGTTAGTGAGGGGTTTAATTGGTGAGCGACTACGACGAGCACCACAGGCTTAGGCCCGGCAAAAGTGCAGACCAGAATATCATTATTCTGCCCCCCACGGCACAGATGTAGGGAGAGACACCTTTGTGCCCGTAACCAGCTTGACAGTGGCGCATAGGAAACGTGGAATATACAGGAATCTAAAGAGTCAGAAACATTTTATTGACAATAAAGCAGTGGAAGTGTTTGGAGACGATAACACTCTAGTGACGGGTGCCCTTCAGTAGTATACCTGGAGTAATCCGATGTTGTTATTTCGGACAATCTGGCGGATTTTGGGAGGCAAAGCTGTCAATTGCTTCTGGCTATGGCAATCTGGCTGTGGCAGAAGGAAGTCGATTGGGGCCCGCGGCGTCGAAATTATGGATTTGGCTTGGAATACTTCATGGGGGGGCAGATTAGGTTTGCTCGCCCGCCCACCGGGCCGAGTTTGAGGCTGGGGGCCTGTCGAAGGCTGCTGAGGCTGTTGGTTCGACAGGCCAGGGAGCGAACGCGAAGGCTGCAGAAGAAAGCGTCCGCTTCGGGCAACGATCTGGCTGAGTTGGGTTCGTTGGCCGTCCGTTGCCACCAGGCCTGCTCTGGGGTATACAGGACTTTTGCGAGAGACGAGGGTAGGTTGGGAGGAGGGTATCCAGATGTCTCTACGGCGGTGCCGCGGCACCAGACGAGGCGTGTGTTTCCGACAGGGCCTTAAAAAGACTGCTGTGACCAAGAAATGATCAACCAAGAGATCCGCCGCGCTGTCACCTTGGTCTCACGCAGAGGCTGGATCAAGGACTAAAGCATTCTACCACAATTTGCACCTTTGCTGCTGGAGGTGGGGTGGTTCCATCGAAAGATG
The DNA here is from genome assembly GCF_002865645.1 of Hyaloscypha bicolor E. Lineage (NCBI taxonomy): Eukaryota > Fungi > Ascomycota > Leotiomycetes > Helotiales > Hyaloscyphaceae > Hyaloscypha > Hyaloscypha bicolor. Next base: position 2,266,751 of record NW_020194684.1, on the reverse strand, counting down.
CTTCTGGTGGCTGTGGTAGTGCCAGCCAATCAAACCGCTGCCAGGCCCCAAAGGCGTCAGGAGAGCTCTCCTTTCACGTCTCAAACCTGTGGCGTGCATTCTGTTGGTTTGCCAGGTGGAGATGTAGAAGTGCAACGAGCCCTCAAGTACCAGGGGCATTCTGACAAGGTCCTGCTGGTGCTGGGGAAATGTATCACCTGCCGTCGTTGGGCAGATTTTTGAACTGTGGCATTTCTCGTGTGGTGAAGTTGGCCAAATGTGCAAATTGTGAAGGAATGAGCCCTTCATTGGTTTCAGAACAAATATTGTGAAATGTCAATGAGGATCTAGAAATTACAACTCAGACTCAGCGCACTCGAGGGCGATACAATCCGAGAATGTTTGACCAAACAAAGTCGGGTTGCACTTTTGCACTCCACTCCAGCGACGGGAGGAAAGAAGGCCGTTAAATCATCCCGGAGAGCCCCTGTGCCGGTAGGGGAACCCCCAGGCTTTTTTTGGTCATCATCAAAGCATGCAGCCAGGTCCACGCTCTCGCCGTCCCAAGCACCAAATCGTGGCAAGGTGGGCCTTTTGAAAAGCAAGCCAGGGCGCTTTGCTGCAGGTGGTACAGTAGCGGCTGCAGCCAAAGTGCCGTCCCGCATCCACCCACCCGCACGTTCTGAAGCCGACGGAAGAGCCAACATTGCAGCCTTTGTAGGCATTTGAGATTGGTTCAGATTCTTGGAATTGGTGTGCAAAGGAGCAAGATGCGTCTTGCAGGAGACCCGACACGGGGCGGGCATCTCACTAAAGTGCAATACCAACTCCCCTTAGATGAGACCCTCTGTTCAAGAGGGACACGTGGCAAGTGCACTGGCATAATCTGTCTACGAAGCTGCAAAGAATTGAAAGTTTGATCCTCGATTTATTGCTGAGCCAGTTGGCAAGTCCAGTACTTGGGAAAGTCACTCCAGTGCTCCGATTTTACAGTTGTCATCCCTCAGCACCGAGGGTATATTGGCGAAGCAGACTGATTATTTCGGCTCACGACAGGCCAAGTGTGGAGATGTTGATTTTTGTGTGTCGGGGTGTTCATTTCTGTGTGAGAGGTGTTGATTTTTGTGTGAAGCCGAGGTGCGCAATTGGTCGGGTCTGGTACGGCTGGGACAAGCGTCATGCAGAGACAAACCGGCCGGTTCATCCATTCTGAAGACGGCGATACTCGACCCAGCCTCGTCCAAACGGCATTCGGACGCACCTATCGAGTCACTAGCTTCGATGAAATCTTCAGCCTTATGTTTCACATAGCCCAATCCTTTCAATTATCCTGCCTCGTGATCGTTTCCATATTTAGAGATTGGAATTCACAGATCTGGGATTATTTAACTGAGATGAAATGTCTTCCTCATGCAATTTCACTCCGATACCTCTCCACTACCTATTTCTTTTCTTCTCACGAAATCATACGTAGTCTCTATTTTCCCATCGAGTCTACGATTTTTTCCATATTATTGAATTTATTATGTGTTTTACTCTCATCCGGGCAGCTCTTCTGGCTGATCGAGTCCACCGCAGACAGCAAGCAAAAGAAGCAAGGGATACCGCAGAGCAGAAGCAGCAATACCAATACACCAACCCAGCAGCCCTTTACACGGTAGATGGGACCACTGGCGTTGCCTCCGCGGACAAGCCACTCCAACCGCAGCCAGCTATTCCACAGATTGCTTGAGTCCGGCTTTTGAAGAGCTACAGCCGAGCTGTGAAAGCGGAATTTAAGCGGTGACTGCAGAGTAGTAGAGGAATGGAGATCGATTACATGTTGGCTTTGACTTCTGCAATGCTCTTTCTCGAATCAAGCTTGGTCCACTGTTTGGTTGGCAGTTTTTCCTCAAACGATGCGATTAAGGTACACCTGAACTCTGTGCAAAGTTAACTTCCTTAAGGATGCAAACCAGACTTGTATTATGCTTGTTCTCTTGCAAATCATTTTATTATTACTAAATCCATATAGTTTGGCTTTGAGTGCACTCTTAAACCTCCCTCCCACAAGAAGCTCTGAACAAGGTCGGTGGGGGTATCGATCCCACTGTTGTGACACCTCTAGCGAATTGCTTACTGGGTATGGGCACCTCCAACTCAGGTCACTCAACAACCTGTGTAGTCTAACAGCGATTGAACTCACTTCCATGGTGCAGAAACCAGCGAAGAAGAAGTCCTCCACCCCAATTTCGTTCACTGCCACCTCCTTGTGCTACGCGATCCAACCGTCGCCGATTGCCCCCGTGCTTCAGTTGAGGCATAGGCAGTAATCTTGGATGAGCAAAAGTGCAATATTCAGCAAATGGCAATGACATTGCGGCAGCCCAGGGGGAGTGCTTGGAGCGGCAGGGCCACGACTCTTTGAGAGACGCGGAGAAATCCCAGCGATCTCTCGAATGTGCACTTTCACACACCCTTGCAGGTGGAACGACAGCGCTTCTGAATCCAAAATCAGAATTCATGAAGCCACTCAGACCGGGTTCGAGGTCATGCACTTTGATGAAAAGTGCAAAAGCCTCGTATGGTCCGACCAGCAGATCTTGTGGCTCCTTGCCCGGCCCAGCAGCGCCTTCTGCCTGGAAGATTCTTGCGAAGATGTCCCAGGATCCTGCACGCAAACAGGGCACACGCAGGTCATTCTTGTGCCAGTTCGGGAACCCTGTCGGCCACCTAGCCCTCCCTGCGCATGCCTGTGGTCCTCAGTGCGCTTCTCTGACGGGCTGTCTTCGTGAATCCCTGCCAGCCACCTGCCTCTCGCTACCCAAGCCCCCCTTCGGGGCTTGTCCAGAGGACTTTGCATCTTTTGCACTTTTCCAACATTGTCGCTCCAGGAGGGACTCACCGACACGACAAGTCTGCGATCATCCCTTCCAGGATCGCTGAAGAAACAGCACGATCGCACATACTTGCGATTGGCCGTCACATGGAAGATTACGGGCCAGCTCAGCCCGCAAATGAGCGCCACGGCGGCAGAGATCGTTCGCGCATACAAGAACGAAGCCAAAGTCAGCTATCGTAGATTGCACTTTTAAGGTCCAATCTTCCTTTCAATCTTTTCCCAACCCCGGCGAGGAATTCGATAATTTTGCACTCATGATCTGGAGCATACCGCTCCCGCAAGCAGAGCCTGGGCTATTCAATCCGAAAACCACCATACCCAGAACGAGGCTGTAATTCTCATCTTCGCTCACGGCTTCACACGCGCGTGGGTGGGCTGAGCAGCCATGCCCAAGGACTGGGATTATCACAAAGCGGAGATAGAACGGCTGTACATGGTCGAACGACGACCATTGAAAGATGTTCGAAATATTCTAAAGACTCAGTTTGCATTCGATGCCTCGTAAGTCATGCCTCAGCTCTCATGTTCGAGTTGATCATAACTAATATCATGGTTAGGGTCCGAGCCTACCGCATGAAGCTCGACGAATGGCGATTATGGAAAAACAATTCCAAGACTGAACGTCGAAATGCAAAGGCGGTGACCCGGCATCGATCTCGCAATATCGAGGCATCCGGATCAGAGAAGAGCGTTTCAACCTCGATTGTGACAGGGATCCAGTCTCCTCCGCCCGTCGACGTTCCTATGGCACCAGTAGACTTCGTAGAGATCTATGGGGTCCTGGTTCCAAGCGGACCCTTGGATATCTCCGATCTGCTCCCTCTGATTTCCAACCCCTGCAGTCGGCCACTATCCGGACTAGAAATCATCTTGATGAAGTGGAAATCAGACGGCAAATATCTGAAAGCTGCTTTGAATTATCTTTGGGATAATAGGGCTTTTTTCCCCATATACCATCATAATCAAAATGGAATAAGTATATTCCATTTGATCGACACGAAGCTAGACTATCTTGAGAAATTTTCTGTCAAAAAGGTGCTTAGAGATCGACTTCGAGCTAGCTCAGGGCATAGATGAGACATTTCGTTATGCATTCTATCCAGAATGGAAGGCTCTCTGGAGAAAAGCTTGTGCATTACGGAGTTGGGACGACGTGAAGAAGTGCCTGAATATGATCAGCCCAGAGTTCTCGGGGCGATATCTATTCACTTCTACTGCTCTCCCCTTCCTTGCGGAGAAGCTGTTGCAAAAGAACATGGAGCTGTTGGAGCAATGGAGAACTCGAGGTGCTTTCGTCACGGCCAATGAAGCAGAAATGGCCATCACGCCGCTTCGGGAATCTATGGATATCTTGAGCAGCTTTAAAAGGGACAAGTTTGATATTGACACGATCTGGTATAAACGATTTCTGCAATTCCTCGCGTCCAACGAATCTCTTGTCAAATATCAAAAAAGGCAATTGGAACAACTAGAGGAATGCCAGAAGAAGTTTCTCCAACTGAAAACCCTCCATGAATCAGTCGATGGGACCAACGATTTAGTACAGAATCTTCTGAATACAGCAAATCGTGAGTTTGGCAGAAGTTTCAATTTGTGACGAAGCATACTCACCCGTCAACAGTTTTCCAGGAATTCAAAGCCATCTTGGACACTGTCCAACCTGGGGACGTATCATTTTTCGATGAACGTCTCACTCCATGTCCTTCCACACCCACCACGGCCCAGCCAGAGATCTTGCCCAGCACTCATATGGAATTACAGACTCTGCTCGAAAATATGTATAAGAGATGGTCCTGGGAAAAAGATATCAAATGCGACGTGGTCGACCTTCTCAAGCGTATTGAAACCCACTGCTCATCTGGCCCATTGTGCTATGCCGGGAACATCTTCATTCTTATATCAGCGTCGCTGATCGTTCCTCGGAGAGATAAAGTCTGCTTCGCAGCAGCTATTCTTACCGAAATCGATACTTTAATTTATATTTTCCCACCAGACCTTGAGATGGATTGGGATGCATGGCTCATCGTTCATAATTCGTCCAACCTGCGAGAGCTGCAAGAGAATGTCTGTCTTTCATTTAGGCTCGAACCTTACTTCGACGATCGTAACCGACCAGAGGCAGTCGAATTGATTCTGAACGCATTTGTTGTTTTCGTTGGAGAGCAAACTCTTTTCAACACAAAAATGAAAATCCTACAATATTACCAAGTGAGAGGAGATGTGCATGAAATTGAACATGCTAGAATCCAGTTCAAACATTTCCGTCAAGTATATATAGAAATCTTGAACAAAATTCGTGCTCGAAATTTAAAGGTGGACCAACAGCGGAACGACTTCCTTGTGCGGATGCTGGCCTGGGAAGCCGCTGATGAATTGGTCTTTGAGAGTTCCGAGGAGGAGTCTGGCGATTCTGGGGACGATTTCACTGAATCTGACATTGAGTCTACCTGACCTGGCGAGCAGCTGGCTCGAGGGCGAATCTTTGTTTCCTACATACGCCTAGCTTCATGAACTAAAATCCATCGCTAAGTCCAGGGTTGGAGTTCCACTTCAAAGTGCACAATAGACTTCCCTATTTTGATTAAAAGTCTTCCAGCTCGCACCTTAGATCTACCCCAATGTTGCAAATGCCCAAACAGCGATTTTCGTGGGACGGCTGCCTTGTCACCCGCAGGGGGAGGCAAATTGGTGAAAATCACGTGGTCGCTAATTAAGGGGGCAGAACGATAAGAACCAAAAAATTAATACATTTATATATCACTATACCGTTATAGTAAAAGAAGAATACATAATCCCCAGACGCTGTAAGTGTCTTACGGACCCTATTATCTAGACTTTTGATCATTAAGACACCGAAAATGTCTGGCGGATCTTGTCGTTTGATGATCGTGATATAATGTTTATTTTGAAATACCAAGCCAGAGGCAAGAATGAAAGTTGCTTTGCTCTGCAACCCGGAAAGAAGAATTTTTAATATCTAAGCCAGAGGCAGAGGTGGTTTGGTTTCGCTCTAAGCCTACGGCGAAGAGCATTGTTTTTATTTCAACTCCCCGGACTAGGCTGGTAAGAAGAGTGCTTAACTTCAAGGCTCTTGCGAGCCTGTTGGTTATGCACGATTTGAGCTACCAATGCTCTACTTGAGTTCCCGAGGTAACCCAAGTGGCAAAATTTGCTATTTGAAATTATATAGACTGAGTGAAGTAGGTCATCCCGAGAACTCTGCTCCTGGGATGAGGATATCGGGATTTTGAGGCTATTGGAGTCAGTCACGGTGGCATTTTGAGAACATTGAGAAGTTCCCGCTTGTAGCTATTTGATTCTGGCCAAGAAGTAATCCACAACGCTAGTGATGAGACAGGAAGCTGCTTGAAAGGGATAACAAAAAACAACTGCTACGAGACCAGAAGTTACCGCTTCGATCCAGGACTGACTCGCTTTCTGAAGCTAACAATGACCAATACCGACGGCTTTGAGCCCGAGACAAATTCGAGGAATGACTGATTCAGCATCATGGATCAACAATCCTCATGGCGAGTCTCCCCATTCCACTCAATGCCAATAATCACGCAACTAGCATAGCCAGTTCCACGATATCAGAACCCTCTTACTTTGTGATTAGCCCGGATTTCCAATCCACTTCCGTCGGCTGAAGGGTGGCTGCGCAAAACGTAGTTGAATATCCACCGCCTTTTCAATGGATTCGGCTTCTCATCAGGGGAATAATCAGGATCCTCACTCTTACAAATTCCACACTCTTCGAGCACACACTGCTCCTCAGATGGCACTTTCATAAAGGACATCTTCCAACAATCCGAGAAGAGAATGTAGAACTCCCCGCGTAAGTTGTCCATAATTCGATGCCAGTTATCTTGTCCGAGGCGGACTACTGCATGCCTTGCGTCTGCGTAGGACCAGATAAACCCAGCGTTGAGGATATGACCAAAGCGTCCATTTGATTGAACGAAACGCTGGAGTTCAACACTCAATTTGTCTAGTTGAATGTCAGTATAGTCAATTTCGCAATGACTCAAGAGAATCTTAGAAAAGTGGATGCTCCTTCAGATGGTGCTTGACACAAAGGGTTCGGGCACTCACTCCCAAGCACTCCGACTGGGACTTTGACAATAATTGGATCTCCGAAGAGTTGGAATTGATCCCAACCTGCATAAGCAAATAAGGCGAGCCCTTTGGCATTCACTGGCCAGGCTTCTAGCTCAACTACGGGGCTTTGCGAGAGGTATAGTTCTGGCTGAGAATTCTGTGGTCGAGATCTTTCTGGCTGACGGTTCCGCGGGATTGCCGTCTGCTGATCAGATCTCCACGGCCGATTCTTGAGTCGATCAAGAAAAGTTGGACGCCGTTGACGAGCTGAAATACCAGGGCGGCCCCGGCCATCGAGAAGCTGGCCTGCCTGTGGTCTGTCTGAACGACCAGCTGAAGCTCTCATCGAGGATGCACCAGGCTCACTACATCCAGTTGCCTGGGTCACCCCTTGCACTGGACGCTCCATATTGAAACTGTTCTCTCCATCTGCGCTATTTACAGGACCAACTGGGCTTCCTATCGAGGATGTAGCAGGCCCACAAACCCGACGGACAATCTTCTGCATTGTTTCTTGGCTCGGCAAAACCCCACATTGTTGACGAACTGTGGCGATGACCTCTTGTATCCATTCCAATTCGTTCACTCTATTCGAATCTAGATTCGGCTCACCAACCCGATCGACGATCTCCTGTATTGAATCCTGCATTGGGACAGGCCCGCTGCTGTGGGGAAGCGTTTGTGCCAGAGGCTCCATGTTAACAATGGTCTCCCTATTAGCTCTGTTGGCAGAACCAGCTGAGGTATGCATCGAAAATGAACCAGGCCCACGTCGGATGGCCTGTTTGAAGGTTGCGGGAATCACAGGCACCACAGATGGTCTCTTGGGGTTATTGCTTCCACCCGCTCTGTTTGCAGCAGAAGCTGGAGGGGGATTCTGAGCCTGTGGACGCATAGCAGCTTCAACATGCTGAACGGTCAACACCCGTCGTCCGCCGGGAGCTCGATCAGGTGTAGCAGAATACTGAGCAGGAATCTCGAATCTTCTTGGTGGTGTTGCGCCTTCAGCATGTCGAGAAACAGCAAGGCCGCTGCCAGTAGCGGAAGACCGAGCGACAGTGGCATAAGACTGAGCAGGAGTAGAGGTGGACCCGGGAGCTTCCTTCGAAGGTGACTGAGCTGGCGATGCCCTGGATTTGAGATTCGCGGGTGTCCCCGTGGGACTTCGATTAGTGGTCGCACTGGTATCCCCAGCCACCTGTGCCCAAGACTGCTGCCTCACGAAGGTGTTGGGGAAGTAGCTCTGAGTGCTGCAATAGCTGCCCTGAGAGCTGGGCGTTGTCATAGGTGTCGAAAGGGTAAATGAAGGAGAACTGGAGATGGCGGGCCATTCCTCTTCGCGAGGCTCGTTAGGCGGGAGCTGCATTGTTCCAGCTGCGGGCTGTGAAGATTGGTGAAGTATTGAAGAGGAAATATACAGTTGCGTTAGAGAATACTGTCTGGAAAGTGGTGCGATGAAATATAAATTGTTGTTGTTGTTGTTGAGAGAATGGGCTGCAAAACAGTTTGTGAGATGAAGTGGGCAAGGGTTTATGGTCCTTTCCTTGATGTGAAGGAACTTAGGAACTCCATTCGGTCCACCCAGTTGGGAAGGTGCGGTTGCCATCGACAGTTTGGAAGAAAAGTTGGCGAGACGAAAGTGAAGGGGAAAGAGCGACCAACATCGAAAGACTTGAAATATTAGAAGACCAAAACTGTTCAATGCATAGTTATACCTGACCTGACATAGTGGCTACCGCAAAAAGAGAAAAGGGTGACCAAATCGTAGGATCCCATGTGCTTAGATGCCCTACAGCCCACAGAGAAGGTGGGCTGAATCATAAACAGATGAATTTATACCTATGTAGTATATGCAAAAATGCTACCAAGTGGAATGCAATAGAAGATGCCTTTTCCGCACCGACACAATGCGCCAAAGCTCACAAGTTCTTAATCTCATACTTCTTCCTCAAGAACTCACCCCACTTCAAAATCGCCCACGGCACAGGCAGCAACGCCAAGCCAATGAAACCCAAGAGACTGTTGCCCCAGCCAAGTCCTAAAGTATCATACATTTTCTGGCCGCACAGCGGAAGCACCGCGCCCATGATACTCCTGACGACTGTATTCGCAGCCAAGGCACTCGCAGCATAGAGCGCAAAGGCATCAATCAGGTACAGCGAGATGCACATGAAGACCGCGATGTTGCCCATGCCGATCAGGACAGTGGCCAAGATGGGTACGATCCAGTGGACTTTGTATTGTGCTGTCCAGCCATAGATGAACAGCCCAATGGGAATAAGACAATATGCAGGGAGCAGAGAAGTGAGACGAGCTTCGGGTTGCAGCACAGCACCGTCGCCTGTCGCTTCACCAGCTGCTTCCATGGCTTCTTTCCTCGCCTTGAAGACACGGTCTGTTGACCAGGCAAAGAATCCCACTGCGGATATGGAACCGAATCCCAGGCCAAGGAAGGTGAGGCCGACAATTCCAGATGAGAAGTGGTAGGCCTCTTCAAAGACTGGCGTGAAGGTTGTGAAAAGGAGGTACAGGTAGCCGTATATGACCCCGACGTAGAGTGCTAGTAATAGGACGATTGGAGACTTGACGAGCATTTTCATGGGGCGGATGATCGAATGGAGGAAGAAGTCTTGAGGTGAAAGGCCGACATCGAGCTTGGAGCGTAGCTCCTTGTTTCCAGTTTCGACCTGTAGCCGGATCGTCTTGCGTTGGAGAATGACGACGGCATACGTCTCTCTCATGAACACTAAGCTGAGAAGTCCAAAAAGTCCAGAGAGCATGCAGAGGACCCAGAACGTCCATCTCCAGCCCTTGGCTTGACTCAAAAAGCCGCCAGCAACAGGCCCGACTGAAGGTGTTAGAAACTGCCTACGAAATTGAACGACGAGACTCACTAATTGGTCCGAAAATAGGCCCCACAACAAATCCAGACATTGCTTTTCCTCTCTTCTGTTGAGTCACCAGGTCTGCAATCGTCCCACCTCCATTTGTCAACGGCGCGCTGCCAAATACGCCCGCTAGGAATCTGAACCCTACCAAGAAGTTCAGATTCGGCGCAAGGGCACACGCAATATTGCAAGCAAAGAACAAAGCATTGCAAGCATGATACACGGGCAATCGACCATAAATCTCGCTCAGCGGAGCGAAAAAGAGCGGGCCAACGGCGAACCCAAGCACATAAACCGAGACCACGAAACCAGCCAGCTCAACATTACTACTCTTAAACTCCTTCATCAACTCCGGCACACCAGGCGCAAACATCGAAGATCCCAGCGGCGTGACGAAGCAGAGTGCCGACACCAAGCAAATGTTCAGGAGCTTGATCCACGGCTTAAAGTTGGTCGGGTTCAGAGGATCATCAGGGCCGTCCCACCAAACCATATTCGAATCGTCTTCTTCAGTCGAACCCGCCTCTCCCGCTTTCTCGACATCATTGTTGGAGCTATTCCTCTCTATGCTTTTCCTGGAGGCCTTATGGCTCAGCACGATCGATTGTCTCCGCTTCAACTCCCCTTGTGCATCGAGGATGTAGCCTTCATTCGACGGTATATCGGCATCGTGCCCTTCATATGCAGCCAGCGTCTCTTTCTCTAAGTCCGTCAATCGAGGTTGGGGAGGGGATGGCGGCCGCGCATGTTGTGTTTGTGTTTCCTGGGATGGGGCCGCTTTGGGTTCCGCGGCTGGGGAACTCATATTCGCGTTTGGCAGATCGCCTGCGGCTGTCAGCACTCTGTTCTGCCATTGTTGAAGTGATATCGACAAGGTCGTGGTTGTTTCGATGATGTCGCCAGCTGGGCTGTTGTGGAGAGGAGAGCGAGCGAGCGAGCTTACTAGATTATGCAGCGGGCCGCCAAACGTGGGGTAGCTGGGAGAAGCCTGCCTGTTGATAACCTACCAGCTCACACAAAACTACAGTAGTTGAACTTTAGGGGGAAGAGAACCTTTTGTCACCGCATCACAAAGTCAAAAATGGGGCCGGAGGAAGTAGCTCCGTGTTATATTCATGGGAAAGATGAATGCGCCGCCAACTGTGAATAAATACATCGGGTCGGGAGTTGAGGACAGGAAGTCTGTGCACAATTTGTGCACAACGGCATAATTTCCACAAATAGGGGATAAATCTGTGCAAGATATCTGCATGGCCGGAGATGATGCAGGGCTGCCCCTGCACGGGCCCGAGGGCTGGGGACCGACGAGCCTTCCAAATTCCAATTTTTACATTTCAGGAGAGCCTTCAGGGACCAAGTAGGTGGAGTCTTCGGTGGTTGGCACTGAGCCTCTTCAAACAACCCTTCAAGGCAAAACCCAGGAGTCTGTTCAGCTGGAAGAAAATAAATTCGAGCTTCGTTGCTCGGGATGGGACATTTAGAACCACGCCCCTCCCACCTATGCGAGTACGAGGCGTTGGATTTTGCCAAGAGAACAACAGCGAGCACCGAGCATCGAAACGCCTCCTCATTGCCTCAGTAGCCCAGTTGGTTGAAGTCTGCGGCTCAGATGATTTACATAAAATCGCCGGGTGCTGACTGGCGGTCCTCAATTCCGATTGACAGCTCAACTGTGATTGGAGCGAGTGGAAGTCTATGTTCAACACTTGTATCCGTTCTCACCCCCGGATGCAGCACGAGCATTAGATTCGACAAATTAACCCGACCCAGAAACGACCTACTAAGTCCATAGCCCACCTTCTGTTGTGTCCATTCCGGCAACTTCTTAATCTCCTCAATATCGTTAGCAAGATACTGACTCTCCTTCTGCCTCATCCATTCCCCCCATAAAGAAAGTTTAATAAACCAATCTCTCCTCATCCTTCGTCGTATTCGCCGATTAACGATGAGGGCAAGCAGAAAGAACCACAAACGCATCCCCCGGATTCACCTCAGCATAGAAACATTACTCTTCCTTTGGAGGGCCTTCGGCGTAGTCCCTAAGGTAAAAACTGGGATGAATCGAGTTGTTCTGTTAGCTCGTGTGGCTATCTTTCCCCGTCATGGCCAAGGACCTGTTCAGAGACAGCAGGGTAGTCGCGGTGGTGTGTCTCGATGAAGTGCTTGATTCCCCACATCAAAGCCAAATCTCCAACATCAAATCTCAGGTTAAGAATAGCTCATCCAATTATGCAAATTCTCACTAGTGAGCAACGAATCACAAACTCCAAGCCACAGCCCATTCCCCACAATCCTCACAGCAAATGTCCTCGATTTCTCCACCAATCAAAGCTCACTGTGTCTCTGGCGGGAAGAAGCCTCCTTTCCAGGGCGAGTCAGCATCCAGACGGGAACGAACATCTTTTTCAATTTGCGTGGTTTCCTTGGTGCTCAGAAAATTCCAGGTGATTACTCCGCTGGTGAGTCTCAATGCGTTGACAAGTGAGTCGGTTGATACGATAGCTGTGTCGAAGGACCGGACTTTGGGGAGTGTCGAGGAAGAGCTCTTGAGTGTTTTATCTGAGAAGGCTTGTAGTGGAGAGGAAGTTGCGCTGGGCGCCATGGTGCCTGTTTCCTGTTCAGCAGTCTGAGGCGTTTATCTGGAGATTTCCGAAAGTGAAAGGAAAGGTGAAAGGTTTCTTGTGCTTTCGATCCAGTTTCGTGAAGCAAGACTATCTCAACGGGAAAGTATGTACTAATGCCCAAAACACCTAAAGAGTATAGAGATAAGGGCGTCTATAATACTTAGAGGGGCTATTCATTGGTCTCGATAACAGTGGTGGACCACAAAGATGGGATAACCCCTCATTTCGTCCTCACACAGGGCAGCGCGCATCCCACTTTCACCCCTATTTTGACGAGGGACTTGACGAGTGACATCGGATGACAGACGTAGAGACATTGAATACCTGCAATAGTCAAGAGGGTGTTGACAACGGAGACACAGGCCTCTCACGATAGACAATCAACTGTTAGGCCATAACCGTAACCATATATACACTACTCAAGTAAAACTCCCAAGCGCCTATGCTCGTCGTCAGCCGCCCTCAACATCCATTTCCCAAAATGATACCCGAATTAACTCCATCTAACAAATGCAGCAGAACCCACTATTTTCACCTTCACTGGTTCCACCTTCCCTCCTAGTCCCTAATAGTATCATAATAACTCTTCGCCCTTAATACCTTCCCCTTCCAAAAGAAGACCCACGGAACCGGCATCAACACGACGCTCACAAAAGCAAACACGCTTCCCGCCCAATGCACACCCATCGCTTGGTACATCTGTATCGTGAAGAGCGGGAACGCGGCGCCGAAGCCGTAGCGCAGGATGCCGTTGGCTGCTACGGCTGAGGCACCATTTTCGGATTGGTAGACGTTGACGAGGTAGGTTGTTGCTGATATCTGTGGACGATGTGTTAGGTTTTGGTAAGGATGGAGAAGAGGGAGGGAGGAAGGAGGAAGGGAACGTACGAAGATTCCTAAACATCCCCAGCCAAAGGGAACACCAGCCAGAACTGGCACGATCCAGTGCACGTCTTTGTTTGGCGCCCACGCAAACCAGAATAGACCGATTGGCAACATGAAACTCCCAAGCATCGCAGCATAGAGGCGGTGTTCAGGTGCTGGTCTCCCATTTGCTTTGATTGACGCTCGTCGGTAGAGTGTTGCGTCGAAGATCCCGAATGATAATATAGCGAAGATGAACCCAATCAGAATACCGATGAATGTAAGACCGATTTCCTTCTGGTTGAAGTGGTAGACGGATTGAAAGACGTAGTTGTAAGAGCCGAAGAAACTGAATATCATTGCAAATGCGAAGCCGGTGTAAATGCTTAGGTAGGCAACAAGAGGCTTGATTTTAATTAGCAGGTGGAATCGGAGTGAGAAAGAAACTTACCTCGATCAACATCATATGCAGCGGTCTGAAAAATGCTTGTCGAAGCTTCCGTAAAAGTATTCGAGTGTCGCCAGTTTGATGCGGAGCTTTGATTCCAAGCTTCTTCTGCCTGAGGTACAGAATCCGCTTCGGTGAAGTCTCCTGCATAAACAATGCAGCCAAGGCGATCGGGGTAGCAACGATCATGATCACCCACATCGACCATCTCCAATCATTGTCATATTCGCTGATAATGTATGCGCCTGTGAGGGGACCCAGGGCTGGGCCTAGGAAAGGAGACATGACGAAGAATAATGAAGCTTTACCCTGGCTCTCGTGAGTCCATAGGTCGGAGATTGTTCCTGATGGATGTCAGATCTCGTTATGAAAGGGGTTCATGAGAAACTTACCAGCTCCCACGGCCAGCGCTCCAGAACCGCCCATGGCAGCAAAGAAACGCATGACTATTAGAAGAGTAACACTGTTTGCTGCTCCCGCTATCGCTGTGAATGTGAGGAGGATGGGCATTGTGGACCAGTAAACAGCCCGACGACCATAGAGTTCGGACAGAGGAGCTGCGATAATGGGACCGATGGTAAAGCCGAGAACATATAAAGATAGAGGAAGAATGGCAACCTCTCTAGTCACATGGTACTTAGCCATTATGATTGGGATTGCTGGTGTATATACGGATGAGCCAACTGTGCTGATCAATGTTAGTCAATGGTGGTAGAATGTTGGTTGGCTTGTGAACTCACATCACAAAACCATACAACGCTGGTATTGCTGTATGAAAGACTTTTTTGATAGTTGACCAATTTCGTGCGTTCCCTGGATCCTCTGGAGAGTCCCAAACTAGTTCCTGGGGAAGTCCAGTCTCAAGATCGGGATCTCCATCAGGTGAATCGGGATCTCCAAGTTTCTCTGCTATGTCGAGTGAGGTTGAGTTTCTGTCAGAGGGAGCTTGAATGTCATGACTCGGTTTTGTTTCCTTATCGAATGCAATATCCGACGCCATCATGGGAGGGGGGTAGACTTGTATCGTGCTGTAACTACAGAAGCAGGATTGAAAGATACTGTGAAGGATATTTCAAGACTAAGAATATAAGGTCGAAAAGAGTAATATATAGTAAAAGGATTCTTGCGCTTTAGCAAATGACATGACGAGTCTCGGATATCGCCATCATTATCAAGCTTCACAGCTTCACAAGGACATTGAAAGACGGCAATGATGAGTAAAGACTCCGCAAATACTACAGGGGGGTTGACGGTTTTAAGCCACCGATTGCGAACTGAGGGCTGGCATTCAACAGGAGGCCGAGCCCTCCAAGCCGGGTAAAGCCTCTGCAGTGCTCGAGGCTTTTGAGTGCAACTTGACGCCCCGAAACGCCGCATCAGTATCAGGCCATGAACGGCAGAGGAACTCATCAACTCCGCTCCCGCGAGAAGCAAACTAACACTCCTCCTGGTTCGAACGATAGGCCGGGTGTGCGGAAGAGAGGCAATGGCAGGGAAGCCATTGGTGCGGACGAAATAACGGAGAAAGAGGCTTCAAATTCCAATGTCTGAGAACTCGGGTTGGATTAGTGAACCAATTTTGAAGCGCCTGCCGAGGTCTTTCAGCGTCACGTGAGCATAGCGCATTGCAACGAACGGTCTATTCTGCAAAGTTGGCTGCAAAGTATGCAGCGATACGCAGCGATACAAGTTGTGCAGGAGGGAGGAGGCTCTGGGAGGTCAAGAATAGACGTCTGACGGAGTTGATAATCTGAGACTCTTGATTGGCTGACAGGTTCTCGAATTGGAGTGAGCGGGAACTCCCGCAAAATCATGCTTCAAAGCTCACCTCGAACTATCCAAGGCCTCCAAACACCACCACCAGCAAGCAATGATTATACGGTACCCACCAGCGAGTGCCCTTCGATCCAATGGCCTCAGTACCGTGTGCCTATCATGTCTTCTCAAAACGCCGGCCGCACCGCGAACGGTGACGAGAAATTTCTCGAGGACATCGAATGTTCAAGCTTCAGTGGCAGCAACACCACGACTTCGAGCCGGATACTTCTCCGCCAATTCCCTACTCGAAAAAGCGCGCATAAGCTCAAGGAGAGGAGCCTTGACGTCTACGATCCCTGAAACGAGCTCAATTACAACTTCAAATGAAGCTCCGAAGCTCCCATCGTCACCCTCCCCTCCACCCCCCTCAACCCAAGACCTCCCCCACCGCCGACGACAAGCCACACGGCGAGCAGCAGCTACCGCAGATCTCGTCCTCCCACCCAACACCTCCTCCACCCTCTCCACAACTGCCTCCGAAGCCCCTCCCAACTCCCTGCGAAGACTAATCCCCGTCCTCCTCTCGCTCTCCAAACCCCGCCTCTCCATCCTCGTCGTCCTGACCGCCTGCGCCTCATACTCCCTCTACCCAGTCCCCGAACTCCTCTCCGCAACCGCCACGCCTTCCCTCTCCCCACTCACGCTCCTCTTCCTCACCACGGGCACAACCCTCTGCGCCGCGTCCGCAAACGCATTCAACATGCTCTACGAGCCGAAATGGGATGCTATGATGTCTCGAACACGGAACCGGCCGTTAGTCCGCGGCCTGATCTCTACACGCGGGGCGGCGGTATTTGCTATCCTAGCAGGGTTGGCCGGAACCGCCGCTCTTTATTACGGCGTCAATCCTACAGTTTCGTTCCTAGGGGCATTGAATATCGTGCTCTATGCAGGGGCTTATACACCGCTAAAGCGCGTCTCGGTGGTTAATACCTGGATCGGGGCTATCGTTGGCGGTATCCCGCCTTTGATGGGCTGGGCTGCAGCAGCGGGACAGAGCGCCACACATGGAGATTGGAAAGAGCTGCTCCTGGGAGAGCAGAACTTCGGGGGCTGGTTACTCGCAGGTTTACTATTTGCGTGGCAATTCCCGCACTTCATGTCCCTGAGCTGGCCGATTAGAGAGGAGTACAAGAATGCGGGGTACAAGATGTTATGTTGGGTGAACCCTGCACGGAACGGGCGAGTAGCGCTGCGATACAGTCTGCTGTTCTTCCCGATTTGTATCGGGCTTTGCTATACGGGAATCACAGAGTGGAGCTTTACGGTGGCGAGTGCGCCTGTTAATATTTGGTTGGTCAAGGAAGCGGTAAGGTTTTGGAAATTGGAAGGGCATAAGGGGAGTGCAAGGGGGCTGTTCTGGGCTAGTGTATGGCATCTGCCCGTGGTTATGATTTTGGCGATGGTAGAGAAGAAGGGCATGTGGCAGCGTGTGTGGAGGGCTGCTATAGGCCAACCTGACTTGGATGGGGATGAGGAGGATTGGTTAGAGGAGGATGAAGAGGAGGCTGTGCTGTCCAGCAAACGTGTGAAGCCTGAAACGAGAGCGGCCGCGATTGCATTACCGCCCAGATAGACGATTTCTAGACCGGGTTTGTGCGAGTAGGAGTTTAGGAGCAGATTGGGTGCGGTGTGAGGGAATGAATGTTGCATTTTGGCTGAAGAGCTAATGCTCTGCTATCGGTGTACTTTTACAAGGCTATTCTACACAGTTCATATCTCATGAATCAAATCCGATCCGATCTCAAAGGATTGTCGTGGCCGAACGAGGCCCAAAATGCAGTCGAGCGCCAAAACACCAATCAACTTAATCCATGCATCTCATCTCACCCTTCAAAACCAACAAAAGTATCAACGTCCATTTCCAGGCCGATTGATTATCGCATCGATCCCCATGTCCATGCTAGGCAGTCTCTGCCCGTGCGGGTGGTAGCCTCCGCTCCCACCACTGCCGGCGCTGGAGCTGTAGTGGTGTCCCTGATATGCGCTCGCACTGCCGGAACGATCACTAGCTCCATCTCCGTCATAATCAGCTCCTATGTCATCGCCGAGACCGAGTCCGCTATCGTCTCGATCGTACGCACCTTGGTAAGGCCCGCTTTGAGAGGTGTCGAGCATGCGTTCGCGGCGGGCGCAGGAGCGGGCTGCTGTTTGGAGGTTCTTGAGGCCTTGTGACATGCACTTGATCGCAAGTTAACTTTATTCGTTGGAATGGTTAGGAAGGAAGAAGTACCTTTTGCTCAACAACATTCCATTTCTCGCCAGTTTCTGCAGCCAGCCCTGACCAGATCTCTCTCCTCATGCCCATATAATTCTTCGCTAGAGACTCTAGCTTTAGCCCATCCCAATCGTCTGCACTTCGTCTCTCCATCAACCGTTCGTGCCGTTTCCGACAAGCGTTGGGTGTTTTGGAGGGGAAGTAGGCTTGCTGGATGGGAGCCCAGTTCATCCCTTGTGCTCGAGCTGCCATGAGAGTCTGATCATCTTGGGGGTTCCATGCTCCGCTCGAAGGGCGTATCGAGGCTAGCGGTGGTGCTTGAGCCATCTGAGTGTATTGTGGAGTACTCAAGGGAAGTTGTACCGGTCCACCATTGGGGTAACCAGAGGGCTGCTGGGTGTACGACTGTTGAGACATACTGGGCGTGAGGGGAACCGAGGAATTATAGTAGCCGTTCTGAATGTCGGGCCGGGACGAGACGGGAGCGTATGCGGTCGTTGGGGTAGTGACTGGGGTCAGGCGGTAGTATCCTTGACTTCGCACGGCCCTGTGTTGTCCCTTTGGCATCTTACAACGAGTGAGGAGATGTGATGGGCGATGGGTGAAGGGTGATGGAGAGGCGAGGATTGGAATGAGATACCTCGCCAGGAGGGCTTGGGGATCAAACGAACGAGTTGAGAACGAGAGGATAGGAAGAGATGAAACGACGAAAGGAAATTCGCGTATGGGGTATATAGAAAACAAATGCAGTGGCTCTGGGAGGAGGAGAGAAGGAGGCCTGGGCAAGGGACTGGCGGCCGTGCTTTATACAATTCGGTCCCAAACGGATTGTTGGAAGGGGGATGACGGTGGGGGCTGCAACAAGATGTTTATAGCCTTACCGACGCCCAGACAGTCCTAAATCGAGACCACACTGAACTTGCTGAAACAAGCGGACCTGGATTTAGACTGTGTAACTGCAGTTCTGCCTCCAAGTCAGGCGCGTTCTAGAGGGTTTGAGGGAGAATGAAACTCGCGGCCCCGACCCGTTTGCCGCGCAGACGGTACCAAGTCTCCAACGATCGTGATGCGCCATCAGATGGTCCATCATATTGGTCCACTTGGCCCAGTAGGCGGTTGTATCATTTCAGAGTTTGAGAAGTGAGGTCGGCGCGTATTAGCGGGCGGTAAATTGGACGGGAAGGGCCATAAATAGGTCGGTGGGCCAAGGGGCCAGAGGGGCTCAAAGTCAGCCTTGTCGCAATCTCTGTCCACGGGGCGGCAGATCGTCTCCTGAAACAAGAATTGGCTTTTTCGGGAGCGCCAACGGAGATGAGTGGTTCGGAGGATATGTAGAGCGCGCGTCTACTGTTAATGAGTGGGAAGGAACGAAGATGGGACGAGATGAGGTTCAGGGGGGTGCCAGATATTTTTGGTCTGATGTTTTGATGGGGGCGGGGCCAACACCGCGTCACGTGCAATACCCCTGGGTAGAATAGCCTGGCCTGGCTTGTTAAGCGAGCACTGTGCTGGGCGCGCCACCAACAATCCAACAACCAACCCTCCCCCCTCCGCGTCACCCCACCTCCCACCCTCTCCACGCCTGTCTTCACCCGCTCCGACCTCAGTCCTCCACCAAGGCCTCCTCCCATCACATCAGCCCATGCGGAGAATATTTCTACCCGCACCAATCCGTCCCCGCAACCAAAGCCTTCTCAAGCCCTTTCGATCCCCACCCGCGATCGCAAGCCACATCAATTAAAGGCGGATTCGATGGCTTGGAGGCGTGATATCCACTACTGGAGCACAGGATGGCTTTCAGTCTCGCCGACATCACTCCGTCTTCAGTCATTCAGAGCGTTCCATTAGAAGATATAAAGACCCGCTTCAACTCGGAACATTCAGCCTGAATGTGAAGTAGGCTTCTGCTCGACTGCCCGAAGCGCTTAAATGCGGAGAGAGCATCGACCCATCCATTGGGGAATACTCACCGGCGATCCCCCAGCTGCTGACTCAATCTGTTCAAATGAACCTGTCAAGTGCCGCTCTGGGCACTTTATCCAGCCCGTAGGGATGGGCACTACAGCACAATGCCGTTGTATCTCCACTTTGAGGCCCCGCCGCGTTGCCCCTCCTCGAGGTTTGTCCGCTACCAGCTCGTGATGTTCAAGCCGGTAAGAGTTTTCAAGTGGAATTGGCCACTCATACACTCTTCTTAAACTGGGTGCTCTTTCTGAGTCACATTTATCCGTGCCCGTTTATCCGAAGCTGTCACCATGGATAGCACCAGGTGAATTAGTCTCCTCAGGTTTCGATTCAGTATAACTGTTGGGTATCCGCACAATGATACTCCGCACGAGAACTTGCAGCTTTGCATAACTTTTCTCTACTGTCTACTTCTCTTAATATTGTTGTCCGTGCAACAAATTCAAACTCATTGCAAAGATGGTCGCTGGTGGTAATGCGGCGCCTGGCTTCTACGATGCCGCTCTTCAACGTCGTCAGACCCTTATGGGAGCCAGTGGGCCGGCTGCTCTGGTTAAAAATGGCAAGGTCTTCATGATTGCCATGTTTGCTTGTATTGGTGGACTTCTTTACGGTATGTAAAACCAGATCATGTCAATACTAATTGACTTACACCCCGCAGGTTACAACCAAGGAGTCTTCTCAGGCGTATTGACTATGCCGTCTTTCCAACGACACATGGGAAATTATGACTCCAATGATCCAGCAGATCAGACCCGCAAGGGATGGCTCACATCAATTCTCGAGCTCGGTGCTTGGTTTGGTACACTTCTCTCTGGTTTCTTGGCGGAGACTGCCTCGAGAAAGTACGGCATCTTGATAGCTACATCTGTGTTCATCTTGGGCGTCGTGATCCAAACAACTGCTATTAGTGCTGGACACAATTCCATTCTTGGAGGTCGGTTCATCACGTAAGTGTTCTCGTCACTCAAAATACATATTCTAATCATGACTAGTGGTATGGGTGTGGGATCTCTTTCCATGATCGTGCCCATGTACAACGCAGAAGTCGCCCCACCAGAGGTTCGCGGGTCTCTGATTGCCCTCCAACAGCTGGCTATTTGTTTCGGAATCATGATATCCTTCTGGATCGATTACGGTACCAATTACATCGGCGGAAGTGGAGACTCTCAACACGAAGCTGCTTGGTTGCTCCCCATCTGCCTGCAACTCTTCCCTGCAGCCGTCCTCTTCGCCGGTATTCTTTTCATGCCATTCTCTCCTCGTTGGTTAGTCCACCATAATCGTGAGGAAGAAGCCAGGAAAGTACTCGCAAACCTGCGTGATCTACCTCCCGACCATGAGCTCGTCGAGCTTGAATTTCTCGAAATTAAGGCCCAGAGCATGTTTGAGAAGCGCACAGTGGCGGAGCACTTCCCTCACTTGCGCGAGTTGACAGCATGGAATATCTTCAAGTTGCAATTCGTAGCAATTGGGTCTCTGTTCAAGACGAGAGCTATGTTCAAGCGTGTCATCGTCGCTACCGTAACGATGTTCTTTCAGCAGTGGACGGGCATCAATGCGATTCTTTACTATGCGCCCACGATTTTCAAGTCCCTAGGTCTCTCTTCGAACACTACCTCTCTACTTGCTACTGGTGTCGTTGGTGTGGTCATGTTCATCGCAACCATTCCTTCCGTCCTTTACATCGATAAAATTGGCCGCAAGCCAATCCTCACAATCGGCGCTATCGGTATGGCAATCTGCCACATCATCGTCGCAGCAATCGTAGCAGCAGATAGGTACTCGTGGGCAACGCACAAAGCAGCCGGCTGGGGTGCAGTGGTAATGGTCTGGCTTTTTGTCGTTCACTTCGGATACAGCTGGGGACCATGCGCCTGGATCATCGTCGCCGAAATCTGGCCCCTATCCAACCGCCCATACGGAATCGCCCTCGGCGCAAGTTCCAACTGGATGAACAACTTCATCGTCGGCCAGGTAACGCCCGACATGATTTCTGGCATCTCGTACGGCACCTACCTCATCTTCGGCATCCTGACATTCGGCGGCGCAGCATTCGTCTGGTTCTTCGTGCCCGAGACAAAGCGCTTGACGCTCGAGGAAATGGATGTAATCTTCGGATCGGAGGGTACGGCGCAAGCTGACTTCGAGAGAATGGAGGAGATTAATAAGGAGATTGGACTGGATACGCTGTTGAGAGGTGCGGGGAGTGGCAGTGGCGTTGTTGGGACGGAGAAGGAGCACAGTGGCAGTGAGAAGGAACCCCATCTTGAGGCTACGGCGGAGCATGAGTAGGAGCAGACGACGAGCCCGGAGGTGCAGAAGTGAGGGTTGGGTGGAGGAGTGAGAAAATCGAGAGAAATAGGGAAAAGGGGGTTCTTTGTTGTGTGGCTTGGAGAATAGAAATCGAAATTAGGGGTAGGTGAAGCAAGTTTGTTTTGTTTAGTTGATACCACACTTAATGTTTATTTCGTTTCAATACCTTACGAGTCACGGCACAATGCTCATGTTTCCACGTGACCTACACACTTCCCAAGAGATTTCGCAACAAGCTACGTCGTGAAGCCAGTTCAGAAGATGATAACCCCTGGTAGTTCTTCAATATCCCTATTGCCATATACGACAGACTCCACCAGTCTTTCAAAGCATCCTATCACGTGATCTACACCCGCAACATCCACCCGTTGAGATCAAGAGGACAAATAGGCAGAAGTGAACCATGTACCAGGCCAACCGATCTACCGGGTAAAAACACATGTCACGTAACAACAGAGAGATTTCTAGAACTGTGGTATTTTCTACAAGAGAAGCGTGAAGCTTGTAGAAGCTTGGGAGCGAGGCGTGTGAGGCTATATACTCCTTAGCGCGATAATTAAGCGAAATGCGTGCCTGAGGTTTAAGCGAATTTTCCTCCTCACAGCGTCTCTGCTCCAGAATCCTACTCACTTCTCCACAGCGAACAAGGAAGGAGTGCATTTTGGCTCATCTAAATTCATTATGTCCTAAGTGCGGATATGTCTACCAAGCACGAAACCACCAACTAATTCACTGATATCACCTAACTCAAGCCATTTGGCCAATATCCAAGCGTACCCTTTCCAAAGCTAAAATTAGAGCCATGGATAAATATGCATTACGAATATCTCGCCCTCCAAACAGGCAACCACCCGTATATGCAAGCCCACCAAAAGCTTGAACGATCAAGGCAGGGAAAAAAGCAAGATAAAAGCAACCCTTCCACACCGCAACTCACTCCTCACTCACCGCTCCATTCGCCCTCCTCGCAATCTCGGCTCCAAGCATCCCCTTCCTCTTATACATACTCCTCCGATCCTGCACCTCTTCGACGTCACGCTTCGCCGAGGCGCCCCCAAAAACATTCCCCGGTCCAAAATCCGGCGTCCCCCCAAGCGTCCCAAAAATATCCCCAATGTAATTCTTCGGGGTCACTCCATTCTTGAACTTGGAATCCCAGCCCTTTAGAATCCCTTGTACCACCGGAGTGCCCGCTAGGTATATGTTTTGGATGGCGGGGAGGAAGCCGCCTTGATCGGAATAGAAGAGGTTATCGAGGACACTCAGGCCAGGGTACGGACGATCGAAGTCGGATGCTGTGCGCATGATAATGATTCTTGCGAAATCGAGGAGTTTGTCCTTGGCGGCGCGGATCATGGCTTCGAGTGTAGCGTTGTCTTCTTGTGCCGTCATGCAGTAAATCCCAGAACCGTTGGTGAAGAGTGTAGTGGTATTCTCGAAGGCTTCGCCGAGCAGGGCGCCGGAGAAGTAGACGTCCGAGGTCGCGGTGTCGCACTTGATGATTCCGGGGGCTTTGGTGGCGGCTTTGTAGATAGAGACGCCGTTGTCGGTGTAGTGTGCGCGGTAGGCGATGGCTGCAGCACTGTCGTTAAGCTTTGCGGACGAGGCGAACGAGGCGGCGATATCGCGGAGAGTCTCGGAGACTTCGAAGACTTCGGTGCCGTAGATGCTACCGGGGTATTGGTTAGGTGCGTATGCGCCTTGGGGCACGTAACCGGTGGTATAGTTTGAAGGGATCTCGCGGGCGTCGAATTCGTATTGTAGGGCGACTTGGATGGCGTATTTGCTGAAGGCTACGTCGGCGAGGGTGCCGTATTTAGGGTTGATGCCCGCGATGCCACCGATGAGGAAGTAGGTGGACTTCAGATTGAAGAGGGGGGAGTGGACGAGGGCTGTGATGGTCGAGGCTGCGTTGATCTCGGATTCGCCAGTTGTCAGTTGGCAGACAGAGCCATCTTTCAGACAATGTGCCTGTGGAAAGAGAGGAGAGAACCCGGGGACGGTAACATTGTGAGCGAGCAAGTCGCCAATTGAGCCCTTTGTATGTGCATTCGTGTACCAGATATCGGCTTCGGGGGAGAACTGGAGCTTTGTTAGAAGGCTTTTAAAGGATGGTGATTGGCTCCTACCATAGAAATAATGAAAACCTTCGGAGTGATCACGTCGCAGTCTTTGTAAGTGACTTGGATGTCGCGTTTCTCCACTTGAGCTTTCTTCTCAAGCGCTGGAGAGGCATGGGCAAGACCGGCTCCTGCAAGGAGCTGAAGCAAAGTTGCGAATCTCATTTCAAAGACTATTTGAAATTTGACTTTGACCAAGGGAAGGCAAGCGACAGAAGAGCTGAAGTGGAAAGGAAGGAATGACGAGGGGAAGAAGGGTTCTTGAGCTGCAGATAAAGTTTCTGGAGCGAGAGCTCCCCACTTATTACTTTGCCTCCTGAACTCTATCGGCCGGTGTAAAGATAGCTCGGTCACCCACTTGGTGTTGCGTAGTGGAACCCTCGAAGGAAGAAAAAGTAAGCCCAGGACATGTTCCTCCTTCCCCGATGCAGATTTGGTTCCAGGGAATAGGTGGAAGCCGCCGAAGACCACTCAATGCGCTCATTCACTTGACTGACGCTCTGCAAAGAAATAGATAATTATAGCGGGGAAGTATTGACATCGCGGAATGACAATTGCATAGAGCAGGGTTCCTGGAGCTTCTGGAGACTGGGGGGACAACGTGTGTAGCGAGTTTAGGAATCGGATCGTTCCCAACGGCAAGGTGCAGCAACCGGTACGCTGCATGATCTGGTGAATCCCAAATGACAGTGCGGCTGCATATGCGCGTGAGAATCAGGCCGATTTCTGTTGTACACTTTGCACTTAATAACGACAGCAATTGTGTCCTTCAGCTACACAGCTCTTAGCAATTAACGTTTTGACCTTTTGACGACGATGAGCGCAAAAAGAGATCGGACGGCAAATGATTAACGGCCCGCAGACACGACCTGATAAGCTTCCCAGCGAACCAATCAATCCCTGAAGATGCGCGGCACGGAGCAGGCTAAAACCCTGTAGCAGCACAGCAACTACCTTCCGTTCTTGGCCTGGCCAGGGGACTCCGATCTGCAGCCTTGCGCAGCCTCGCCACGAAGATAACAAACCCGGAGTCGGTGAAGTGTGCTTCTTTGTCAAGGACTCGGCGTGGCCGGGCGAAGGATTCTGGGGACTTCTGCAGAGGGTCTTGCTTGACTCTTGAGTGATAAGAGGATCGGACGCTTTTCCATTGACGGGCCGTAGATAGAACACAAGTAAAAAACCACCAAGGTTGTACGGTGCAGCGTTCAGCAGCCTCAGCTCAGCAGCCTCGGCCCATAGAGAATCTCAGCTCTTTCACTGGAATCGGCCTCGATACACGACGAACTCGAGATCTATTTCGGGCCTGACCCACCAAGGCCCAGCTAGAAATGAGCAATCAAGCGGTATTGTAACAGAAGCTCCTAGATACCACACATCAGCCTCATACAGGCCAATCCAAAGGACGGTTTAGGTACCGCGCCAAGTCTATCCCCATCGTCAATACCGGCACCGATCGAGTCAGGCCCGAATGTTCGGGCTCGGGACCTCGCAGTAGTTGCCTACCCTCAATATGACTTGCAATCAATTCCCAACCCATCGGCGACAAAGGTCATCAGAGTCGGACCAGACCCGTGTTCCCGGATCTTAGGAAGTTACGGCAACGTGCATAGGACGCTTGTGCATGATCTTGCTGCTCATTCTTTTCTCGCCTGTGTATCGTCACCTCGCCCTATTACTTCCCTGCAGATTGCACATCAGACGGTGTTGTGTAATGAGAAACGAGCCCCGGAAATTTTGCTGTCATCGAGTTTGGTGCGCACTCATGTCTCATTCCTCGTAGCTTTCTCCGTTCCCCGTCAGCCATGCTCCGAATCCCTGGATATATACATGAAATTGCCATGAATAATTTGCAATGCAGAACGCCGAATGCCAATGCTGACCTAGAAATCATTAATGCTTTTGAGATCAATCGTCCCTCCAAGTCCAGTTCAGCCCTCTCTGGCTGACACACAGCCCCCCACCGAACTGCATCACAAGTCCCAAGACCAGTACATGCACAAGTCCTAGGATTCCCATTCCTCCCCAACCGATGCTGTGGCCCAAAGCCAGCTCTAACGCCGACAGCGACATCAATGGCCACCAAACCACCTCCCTCATGGCCAATGGCGCGCAGGGCCTCGTGATGCTCAACATCTTGACCAAGAAAACAAAAAGTTTGAACATCAAATGCCGTGCTTGCCGATTCCTTGCATACCAAGTCTGAAAGTAGTGCCATTGCAGCTCAATGTTGTTCTTAAATGCCCCCATTCGAGTTGATGGCGGCGGCATCAGCAATGGAGTTCTTAGAGTTGCTTTAATGGGTTGTGGATCGTTGCGACCATGGCCAGGACGGCTCTCAGCCCTTGAAGATGCGTCGATAATAAGTTGAGTACTTGGTGATGGCATTGGAGATGTAGACGGAGAGTCAGATGTCGAAGCATCTTCAAGGTATGCTGCAGATCGAACACGTTTACTCGGTTCTAGTCGGGGTCAGCAGAAACGCAGACATCGGGAGGATTGATTACCATTGACAGGGGTACTTGGTGGCATTGGGGAATCGATAGCTTGGATTCTCCGACCACCAAGTCCAGCGCCACTCCCATTCCTCGTGCGAGAAGGATTTTCGAGTCCTTTCTCAGTGCGGATGGCGTTGAGAATATCGTTCGCACTTGGTCGGTCAGCTGGATTCAGGGCTAGTAGCCGCTTCAAGAAATCGTAGAGCTGATTCGGAAGTTCAGGTCTTTCACGACGCTCATCCTGAAATCCTGACCAGGTACTGATCTCTGCTCGCAGCATATCAAGGTCCTCGAATTCTTCTTGGATGCTGTCCGCGCTCTTGTATGGAAGTCGTCCAAAGCACATGAAGTACAGGATCATTCCAAGACTGAAAATATCAGATTTGGTGGTGAAATTTCCATATCCGCCAAACTCGTTCCGCTTCAAGACCTCAGGGGCGCAGTATGATATCGTCCCTGTCGATCCAGTTGACTTTCTTGCCACATTCTCCGGTTGAACCTCTCCAAAGTCACTTATCAGACACCGGAATTCGTTCCCATCCTTGTGCAGCAAACAATTGCTTGGTTTGAGGTCCCGGTGGATGTAGTTCGCATGATGAAGATGGGCCAATCCAGAGGTGATGTCTTTGAAGAAGGAATAGATCTCCTCGAAAGATAGTTTCCTTTGGGATCTCAGATCTGGACGTTCCATCTGCCCTCTCGATTTCCTGCGCATCTGTTCTTTCAATTGTTCTTTCGTGCTCTTCACAATGGGTGTGTCGCCAATAATGTAATGCAGCAAATCTCCAGAGTTGCAGTATTGCTGAAGGATGAACGCGCAAGCTACCGAAGGGCCGAATTGATTTATTACTGTGTCTTCCAGCCAAACATGTCGATACGAGACCAAGTTTGCATGTGAAAGTTCTTGAAGAAGCTGTACTTCAACGAGAACTGTATATATTAGTAGTGTAATTTTCATCCTCCTGAGAAGTCCGTACCTTTCTCCAGCCAAGCGTGGTCATCTCCAACCGGGACTCTCTTGCAGGCGAATTGACCTGCACCGATCAGCATAGAATATTAAGAGCATGAAGGCATCGTACCCAGGGAGACGCCATCCAATTGATGACGGACTAGTAAAACCACCCCTTTCCCACCTCTGCCGAGCTCCTTCTCCACCACGAAGAACTTGTTGAAGTAATTCGGACTAAACGCATCCTTCCTGATACTCTGTCCCGCTTGGGGTGCCGGTGTACTCGTCACAAATTCTGCTTCTGACACCGAACCTGCCGCGCTGCTCCCATCGGAGGGAAACGCTGGTTCTACAAGGCGCCGAATAGGGCTCGATGGAGGGACTTGTTCGTCGGACTCGCCATTTGTAGCCTGGAGCAAGCGAAAGTAATCTCGACTTATAAAAGGCCCAGTTCGATGAGGAGAGTTATTTCGGTCAGGAGAGGGACTTCGGAATGGTCGGTGGCATGTCGGACAGTCATGATAGGATTGAACCGCGCCTCGGAGTATGAGTTGCTGAGTTTGAGGGTCGCGGACCACAATCGCATCGTCATGGCGACTAGAAGATTCATTAGCATCATTGCCTGCTGGCGGAGAGTTCATTGAGATAATTGAGACCAGATCTCCGGAGCTTCCGGGGTCAAGATTTGTGAGGAGAACCTTACAGCACAATATCGCGGCTGTCGCGAGAGGAGTATGGAACCAGCGACATGGTGAATGCCCTCTATCAATGAAGTGAAAATGTCATTGTTGAGCGCACTATCCTCCCATCCCCATCGATTTGTCGTGGTGGTGCTTCGTTGCACACAGTGATGGTGGAATTGTTGCGAGTGACTCGTGTTTAGAAAAGGTGGTGTTTTGGTTGGTGGTGATGAGCTTCCCCACGATCTCGGGATATTTCCGCGCCCCGAACCACGCCGACCGTACAGTCTGTACCCAAATTTCGTCAGTCGCCCCCACCAAACATCACTGGAACACAAACATCCAGCTGGTTCAGCCTCAACGGGGAGAAGAGTGTTTTGGGATTTTCAAGATGGAATTGTATGGGAGGCTCTTGGAGAGCATCCACCACACATTTTTTAGCCATCCAACTTGCCCAGCTGATGGTGTAAGCTGCATGACGCCCAATCAACAAAGCAATCAGAGGATCGCAAGCTGACGCCTAATTCAACATCAAAAAGTCTCCCTGAAGGCTATTCTTCTCCCCAGATATCTATCTACATTACTCGAGTTTCCAGCTCCCCAAGACCAGAACGATGACCGAGTTCAAATACTTCACTCATCTCCCGCCAGAGATTCGCAACGAGATATACAAGCTCCTGTTCGTGTCCAGCACCCACATCCGGATCTGCTCACCCCGCAATCGCCGCAGAAGATGCCCTCCTCGACTTGACTTCACTCGACTATTACTGGTCAACAGACGGATCAATACCGAAGCAAAGACAATATTCTACTCCCTCAATACCTTCGTTATAGGGAATAGAGACTGGGGTTCGAGACAGCAGGTCAACCTTCATGCGTTGAAGGCATTTATCTCTCGAGTGCCAAAGGCATGCATTTCGATAATCTCAAGACTTGAGATCGAGATGCGATTTTATACGCGACTACCGACGACCTGGACCGGAGGGCCAAACTTTTGGACAGCGGCTCCTGCTGTTTTCCAAATGCACAAAGGAAACACGGAGCAACTACAGTCCCTCGCTCGTTGTGTGGTGAAGCACTTTACAGGTGTAGAGTAGGTCGGCCTCCGTTTTCTCCTCGTTCTCTTGAGTGAGGATCCAAACTGAACGGAAGTAGATTCATCGAATTATCTACAGGTCTTTTGCCTGATACAGAGCTGAGGGGCGTTTTCGGTCCTGCAGTGAAAGCGGTGGTGATGATTTTGACGCTTCCGAATTTGAAGCATATGATTTTTCGAGGTCATCTTGAACCATTCGTCGAGGAAGTCATCAAAAACAACAAGAGAAAGGACATTGTAATCGACTGTTTCACTCCGCGACCTCTGCCCCCACCGAACCCGTAGGCCCCGTAGGTCAGGAAGGTAACCACAATTATTGGTTAACCCTTTTCGGGAATTTACCACCTTTTGAGGAATGATAATGTTTCTGCACTCTTGGGGAGTATTTTGGAGGATCTCGACCGGGTGTTATAAAGTCTTGGAAATGGCTGGTAGATATTGGTTGTCGTTTGAAAGACTTGGTGGGTTTCTGACCATGGCTCAGGAGTCAGGGAAGATGGACACAGCGTGTGTAACTTCATCTAATGTGCTTATTTTGGATTTGGACGAATTCATGACTGAGAACTATCAAGAGGTCTTGCCTGATTGAGTTACGAACGGGGAAGATCATCCTTGTTGGGCCGGTCAGGTCCACCTCGGATTTTGCATGGTTTCGATGCAGGAACCCCACAGTAAAGTGAGAATCGCAATAATAACGCTCCGAGCGGACGGAGATGATTTCGCTCTTGGAGCCCTCGAGCTTCGCATATTATTTATCGTCGATCGACGTTGCAGCCGTGGACATTCACGATTTCCCTCAGGCGAGGGACCTTGTTATTTTCAGCCCTCGATGTTTCTCTCTTACTTGACGAGAAGACTAGCATGAATATATCATTAATCTCAGCCAAGATGTTGCTTCCACAAAATACGCACCATCTTTCCCCGCAATGCTCCATTTCTCTTGATGTTGTCGTGCAGCTCAATTTGTTTCGGAGGCACTAGGGCCGTTGGCCGCATTAGGCAGCGGCGTATACTCCAAAGATGAAGTGCTATTGGAGCTCGTGTCAGCTTCTGGGCTCTCAAGGATTGTCAGTAAGACTTTTATATCCCTCAGTCAATAGTGTGATTTCCTCCAATCGGAACAGAGAGAAACATGTTAGCCTTAATAGAGTTTTATTCTCCAAGCTCGTCACGCTCAATTAGGATTCCTTTAACAAGGTCCATAGAGTCAGAGTCGCATTCGAAAAATGATATAAAAGGCTCAGGTTCAACCGGGTCAACACCTCTGCACCCTTCTTATCGACCTCTACCTCAACATGGCCATATTCAAATCTTTACTGGTCGCACTCACCCTGAGTGCTCACTCTGTTCAAGCCGCTCCTCAGAAATACACCGACGTTGTCAATTGCCTAGCTTCGTCCAATGTTCCTCAAGACTATCCTGGCTCTTCAGACTTCACTCAGGATACCATCCCTTTTAATCTGCGCCTAAACTTCACTCCAGTGGCATACGCCGTACCGAAAACAGTCCCTCAAGTCCAAGCTGCAGTTGTATGTGCCTCGAAGGTGGGAGTCAAAGTCAATCCGCGTTCCGGCGGTCACAGCTATGCATCTCACAGTATTGGCGGAGAAGATGGACATCTCGTCATTGATATGAAATATTTTCGTGATACAAAAGTCGATCCCTCTCACAACTACATTGCTACCATCGGTACTGGAGCAAGGCTTGGGAATGTTGCTCTAGCTCTTTTTAACCAAGGTGGCCGTGCTATGGCCCATGGGATTTGTCCAGGGTAAGATTTCACTGTCCCCAAAAAAAGCCTCTTCTAAATCTTCTAGTGTCGGTATTGGAGGACACGTTCTTCATGGCGGTCAAGGTTATGGCTCTCACACCTACGGTCTGCTTCTCGACTTTTTAGTCGAAGCTGAACTCGTGATTGCCAATGGCAGCGTCATCACCGCTTCCGAGAAGCAAAACTCTGAAGTCTTCTGGGCACTGCGGGGTGCGGGCTATTCATTCGGAGTGGTAACAAACATGAAATTCCGTACAATCCCGGCACCGGCTCAAAATGTCCTGTTCTATTATCCCTACAGCTGGAACAAAACTCAGGCTCGGGCAGGTTGGGATGCCTGGCAAACGTACTGCGGAGGCTACACTACTCCTCAGATCCCGGCTGAGATGAATATCCGTTGGGTTCTCGGCAAAGACTCCGGGGACAATCTAAGTTTCCTTCTTGAAGGTGCTTATCATGGGTCTAATGACGCCTTTTTAACAGCCATTGCTCCTCTTCTGAATGCTTTGAGCGCGATTGGAGGATATCAGGCAAGTACTCGTGGTGTAGGTCCCCATCAGTTGGGATGGCTCGATGCCCTGCTCTACGCAAATTCCAATGGTCTCTACAAGGATTGGGACAATGGCCAGACATTGGATACTCCTGTAAATTATACAGCAGTAAGTCATTCTTTCCACCCTTCGAGCATCTGCTAACTTCTGACAGCATGCAATCATGGTACGTTTTCCCGAAAGCCCGAGTTCGTCGCTAACATTCCATAGTTTGCAAAGAGTCTAATGACAGACAACTTGACTCCCGCTGGAACAGATGCGTGGATCAATCGCTTATACGCCACAGGACCCTCGAATTCCCGAGTGAGTCTCCAATTTCCCACCGTCAAACTCTCACTAACACCTAAGTAGAACTGGTATTTCATCATTGCAGCCCAAGGCGGACCCACATCCGTCGTCCCCAAAGTCCCAGCCGGCTCAACCTCCTACGCACACCGCGACTCAATCTACGAATGGCAAATCGTCGATGCAGTCGCCGACGGTATCTACCCAAACCAAGAAGGCATCGCTTGGCTCAATCCTTTTATTACGGACATTGAAAATGCCGAGAAAAACGTGACTTTTGGTATGTATTATAACTATGCGGATCCGACGTTGGGAGGTGGGAAGGCGGCAGGTGAGAGGTATTGGTTGGGGAATTATGAGAGGTTGGCGAAGATTAAGAAGAAAATTGATCCGGGGTTGTTGTTTGCGAATCCGCAGACTATCGGGACTTAGATGTAAGATCTTAAATGCGAGCGGGAGCGAAGTGAGTCACGAAGTATCTTTGCAGAAAACAAAAGGAGAAGACGACTGATTTGACTATCCTGGAAAATGGAAGAGCTGAAAGTTGAAATGTCTTGATGTGGTCACGTGTCACTTCTCTGCCCTCCACCTCGGAGCTGAAAATTTCTAGTCTTTCATAAACGAACTTGCGCTCATAACAGGCAAAGTCGCCAAAGAATCGACACTCGCTACGGTTGCCAGGTGCATCGAATCAATGATTCTTGTTCGAGAGTTTGGCCAGCTTCAGGAATGGAGCCACGGGATGCCCCCAAGTTTGTGGTTCGCCGCTCCCAACCTAACAAGGTTGTCTCAAGTGCTCAACATCGATCTACTGCAACCCTTCGTATGAGATTGCGAAGCCGCAACCACCCAAATCACGTTCACAAATTATCATAGCATGTGTAATTTTCTTCAAAATTTCTGGCTGTCTTTCGTAGGTTGCTGACGGTGAGGCCGAATTCAATGAAGTGTGGAATGCATTGGAATTTAGTTGCCAATCCGGGGTTCCCAAGAATGCTACGCGCTGTTTTCCTTTTCCTCCTTACTACCCTCCCTGTTTCCAGTCTGTCACCAGACTCTTTCACCTTCTCAGCACCAGCGACGATGGCAGCATCAGATCCTGCGGGGCGGTGTACAGGCAAGAAGGGGACGAAACGTTCAGCATCAAAAGTGGTGGAGCCTCCTACACCCAAGAAGTCGATGTTATCATGGCCGCTCAGCGTATTGTGTTCACCAGGGAAGGAAAAGCTGCCTGCTGACCCGGAACCGGAACCAGCTCCCTTGACTTTGATAGAGCTGGCGATCATAAGGGCCCAGAAGAATCCCGACTGGCCAGATATGTCTTCACCGGACAAGATCGATGCAATTCACGATGCGCGTAGAGAGCTTGAAGCGGAGGGAAATCTACGATGTCCATCGCACACAAGCAAACTTGATCTACAGCTGGATATCACGCCCGGCGATCCGAAATGGAAGAAATGGCACGAGGTCTTCCGAAAAGAATTGTTGGGGGAAAAAACAACTGTGAAAATGGTTCTCGATAGGCATTTCGAAGATGGACAAACATACACCATTCTGCCACCGCCAATGCAGGGTATTATCCTTGATATCCAAAAGGAGCAAACGGAAGAATACAAGGAGCTCCTGAAAGGACAACTCGAAGGCGCCAAGAACAACATTATAACGAAACTCACTATGCTTCATTTCGGCCTCCCGGTCGAGCCTCTGTCTATGATGAACATTCTCAATGCCGGCACGGATGAGGACGACCCAGACGGTGCTCCTGCGGATCTTCCCAGAGTTCAGCGAATCGTGTTTGCAGAGAAACCCCTAGAATTCTTGGACTTGTATCACGAGAGAAGCTATGGCTTTCCCATGCTCCGCAGTGAGTGACTTTCACCGGTCTTGCCAATTCGCACTAACAATTGCAGGACCTAAATCCAAACGTAATCCCGCTCCAGAAGCCGTGATCGAACCAATTGATCCAATCGAGACTGCCACAGTTGGAGACGATCATTTGTTTGGAGATCATCCACCAACGCCCATTTTACTCGGGAGTACGACTGTCGGTATGCGTGGCGGAGCTGGGGATCCCGTTATTGTTTATGGACCCAATGGAGTTGGGCTTCGCGTCCAGGATGACAGGGAAGATTCCAGGCAGGCCTTCTTGGCAGCAGCTTTGAGAATTACTGGACAACCCAAAACCGCCCTCATGTTTGAATTTGTGGTCGATCAGTATCGCAATCAAGAGAAGAACAAGGACCAGCCAGAGAAGGAATTTGTCAAATCTTTCCCCGTTGACCAGGACAACTTTGCTCAGACTTACAATCATTATCTGGAATCTCGATTATATAACAGACAGAGGGACTGGCCATTGGTGGTCCGACAGACGTCCGATGCGAGAAGTCCTACCTTCACAATTCCGAGGAGGTTGAAGAATCCTGCTCTACCAGCGCCCACGGTAAAACAGAACCTGTCCCCACCGAAAACTGGGCCAATCCTCCCACCTCCTAGGTTATCGCCGTCAAAAAAGAAGCAGCAGTCACCTCCAAAAAGCCTTCCGAAGTTACCACCCAAGAAGTCACCACTCAAGAAGAAGACGTTGTCAGGCCAATCGGTCGATGATGCTGATTTCCCGATTCTTGGAGATAAACCGCCATCTCAAGAAATGTCTTCGAGACTCTCATCAATGGCAGGTGCTACTCCAGGGGCCAACGAACGGGTAGTCTACAGCCTGGATGGGAAGAAGTCTGTAGTTTTCAAAGATTGTCACAAATCTTTTTACCAAGCTGCTTTGAAGGTTATGGGCCAGAAATATGGCGAAGACAAAATTGGGTTCACGGTATCACAATACAACAACGCACCCGTAAGAGAATGCCCACCTGGCAAGTTCGCGTATATTGGCAGTGAGAAATGGCCAGAGGGTTCCGCAAATTTGAAATCCTACCAAACATCCATCGGAAGTGTTATGTTCAAGAAAGCGGATAGCTTTGGGAACCCGGCGCCCCTAGACTACCACAAGGAATGGAGGGTTGTTGTCCATCCTACACAACCCCGACTTGCCCAGTACTGGCCTAAGGAGAGTGCTTCGGACGAGATGGTTGATATAATCGGTTATGGAGCTCCCTCAAACACCACCAGTGGAAAACGGTCACCATCTAAACAGCAACAACCTGGCGGTGGTGCAACTTCTTCCAAAGGACAAAAACCAACACCACCCAGCCTGAAGCCACCAGCAGCACCGACACAGCCATCCGGTACAACAGGAACAAAGACCGGTTATATACATGGATTTGGCGGCAAAATTCTCACCAACAACACTGCTGTCGATTTCAAGAGAGCCGGTTGCCAACTTCTGGGCGAAGACCAGACATCCGCATTCCACTTCTACTTCCGCATGGCTCCTCTGGGTGAACTCGGGTTTGGACCATGGGCAAATATCATGGTAGATCATACGAACTTTGAGCACATCTTTCACAGTGAAATCAATCCGCGGATCCCTGCAAGTGGTGATTGGAGCATTTTCGTGTCAAAATGGCAACTGCCAGGGGTCGGAAAAGTGCCCCTCGAGCCCGATAAAGATAAGAGAGATGTTGTGAGGATCATATACCTCAAAGACACAACATATTGGAAGATCCCGATGGACACAGAGACCGATTGTGGTATCAACCAATTACAAGACGACTTTTTCGGAGCTATGAGAGTTCTCTTTCCTGTGGGCAAGCCTCGTCCCCAACGGAACGTTCAGATCGGCCCCCTACCTTTTGTTGATATTGGATTTGGTGGAATGGAAGTTACCAAAGAGCTCTGGGACAAGGTAAGAGGTGATCTAAAAAGCCAACCTGGCGGCCTCGTGTACAACATCGATCTTGTCAACTTGGGGGCACAGCGGCCAAATTCTTCTCAACTCATCGGCATCCGTCTAGCTGGTACTCACGAATATGCGGCTGCGCAGCCCACCGATTATATCAAGATGCAGAAAGAAATTGATAGGATGGGTAAGTTTCTGCAAGATGGCCAAAATCCAAGACAATTCAAAATCTGGAAAACAGCCGAAGCCAGGGAAAGTAATGGGAATTCGACTCTGATCAACTACAAACCTGCTGCAACTGCAGCCAAGGAGATCAAGAAGTTCCTTGAGGAGGATTCCGACACTACCAATTGTATCTGGTTTCGACCCGAGTTTCCAACGATATCTTTCAAGAATATCACAGAGGGACAGAAGGCAAAGACCTTTGAGTTGGAACCTGGCATTTCGCACGGCCTAGAATGTGTTGATCTCTTGCGGTGGAACTTCAATGAATTTGATCAGGTGACCAAAAGGGACATTGAGATCAACGACGCCGACAGCCAGCACAGGTTTATTCTTTCAGAAGATACAACTCGAGACCAATGGCGCAAGCATATCTATGATTGGTTCTCTGGCAAGGTAATTATGGTGCAGGAAAAAAAGAAGAAGATTGTCTACCGTAAGTTTATCACCATCTTTGTGCGACTCCTAGTGCTAACACCCCGTTCAGAGGTCGAAAAGAGCCCGCCTTGGGGTGTTTCTCAACCCAAGGAAAGCCCAGTGCCACTGAACACTCACACTCAGAACCAGCAGAACAACTCTGCGAACAAGACTCCAACCACCGGGGGACTGACCTCCTCGACAACTATGCTGTCATACCAGCCTCCCAGTAACATACTTCGGATTCCCAAAGAGCGACTTCTGAAACAACGAGTCGCCCCGCCTAAGCCAGTTCCGTGGAACGAATGGCAGGGAGAGAATAATCGCCTGGACCGTCTTCAGAGAGAATCATATCACACGGATCAATCTGTCATTGAGCCTGGTCAGCAACCGATGCCTCCCATCTACGGTCCCTCCAGACAAACTCCTCTTTCAGTCGGCACAAATATGCCAGAACCGTATTTTTGGGGAACTACTCCGAGCGACTTTGCGCAGAAAGCAGCAGAATGCCAAGCCCTTCGAAATAGTGCTTTAGAAAGGATGTCAAGATGCCAGCTCTGCGATACCTCGTTCCCTGAATACGAGATGGAAAACATTGCCAAACACTTGAAAGCGCATCAAGACGCCCTCCGCGAGGTCGGCAAATGCCCGCTTTGTGATTGTTGTTGGTCGGCATTGGACAAGGAGCAGAAGAAGCAGCATCTCTGGAACCACCAAACTCAGGGAGAGCAAGATTTGATCAGGAATTTCTGGCAAGGCTTCCAGTGTCCAATTTGCGATGAGGATCTTCAATCCCTTTCAAATGAGGATGTCCTCGCTCACATGGCGGAACACCCTCCAGGACTGCTGAAGTTCTGTGATCGATGCGGTTTGGATACCTCTTCGTGTCTCGAAGCCGAAAGAGACCACCACAAAAAGACTTGTCATGAGACTGAGACGGCTGTGAGCATCGTCTTTTGCAACGGTTGCGGTAAAAATAGATCTCATGAGACTGAATTGGACCGCCAAATTCATGACAGTCTCTGCATCCCCACCAGCAAAACGTTCTGCACAGTATGCGGCCTGCATACGACAGGGCTGAGCATAGAAGGTAACCAGCGGCATTACTATTTCCATACACCACCTGGGGGCCCACGAAAGACGTTTTGCAAGAGATGTGGCAAGAATCTCATTACAATGGATGCACAGGAGCGGGCAGCCCATAGGCAAGAGTGCTATCTGGCAGAGCCACATGTAATGGATACGCGAGATAGAATACAGGGTGAGTTTTCTCGAACCCTAGACTTGAGAGGTGTTAATCGCGTTGCTACAGAACTCGAAAGACGCATCAGCCAGGCAAAAATACTGAAGGTTCATAACAGCGCAGAGGATGCGCGCCTGTCTCAGAAAAAGAGAGAGCTCGAAGCCCGAGAAAAAGATATCAAGAATCTTGAGGCTGGGTTAGGTATACAGTCTCCTTTGAGTGCCGGACTCGCGAGGTCAGCTGATACATTCACATGTCCCCTTTTGAAGCCCGATGGTTCTGTATGCAACCATCAGATCACTATCACGCCCTGCGGTGGAGAATTCAAAGCTCATTATCAACACAACTGTCAACCCTGCGGCGATAGATGTGGCGGGTCCACACTTCAAGAGCTGCTTCGCCTGTATCCAGAACTGAAGGCTGGCAGCGACAAGTTGCAAGCAGCAGCGGATAAAGCCAAAACTCAGAAGGCGAACGCTCGCCCAAGCCAACACAGATTTCAGGCCGATGGAGATGTTAACGATGAGACATCTAGCACAGCTGAGGGAGGCGAAGTCCTTCCGAGACCCACAACACAGAAGGGCAAATCTCCCACGAAGCCTCCACCAAGCCCCTCAAAGACCGCGTCTAAAGCCAAGAAGCCCCAACCACGGGGTCCACCAGCGGCTGAGGTATATGACGAATTAGACCCTCGCCCAGATCTAAGCATCGAGGAGGTGCCCGGTCTGCACCCAACATCCGAGATAGAGCTTCCTGAGACTATACGCAAAGGCAAGACAGCTTCTTCCAAAGGAAAGGCACCAGGCAAGACTGCAGCTGGATCAAAGCGCAAGAAAGCCGTAATCGAGGGCCCGGAAGATGAAGCTGGAGGGCATCATGGAAAGACCGCAAAGGGCAAGAAGAGACAGAGGACGGCGAGAGAAATGAGCGTGGCACACACGGCGAGTAGTGTTTTGGGGAGTGACAGTGCAGAGGAGGATGTTCTGAAGGAGGTGAGTGTTCCGCCTGTTGGTCTCAGGAGGTCCACCAGAACGGCGAGTGGCACGCCGGCGCCGAGGCCGAGTATGCCATCGACGGTGGTCAGGGAGGTTGGACGGCCAAAAGCTAAAAAGGGAGAGGCGCAGCTGGAAGAGGTGGACGAGGAGGATATTATGAGGAGTCCGGAGAAGAGAAGAAGGCCACATAGCCCGAATAAAGGGGTGCAGTAGACTGTATTTGGGGAAGGAGGATGGAAAAGGAGTGTTCAAGATTCTGCTTCATCAATCGGGTTTCTTTCAATTCTTGGGGGACAGTACTATGTTTCGAAGTGGCACCTAAGACTTGGTATTTCTCAGGCAGTTTTCCTTAAGGAGGATAGTATCCATTAGTATTATCTTGTCCCGTGATTGTCCAATCTTCGTGGCTTACCCTAATCATTGATGAAGCTCAAGATTCTTTGCGCAGATCACTCCGCCAAGACTGTAGGAGCCGATGTAACCTTAAGCGAGAAGAGCTTGAGGTGAGACGAGGCTGCGAGATTTCCCCAGATCTCGCCAAACTTTCCAGGGCCAATTGAGAGCTTCAGCTGCATCACCAACCATCCATTCGATCATGTCTTGTTGACAGCAGCAATGTTCGAGAACCTCTGCACACTCCCGCTCTCGTCTGAGCTTTTCACTCAAGCTCTCCATCCAAAGGAGCCCATTCTCGCGGTTGGTCTCTCTGGCGGCCATGTTCAATCCTTTCGACTGCCGCTGGTAGCTGGAGCTTCAAGCGACGATGAGGATGGTGATACCAGTGTACTTTCGACCGGTACGAGCACAATCGATACGGAATGGCGTACGCGGAGACATAAAGGCAGCTGTCGGACTCTGACGTACAGCAATGATGGCGAAGGTACCAATTGGCCCAGCCCTCCGAATTTAGCACACCCATTGACTCAATTGGCTTCTAGTTCTCTACTCTGCAGGTACAGACGGCCTTCTGAAAGCAGCGTCCTCATCCACTGGCCAAGTTGTATCCAAGATACTCGTCCCGTTCGGCCCCTCGGGCTCCGCTGATCCACCGACTCATCTTCACGCATTGTCTCCTCAAACTCTCCTCCTCGCGACGGATTCAGCAGCTCTTCATATCTTCGATTTACGCGCCCCTTCCACGTTGAGCTCGAAGCCCAGCCAAACACACCATCCACATGAAGACTACATTTCTTCTCTTACACCTCTTCCACCGACTGAAGCAAGCACGAGTGGGTTTAGCAAGCAGTGGGTTACAACTGGAGGAACTACACTGGCGGTGACAGATCTCAGACGAGGTGTTTTGGTCAAGAGTGAAAATCAGGAAGAAGAATTGCTCAGCAGCGTTTTTGTCGGTGGTCTGCCTTCGAAACCTGGCCGTAGTAAGGGAGAGAAGGTGCTGGTAGGAAGCTCTAACGGGGTTCTGACATTGTGGGAGAGGGGAGTTTGGGACGACCAGGACGAGAGGATTTATGTGGATGTGGGCAGAGGTGGCGGTGAGAGCTTGGACTCTTTAGCTGTCATGCCTGAGGGTGTGGGAGATGGAGGGAAGAATGTGGTGGTTGGCGTTGGGGATGGCACGATCAGAATTGTCCAATTGGGGCCGAACAAGATTGTTGGGGAGACATTGAGACACGATGAAGTTGAAGGTGTGGTTGGGCTAGGGTTTGATGTTGGTGGGAGGTTGATAAGTGGTGGTGGTTCGATTGTTAAGGTTTGGCAAGAAAAATTGACATTGGACGACGAGGACGAGGACGAGGATGATTCCGACGAAGGAGAAACTTCGGCAAAGAAGAGAACACTTGATGGGAGTGCTAGTGATGGCAGCGACGAAGCGGATGCTGAGGATAGTAGTGATGAGGAAGGAGAGCGCAAACGTCGGAAGAAGCGGAGGAAAGCTAAGGGAAAGAAGGAGTCTGGAAACGGTATCCTTGGATTCAAGGGATTGGAATGATACCCGGAGTCAATTGAGCATGCTCCATAAAATAGCACGAAGTCTTGATTTCTTGTTATCTGTAAGGGCTGGAATAAATTCAACTCCTCTCGTCAGCCTTACCCAGCCTCGTCCACAACATTTGAACTCGTGGCACATCCTATATAAACTCCCAGACATACTTCAGAGTATGTGGGGAGGAATTCAATCCAAATGTTTCAGTTGCCGTGATGATACCCCACCAAAGGGGCGGGTAAAGAATACCCCACATCTGCCGATCTGCAACCGGACGGGGAGGACGACACACATCCTCTCTATATCTACAAATTCCCCCACATCTGCTACTAACTTTCTACGAAGCATACTCAATCAACTGACTTACAGATCACACTGAAAATACCCTCAACATGGAAGCCTTCGAATACAACGCAGCACCTGCCAGAGTGATCTTTGGCAGTGGCACGATTTCGAAGCTCTCCGAAGAAGTCTCTCGACAGAAGCTCTCAAGACCCCTCCTTCTCTCTACTCCTCAGCAAGTCGATCATATGAAGCAATTGAAGACCCTACTCAATGGCAAGGAGGCAGGTGTCTTCTCGGAGGCAACGATGCATACGCCTTCGCACGTCACAGACAAGGCTTTAGCATACGCCAAATCAGTAAATGCAGATTCGGTCATCTCTATTGGAGGCGGTAGTACGATCGGTCTTGGGAAGGCGATATCTATAAGGACCGGGCTTCCGCATATCTGTATCCCAACTACTTATGCGGGGTCGGAAATGACTCCAATCCTTGGAGAGACCCAAGATGGGAAGAAAACCACTCGAAGCGATCCTAAGATCCTGCCTGGGACGGTGATTTATGATGTCGATTTTACCATGACTCTGCCAGCCAGCATGAGCGCCACAAGTGGTGTAAATGCGACTGCGCATGCAGGTAGGGCTCTTCCTGTTCCCCAGAAGACAAATACTCAACCCCCATAGTTGAAGCACTTTACGCCCGCAACACAAACCCTATAATCAACCTCCTAGCCCTCGAAGGTATCTCAGCCCTCTCCACGTCTCTCCCTGACATCGTATCCGACCCCTCCTCTCCTCCTGCCCGTCAAAAAGCACTTTACGGTGCATGGCTCTGCGGAACCTGTCTCGGCGCAGTCGGAATGTCCTTACACCACAAGCTCTGCCATACACTCGGTGGATCCTTCAATATGCCTCATGCCGAAACACATACAATCATCCTTCCTCACGCTCTAGCATACAATGCACCGAATATACCAGAAGTGATAAAGAAAATTGCAGAAGTGTTACCTGGGAGTGATGGAGATGCTATCAAAGGGTTGAACTTGCTTCTAGAGAAGCTCCATGTAAAAAGAGGGCTCAAAGATTTTGGTTTCAAGGAAGAGGATGTCGATAAGGCGGCGGAAATTGCTGTTGGGAATCCGTATTGGAATCCGAGGCCGGTGGAGGAGAAGCCGATAAGGGAGCTGTTGCGAAGAGCTTGGGCTGGCGAGGAGGCGAGGGCGGATTTGTAAGTCCTGAACTAATATGATGAGATATATTGTGCATATCATTGTGACCTATGTCTCTTCTACTTTCTGCATCTTGAAAAGAGACGCAGTGTTCCCAGCTTGCGTGAAGCTCCTGGAGCAACCAAAGTAAGTGTTTACTTCACGGTTCCGAATGGAGGTGGAGCATTCAACGTAATTGTTTCTTTTTAGTTCCAAATTGATCGGAGCAGTCAAGGCGGTTGTTTCTTTCCAATGCTCCAAATTGATGTGAACTCGGTCAGATGTTCGATGTTCGTCTTGGTCTAAGTGGTGCGACCAGGGTCAGCGAGCTGTAACGACACCGGAAAGGGTTGAGTAATTACCTTTGGGATGGAAATGTCTGATGAGAAGTCATCTTGGAAGAGGTCAGGGCAGATTAACTTGAGGTGGTGGCGGGCGTAAAGAGAGACGGTGTCGACAGTGAATGGCTTGAGAGCTGGTTTGGGTGCCATGGCTGTTGGTCTGAGAAACCCGATCGGTAGTCTTGTCTCGATGATGGTGTTGGAAAGAAGAAGAGATGGAAGAACGAAATCATCGTAGAGAATTTATAGTAAGGGTTGAATTCACTTTGTTAGAATTTGGACTGGAACTCCCGACTTCGGCGCCGGCATTGTCTCGTGACCCTCTTCAGGTGAAGTACAGAGTTACCATTGATCCCCGTCAACCTGTTGCTGAAGCTTCTTCTCTTGAGCATGATCGTAGACCGAATAGAGCACCTTGAGCCAGTACCTCAAGATCTTGTCGACGGAGTTCACGTGATCTTTCATCTCCCGTGTCACGTGAAGATCGCAAAGTTGCTGCCGCACGTTCTTCTGAATTGCCTCGTATGCTTCAATCATGAGCAGGATCTGAAGTCCAGATGCTCTGTCTTGACGTTCTGCCGGGTGCTGTCGAAAAAGCGCCGTTGCAAGCTCGTTTGTTAGGAGATCCACGCAAATCTTGAGTCCAATATCGTCGTCAAATGCTGCCAACGGGTCCGATAAAGTTTGGTCGTGAGGATTGATTATTGGAAGCTTGACTTTCTCAAACTCTCCATCTGTTGGTGAATGCTGTGAGGTGGGTGATTCGGATCCGACAAGAGTCTCCGCATCCGAGTAGGCTACCGAGTGGGCCCTGTTCGAAAGCTCTTGCTCTTTGACGAGATCCCGGAGGCTTAGCTGGCATTTGGTTTTCCGAAGTCTGTGGAGATTCTTTGGTGTGAGTTGTGGGTGGTTGAGCAGGGATGGCGTGAACGCTCTCGGTGGAAGTAAAGCTTGATACTGCTCGGCGAGAGTTTGCGCTTTGTCG
Organism: Hyaloscypha bicolor E; assembly: GCF_002865645.1. Taxonomy (NCBI): domain Eukaryota; kingdom Fungi; phylum Ascomycota; class Leotiomycetes; order Helotiales; family Hyaloscyphaceae; genus Hyaloscypha; species Hyaloscypha bicolor. The sequence goes on along the minus strand of NW_020194684.1, from coordinate 2,223,275 downwards.
AAAGGCCGGATCATTGAGTTTCTTTCCAATTGCCCAACGGCGAAGACTGGTGTTTTGGCTCTCAACCGTCTGGGATGTTCGCGGTCCATTTCTTCGACTGGGTAGTTGCTGGTTGAGTCCTCTGAAGAATCTGCTTGAGGCTTCTCCGGGAGGAAACCGGTATGCATGGAGCTGGCCGTCTTCTCGTTGCCGTTGTCCTCCCGTCTGGCCACAGACGAACACCCTTCAGGATTGAAGAAGTCCAGACAAGATCGAGCCCAGGCAACATTGAGAATTCCTTTGCAGGAATAAAGGCTATGGGTTGATGTTACCCTTGGTGGTGCTTTGCGAAGTCGTTTCCTAAGGTGTTTATGGGTTGGAGTCGGGGTTGAGGGATGTGCGCCTCGCAGCATGTAAGATAAGAGAGCCATGATTGTTCGGGTGACGTGACAATCGGTTCAACAACAAAGTATATTGTACAACTGCAATCGTGTCGTTGCTTGCTACTGTTGGCTGAACTCTTTAATTGGAGTTTGAGGCAGGGCAAACGAGCAGGTTGGTCATTATGTGCTGCTGGACCCGTTGTCAGGAATTGTAGGTTGTCAGAAGACAGCCGCCATCTCATTTTCTGGTGACGCCTCCCCAACATGGAAGACTCGACAATTTTGACCTTGACTCAGCATCAGCCTTTTACGAGACCTTGGCATGGAGTTGTCAAGGTCCTGCGGGCGTGTATGCTGCATATTCTCGACATTGTGACACCCTCCAATGCTGAGCTGACGGGATCGTCGACAGCTGGGCCCCTTTTGGGATCTGCCTCAGAAGAAAAGCCTCTATCAGTTGTCATACCAGAGCATGTGAAAGAGGGGCTGCGTTAGTTGGCAGCCACACCTCGAAGAAAGGCTCAGGAGATGTGGCTGGCGTGGTGGTGGTTTGCTGACAATCGAGAAATGATCGCAGTGAGAAACCGGTGCCCGTTGAGGCTACGAGTAGCGCTACGGGACGGCCATGCGCATCCGCTGGGAATTCCCCGCGAAACATCACCCGCAATGGGGCAACCACGATCTGCTTCCATCTGACAGACCACACGAGACGAACATTTCTTCTGTTCTCGTGTCGAATTTAAGCTTAAAGATTTCAATGAATTGGAAACCGCATGCAAACTTGGGGTCGAGTCACCATGCCAAGTGGCGGAACCTTTCTCCAAGCCCTCACGACCTCCTGATGGGAAGCCTCATCTGACGTGAGAGATCCTTTCAGCTTCGTTCTTCCTTCTGGGCTGATCTCTACAGCCAACGAAGGCACCTGGAGGGCGATCATCTCGGACTTCCCCAGATGAGATGACACAATGCACAACATCTGGAGAGATGCACCCATCGGATGTTAGGCGCATGACTTCCGAGCGGTCAACTGCTGGACCCTGGATTCTGAGCACCTGCAAGGCTCAGAAGGCGATCGAACCTTCAGTATGCAGCCACTTCCTTCGAACCACTTCTGTGGCCAGTGTTCAGTAGGGCATGCGATCTCTGCCTGCTATTTGGGTTGATGTTGTTTGCTGTTTGACTTTCATGGGGCGTGGCTGTTGTTTCCTCGGGTATCCCGTGATCCTGCTTTATGTCACGGGGAGGAGGCTTTCAACCCATGACAACCAGATGGCCCGAGAAAAGTTATCTCAGATTCCTACAGTCCAGCTGGAGCTGAAGTAAAGCGCATCGATTTGATGGTGAGGGCGGGGGAGAGGGAGACAGTTTTCCGTATCATCCGACCTTTCAGTCATTTTGCCTTTATTCTTCACGTACACTTTCGGGGATAAGCAAACTCCCTAAGGTGGCAGACTTTCAGAGTGCGTACATCGTATAATCTTGAAGACGAGTCGTGTCACCCGACCCGAGGAATGGTTTGAAATGACCAAGTAGCTACGAACAGAGCTGCCCTTGACCTCTTATTGGTCTGCATTGGGGGACGAGTGTTCATAATATAAGAATTATCAAACTTAACTCATTGGAAGCTTGCTCTCAAATTCAGTGAAAACTCAAGATATAAAGTCAAGCCCTTTCACATCTGGGCAACCATCATTAATTACCTGAACAATTGTCCCGTCTTCTTCATTTCAAGCAAGATGAAGAGCTCATATCTTCTTATTATCTTTGCGGGCGGATCCTTCGTTGTTGCTGGTGTCCTAGCACCCCATCCGACTCGGACAGCTGAGTGCGATGGCTGTGGCGGCGTTTGCGGGGATTCTATTGTTCAAAGCCCTTTCGAACAATGTGATCTCGGGCCGAAACTCAATGGTGCTTGGAACTCTGGTTGCTCTAAGAATTGCACTTGTAGTAAGCTTATTCTCATCTCAAGTCACCGTCATTTCCAATGAGGACGGAGAGCTTGGGACCTGTCCCAAGGGCCAATAAAGCCCCAAAGCTCTCAATCACTTCGGACTATTTACAATATTATGAGGCTAACTGCTGTGAAGCTCCCGTCTGCGGAAATGGGATCAAGGAGTAAGCTTCTTCTCCGAGAATTCTTGTATTCATACTGATCTGTACACAGGGACGGAGAAGAATGTGACGCAGGGAACGCTAATGGCAAATACAACTCCGGCTGCACCACAGATTGCAAGCTTTGCGGTTATTGTGGTGACGGGATACTGGATGACGCTTCAGGGGAGCAAGTAAGTCTGTTTTCTGAACATGAGTCTCATCTTTCAATGTTTTGCGAGTTGTCTACCCTCGGGACTTTATCTTCAGAGTGAAGAACCCGCGAGGCATTTTTTCCAACCCCCCGATTCCATCCTCACTTGCCGTGCAATACTGACTTCAATATTGTCCAGTGTGACATGGGATATAGTAAGCTGCATTCCTAGTTTCCCAAGCAAGTCCTCTTGGTCTGTGATGATCACGTGACCACACAATGCCCGCTTTTCTGTGCATTCTAGGGCTTGCAGTACTGATTTCGCCTTAGTCTTGAATGGATCACCAGGAGCAAACTGCTCCGCCAATTGTACTTTGCAAACGTGCGAATACAAATGTGGGAACGGTGTGGTAAGTCTCAGTTTCTGAGCGTTTTTCCTTCGTCAGATGTATCGCTAGTTGGGGATTTCCTTCACAGAGACTCCACTGCTCAAAGACACTAGCAGCTCAAAATACTACCATTAAAGCAATGCTAATCTGAGAGCCGCGGTCCCAGGTTGAACCAGGCGAAGAATGTATGTGCCCCTTCTCAAATCAAACAGCCAATCTCCCTTGAAATTGACTTTATCACTTCTCCTGGTGCTGAAGCTGTGCTGATCTGAGGCACAGGTGACGATGGCCCCAATAATGGACCAAAAGACAAATGCGGAACAGATTGCAAGTGGCGAACCTGTTCTTGCGGTAATGGTGTGACGGAGTAGTAAGTTTCAATATTTAGTTTGATCTTCCCCGTGAACTGCCGCGAGGAGTCAACACTCATGGTGCTTTTATGTTAGAATTCTTTGGCAAGAGTCTCTAACTCGGTCCAGCCCCTTTGAGGAGTGCGATGATGGCGATTTGAATGGCAGCGAAAAGTCACGCTGTAGCAAGAACTGCACCTGGATTGTGCCCGTTGGGCACCCCAACCCTCCATGCTGTGGAAACGGCAACGTAGAATAGTGAGAATTTCCTTCTGCCCCTCTTCAACCCTCTTAACTAATGTTAAATTAGTCCCGAGGAGTGCGACCAGGGCTTCATAAACGGAGGACCTGACTCAAATTGCACAACCGACTGCACCTGGCGTAAACCAGCTCCTCCTCGATGTGGCGATGGCCACATCGATCCAGGAGAAGAGGTAAGCTTGTTCTCATACTAAATTATCGCTTTCTGTTTAAGAGCGCGTGAGCCTCTCGGGAGCTGCCATACCCTCGCCTGTTGGCTCCTTGGTCCCTGAGCTCCCTTTACAATTCAAGAATTATACATGCTGATTCAGTGCTTAGTGTGATGACGGAGCCGATAATGGTTCACTTCAATCATACTGCGATAAGACTTGCCACAAATGCACACCTCCTGGCCCTCCAGCCACATCAGATACCTGCCCTTGCCAGACCTGCAACCCGAATCCATTCTTCAACAAGTGTACGATCACGACGAGCTGTATCAACACTCCGAGCGGAAATGACTATTGTGCCTGTAGAGCGGGATATCGGGCTGATGGGTTGGCGCCGACGAATCCGAAGCAGTTCAGGTTGGCGTTTCCAGGACAGGAGTATAGGGTCTTTGTTGCGCCGGGAGTAAGTTGTGATACACTTTGTACGAGCCCGTTCCCCGGCCCCCAGAGTTGCCAGGAAGTGCTTGTTAAGAGCTCATGTTGAAGTTCTGTTCTTGGCATTTTTGATTCTCTGAAGGGTTAGTGAGTTATGAATTGGATGGAGTAGTTGGGACTTCAGGCTTCTCCACGTTGTTTCTTAGCAGAGATATACTTTGATAGCTTATTTGATCATTCTTTATTGCTACTGGAGTATGAAATGTTGTTGTGTTGAAGGAGTTCCAAGAAGTTTCTGAGAATCGATAGTGAACTAATCGCTGAAGTGGCCTCATCGAAAATCACTCGCAAGTCGTTACTAGCAAGGAAGCAAAGAAACTCTCTATTTGTAATTCCGGTTTCCCCTGGCCATGAATGGCAGCATTTTCTGTTGATTTACACCTGGCTCCATGAGTTCCAACCGCTACCAGTCACAGGCGAGAAACATAGCCAAACTCATAATTACCTCGCTCCTCACTCCTCGCTCCACAATGCGCAAATCACGCCATTAATTGATACTGGGTACATTACAAGACCTCTTTCGTCACAATCCCAGAACTCCCAAGATTTGCAATTGATTTTATTACCCTAATTTCATAGAGCTTTGCGCGCGAATGGAGGACTTGCTATTTTCTTCTCGGCAAGGCGGGCTGATTGGCGAAAGTCGAGGCCGCCAGCGATCTCCCTCCCTAAACAAGAAGCGGTCACACTCCTGGAGTGGTCCCGCCAGATGGAATTTGCAGAAAAACCGCCCTTACAGATACCAACTTCTCCCAGATAAGAACTGTACCCGCGTGCTCAAATCGTTGCGTGCTCGGCGCAGTCATGCCAAATTCTCGCAAATATGGAGCCAGCCGATCTTGACATTCCCACTGCTGACCTCAACCAGGTAATAAGCTTCCTGCTTGGGAGGGATATCGACGAATTAAATTCCGAAAGTAATAGTAGTGAGAATAAAAGGATTGATTCGCAGGCAGCCCAAAGCAAACCAAGTCCAAGTCCCGAAGACGAAGGGCTGAATGACGTTGAAAGCGCACTGAGATTGCTCAAACGTTGTGACACGTGTACCGGTCCATCCAGAGACCACATCCTCCCATTCTCAAATTAGCCCTCAAACTTCACCTCTGGCTCCACTTCGATAGGCAGACTCTGGATCTCCGTATATATGCTCGCCGGTCCACCGGTGGGTGTGTTGAGAAGCCCGCTTCCGCCTCCCACAACAGGAACAAGTGTGAATCCCCCTTGTGCGTCCGCAATAGGTGCTGCTGCGGCGAGAAATTGCGGGACCGCCAGTGTGAGGATGAATTTGAGGGAAAGCATTGTGAAAGGGGAGCGGGGGTTGGGGTTAGAGTTCGTGTGCGTATTGAGTGATCGCTCGGTTAATGTGAGCGATTCAGGGGCGACAGTATGATTCTGGATGCGCGATGAGGGTGCGAGAAAAAAAGAGGAACCCTTCGCCAAGAGGGGCATATTTATATATTTCTTCTTTGGTACGTACATAAGCTTTCCAAAGTTATTTTCGGTACATCAGGGTTCGGCACGAGGCTGAGTGCCTCACTTTACGATCCTCGGGTGCTGAATGGCGGTTGGGAATAGCCTGAAACGAAACGCAGGAACAGCCAGTCAGCGATCTCATGCGGATAGACAACTATACTTCGCATAGAGGAACAGATTGTTCGGCTTGAACAGTTTTACGAAAATGGGATGCCGTGCCAATACCGGCCGTAAGGAGGACTTGAAACTGACTAGATAGAGCCCAGCAGGGTAATCGCCCTAATCAATGGACGAATGAAATTGAGATGAACGAATGTATATTAGATGAGATGGTAAAGGATTCAATGCCATCACCCTTTGCCACGGCTCACATCAACCCAGACATTGTGCTATGGCTCGATAAGACTTGCCGTTAAAAAATATTTTCCCAGTACAAGCTTTCGTCGGGACAATGTAAGCTTGTGTGACATTGCGCAAATAGACAGCTTTTATTATACTTCTAGATAAACCCACCCATCTTCTGCTCATGTGCCCATTCCAACTTTTCATAGGCGCCACCGTAATCTGTAGGCGCTTTCTATACGTACGTTGAAAGTGGAATGACCGAAATGCCATTCTGTGCCTTGATAAGGTCAGCCAACTATTTAAAGGTCAGCCATATGTGTCTACTTTCTCGCACGACCGGGTCACTCACCTTCTCCCCCACAGCATAGGCTGTAGCTGACGGAGCACTTCCTGGGGGGGAGAACGGCCATACGCTGACATCTGCCTCTCTCAGCCCCTTTAGACCATACACCAGCCGGTCCGAATCAACGACTCCGCCATATTTCAAGGGCGCCATTGAAAGAGTGCAGCACTCATGCGCAATTGGTGGGTTTATCTGTGCTCGAATTCCTCCTGTCAGCTGGTCGTTGGTTGTCAAGCTCGCACCGGGAGTCAAGTCGGTAGGGCCAAGTTTGTTGCATGAAGGGTGTTTCCATGATCTGTCGGGTTTTACGGATCAGTGCGAGGACTAGTTCGATGTCTGTGGGATCGGTCAGGGCTCCGAAGTCGACGAGTAGGTTGTCAAATATATTGGTAGAGTTGATCTTGATGGTTCCTCGGCTAAGGGGCTTGACTTGGTACACTGATGTCGTTGCACCTGTGTTCCAACTGATGCTACCGATAGCTGAGCTGTATGAAATATACAACTGAAGGATTTGCTGTCATTGAGCAGCGTAGCCTTTAATCACTGTTGGGTCGCTGCCAGGTGGAAGGAGTGATGCAGGATCCTGAGACGCAGCAAGTGCGATTAGAGCCTTCCAATTACTTGTGGTTTCTTTTAAATAAAGAGATACGATGTTGTTCCCAGTTTGCGCTGTAAGGGTGAGTGCTCCTTGGTGAGCAGAGTTGTAGAGTGCAAGTTGTTCAGCAAAGAAGGTTACATTGTTTTGCAGCGAGTCCGCATTGGGGAAGACATTGGACGTGACTAAATTTCGAAGAAGGATCAGTAAATAACATCCTCATTTCTGTAGTATGAGTTAATTTGGCTCACAATTGTAAGTGACTGGCATATTGAGCTGGTCTTGGAAGTTCGTTCCCACGCCTGGGAGGTCAAGAACAACTGGAATACCCAGACTCTGCAGCAAAGCCTTCGGTCCCACACCCGAAAACTGCAGGATTTGTGGCGAGTGGACAGCGCCAGCTGCGGAAATGACCCCATTGCATGCAGTGGCACTGAACACTTGATTTGTTCCAACAAGGCGATACTCCACACCCACAGCCGTCTTGTCCTTGAACAGAACTTTACTGACTGCAGTACTAGGTAAGGGGTGATAGTTGGGTCTGGAACTGACTCAATCATAATGAGCAGCTTTAGATATGATCGAGTCTCAGTGCCGGCATTCAAAGCCTTCAAAGAAGTGAAGAGCCCGGTGTTTTTCCCGCTGTTTGGGTCCGGGTCTATGGGAATGCCTAGAGCCAGTGCTGCATTCCAAAAGCGACCTGATAGAGATCAATTAGCATCAACCCGAAATGGTGGAGGTCTTGGACCCGCCACTTCCGGGATAAGTGTATGGGGCATAGCTTGCGTGCACTGGGCCGTTGAAACCATGGACATTGTGCTGTGTGTGATGTTGCTTTGTTGAGTAAATGCTGGATTGGGGGCAGTGAAGTTTTCACTCTACATTTTGTAAGTCTTAGTGAATGGAACAAAAGAAAAGCCTAAGAATATATACTTACTCTCTTGAAGTATGGCAGAAGGGAGTTCCATCCCCATCCTGGATTTCCCAATGCTTCCCAAGAATCATAATCCACAGCAGGGCATCGTTGAAGAAACATTGCATTAACAGTAGAGCCACCCCCAATACACTGTCCTATCAGAACTGAGTACGTCGCATTGTTGAGGTGGACCTGCGGAGTGCTCGTAATGCCGTTCCACCGGTAAAAGATGGGAACCCATTCTCCGGCACCAGGATGTATGGCTCTCCTTTATTAATTGGGCCATACTCGATCACAACAGATGCTACAAGAAAAATCAGAGCCTGTCCATTGAAATTGAACAATTAGGAGCTAACTGTTCGGATCTTCGGCCAGTCGATGGCAACTGTGAGTCCTCCAATGCCACCACCAGCAATGATAAAATTGTAGGTTGTTCGAGGCAACATCAGGTTGGATGACTCAAGCATACTTGCTGTCAAGGCCTGAAGGGGCTGTGGGGATAAATAGGTGTATATTGGTGTGTATCTGAAGGAATGATGGTGCCCTAAGAGCGGGGAAGAAGCTATATATATATCTGTGTGGCCTGTGCGTAGCACGTGACACTTGCCCAGATGTGTGGGGGAGCCACCACTCACTCGAATAGCCAGCAAGGCGGCGAAGAGAAGAGTTGGACGCATCTTGAAGTTTTGTTCCTGGCGCCCCTGGCGGCAGAATCAGGGATAAGATCCAGGTGCTTGTTACGTTGCAGAACCTCTCCATTGCCCAGACGACTTGCGCCAGCCGGAAGAAGCGATTCTCCGACATCAGCCTTTGGAACCGAAATTCGATATGTGCAGGTAACGCAAGTGCTGTTTCCCCGAGAGCTCACCCTGTAACCGAGTCTTCTTTGGGGAGGTTGTCGATGTGGAGCTACAGTTAAGGGGGTGATTGACCCCGCCATCGGCACGCACTGTGACACCACGAAGCCCACAGACAGGGAGCCGGGCCGCTCTGAGTTCAAGAAAAATGCTGCATTCAGAAGAACTTCGCCCGGGTTTCCGGAGTTTGCTTCCTCCTAGTCGACCCGCTCCAAGTAGAGTCACCAATCCAAATTATATGCTGTACCTCCGACCTGCGCTGGCACATGTGATCCTTACGGCCTTCCGTATTTGGGGCTTTCATCTCGTACGACAAAGTCCAATATCTCCCTATCTTCGGGCGTGCCTCAATGAGAGCATGAGACTTTTCCCACTAACGGCACACAGGCTTCCACGCGTGACGCCAGAAGAAGGGTGGCTCATCAATGGAGATTTCATTCCAGGAGGTACTACCATTGCCATAAGCGCCTATATCGCACACCGTGACGAGAAGATCTTTCCCGAGCCAGAGAAGTTCAAGCCAGAGAGGGAATGAAGGAAAACCTCTTCAGCCGTACTTTGTGGCTTTCTCTGCTGGGGCGAGGGGTTGTATTGGGAGGAGAATCTCATATTTGGAGCAGACAGTAGTGCTGGCGAGTGCGCTAGGGTGGTATGAGTTCGGGCTGCCACATCCGGGATGGGAAGTCGAAAGGAGGGAGACCATGAACTTGCATCTGGGACCACTACCCTTGAAGGTATGGAGGAGAAAAGTGAACCAGGGTGATGAATGATCGGGGAAAGGGCTGTTGTCGTGAAAGTTGCTCGGTAACGTAAAGTTATAGATTTGTACTGCCATGACATCAATTATATCCCTATTCTAGATCTTTAGAGCCTCCTAATTCTATCCACCAAAGGGTTCGAGATTATTGTTTCCCTCGCCCATTCGCCCAACCGCTTCCACCGACTCTTAGGAGGCCTCCCTTCACCACGAATTTGATAAATCTTCTTCTGCTGATCACCAAAGCGGTAACGGTCTTCCACAAACCCGTCCTCTCGCTTCATAGCAGCTGTCACCTTACCATTAAATCTCGGCTTTCTGAACAGTTTATCAACTATCTCATTCACTTCACTCTGATGCAGAATACCTGCTGCGCTCACCAAGCCCACCGGCTCTTCAAGTAGCATTGACTCCTGGTTAGCGTAGAAGAATAGTGAAATATTCAGCAGAGCCACGAGAGCTAGAACGCTGAGGATGATGTATGCTATAGGCGAAACAACGATCAAGCGGCTTACTTCTTCTGAGTAAATACCGGTTCCATTCAGGGGCGCACTGGTAGGTATGAACAGCTCAGTGCTTGCAAGGACAGCAAATGTCGTGGACCACAGTGTCAAGGCCGCGTCAATGATTGCTCCCGGAAGTAGTGGGGATATGGGGAGCTGTTTCGCCGCAAGGGTATAGACGTTACGCATAAACTCGTCAGCGTCTATATTGCGGAGTATATCAAAGCAGTTAAAGGCTGGCATGTTGAGTTCAAAGTACATCCACAACCCTTCTGGTCTAATCTCCGTCATGTTCGATCGGTGTGGCGTGAAGCTCTTTGGTGATGGTTCTGATGAGGCACCTAAGGGGATTTTAAAAGTTAACGATTGCTCGATCGAAGTCAGATAATGTTTCATAAGGAACTGCATGCATATATCTTGGATTTACAAAAGGCTACATACTGGTTGTTGCGACTAGGTTTCCAGGAGTCATCCGATACGAAGGTATACAGGAGATCAAGCTGAAATTCGTGATTCCAGTTGAACTGTTAACGTATCGTGTTGTCAAGATGCTGAGTCGACTCCATCCACTATCAGCCGAGCAAGTGAACGTCGGCCATGCCTTTAAGATATTCTGGGGTGGGTTTAGGCCAGGCATTCCAGGGATGTCTGGGAGATCAGGGAATTCAGGGACGGTAGTAACGCTGATGGTGCCCGTAATCGCACACCCGCGATCATTTGCGGCAACTTGAAAGGTAGTGACTCTTGGAGGATATCCAGGTGTACCTGGCGGAAGAACAATTTTCTCGTAATCCGATTCTGGCATATATTCGCAGTCGATATGTGCCGAGTACGCTGTGGTTTCGATCGTTGCGTTTCCGTCTCCGACCTTGATCGAGGGAAGGAATTTCGGAAATGCGAATTCGCCATCTGTCCATGACGGGCCCCGCCCATCTTGAAGTCTCATTGCGGCGGCAGAGTTCAATGATAGACGCAGGTCTGGTGGATATGATACGACAGATTTAGGATCGAAGCTTGTGACAATCGAGACCGGCAATACCGTATTCGAAGCGAAGGAATCCGTCGTGAACAGAAATGCCACGAGGGGAACCACCAAAAGCGCTAAAAGTACTGAAGATACCATGCACAGACCTAATATGTAGTGCCTATTTTTGAACGCCAGTATGTATGCCCAAAGTGCTGGCTCGGTTTTGTAATCCAACATAATTGTCGCTTTTGCTGGTCTCCCTCTATCCTTCTTCAGATCAACATACGGTTGTCTGTCTGCAAATGCAGCCACGGTAGATTCCCACATGGTTCGATAAAGTGTCATGATAAGAGCCGGAAACGATGTGTAGAGAATTCCTTGAGCCCAGATTGCTCTTTCTATTTCAGGGTCTCGAGCCAGGAACCCGGGGGAGCTGGTCAGGGGAGCGAAACCGCCGTTCTTCTTGGAGATAAGATTGAGTGTGATAATTGTTCCAATCAGTGATATGGTTATCATCAACAGGAAGGAGAGCCAAAGGTATTTGATCTTCCAGGATTTCCATTCTCTCGAAGTTGTCCCGGCATTCGGCTGGACATTCAGCTCATGGACATTCAGCTCATGGGCATTCGGCTCATGGACATTCAGCTCGTGGGCATTCGGCTGGACATTCTGCTGGACATTCGGCTCATGGACATTCAGCTCGTGGGCATTCGGCTCATGGACATTCAAATCATCGTTGTTCAGGACAAGATGTGAATCAAGCATCTGCAGATGTGGTTCTCGAAAAGGTGGAACTGGTCGAGATGTTTCTGGTCTGATTTCAGGGATTTGTTGATGGGAAGGCCCCGAGGTCGATGCTGTGGTTAAGCCCAATTCAACATCTCCTCTAACACTTTCCTCTCCCAACAGATCTACTTCAGAGTCTGCTATTGTCGGAGCAGAATCCAGGAATGATAGGGTACTGTTGTTCTCCGAAGGATTATGATAAAGCTCTCTAGGCTGATGAGCGGACGTTGAAGTTGAAGTGTGAGGGCCCGGTATTCCAGGCGCTGGCATAATATTCTTCTTTTGGGACGCGAGTTCGGCCATTGTTTAGGCACTTGATCTACAGATAACCTCAAAAGGATCAAAGAACAAAATATTTTATGTTGGGGAGCCTTCTCCTTCATATAGGTGGCGGTGGCTGGGCGGGAAGTCCCGGATAGGGAAGCAAAATCCACTGGACATGTCTCACTGGTTGTGCCTTTGTCACCATAAGTTGTGATGAGCCGTCTTGGCAAAAGCAGCACAGCCTGGAAGAAGCAATAGCACTCCAAAACCAGGCAGATAAGATCTTCTAAGCGCCCGCTCACCTAACTCAAGACTGCTAGCTCGCAAAACAACTTCTGCCTTCGATCACACTCTATAAACCCAACATCATCCATCCATCATAAACAACACTCAAAGTGGATGATGAGTCTCCTGGTTTACATCTTGGTTTCCGCCACCCTTTTTGTGATCTCCAATGCGGGAGGCTTTGTGCCACCTGCTGAGCTGTGTCTTCCCAGTTCCCATCTCAAGGAACTGTCAGGATGCATTGCAATGACTGAAAAAGAGGACGAATGCGACGGTAAAGCGTCAAATGAGGAAAAATTGGACTGCTATTGTACCCAGGAAATGTTGTCCTCCTACTTCGAGTAAGTCAAGCGCGCAAACTCACTTCCCCCAGCCAGCCTCGCCTGTGGCCCAAGTTAAAATGAGAGGGGAACACGTTGAAAACTTCCAAAAACTTGAAAATACGATGAGAATTAATTTATTCTATTTAGTTGTAAAACTGATGTAATGCGCTGCCTCGAATCCCACATGTTCGATCCACAATTCGACGACAAGGTCCGAAGATGGCACGCAGCCTGCGATGACCGTTTGTCCACAACCATAACTACACCCGCCGAACCTACACTCACCACAACCTACGATTTCAATGCATGCAACCGTTTATATCAAAGTTGCGTAAGTGCAGATCACGAGACAACGGAATGTTCCTACAAATATCTACCCACCTCAGCCGTATCATATACATCTTGTGCTTGTCAGCCCAGAATTTACTCGCTTTTTTCTGAATGTCAATATAATGGAAATGTTTCTTGCAAGAGAACTACGGCTGTAGAGTCGAACATTTGGGGATACTCGTTTTGTTCGTATTTTTGGTCTGGTTCGGTGAGTTCTAAATTCGAGATTTTGGCCAACTGCTAATCAAATGGTAACAGGAAACTCTCACACCAATGTACCTCACGTCCTGCCTACCAGCTACAGAGCCACCACAAAATACACAAACTACAGTGACCTCAATGTTAAAGCCATCCCCAACAGGCTTCGTTACGTCAATAGCCACTCAAACTGTGAGAGGCGGACAAAAGGTTGTGAGTATGAATGATCGGGAAGACTTGTAATAAGCAGCAAGACAACGGAACCCGATTCGAAAAAGCGCATCGATCGTTTATAGTGGTGAAATTTCTGAGCTGCTGCTCCTTCTGAGTGGTAAGCATACAAGAATCACAAGGTTGGACTGGGGGCTGTTTGATAAATAATGGATAAATTGGGACAATAGCTATAAGTAGTTTGCCAGCCACACGACTGATCTTCATCTCAACTCTTTCTACCACCGCAGTCGATCATATCTTCTTATGCTTCCATAATCCGGGGTCATGCTTCTATTGCAGTGGTCAACTGATTCTATCACGTGACTTTTCATTTTATCTCTGCCCCCAACGTAGGGAGAAGACTGCAGCTGGTTAAAGTCAGATGCTGATTCCACGCACCGAAGAAGAATAGCTTAAATATAACAATGGCCTGAGTCCTGGCAAGATTGGTAGAAGCGCCTGCTGGAGTTTGGATGAGTCTCAATAGCGAATCTGGAAGGAGGGAGACTATGAACTTGCATCTTGCTGTTGCATATTGAGCCTCGATTTGGCCACTTTAGGATTCGATTCATAGATTTGATTGTGGTTATCCATCGTTTATTCATCTGACTTCGATTGTTCGAGGTATATCTGCAGTGGGCTTTTGACGATCCAACCTTTTCGGAAATTACCAACAATAGAAAGACTGTGATAGCAAGGAGCCGCTCTGTAATGTATATTGGAAACCGCATAATCCGACAGAATGGAAAAGAATTCCGAGGTTCACCTGAAATTCCTACTTTTGTCTGGCTTCTCTCTCTCGCAGGTGGCGGCGTTTATCTCCCCGAAATCGACAATGTTCGTAGCAGAAGCTTGCCATTCAAAATTCTCTGAAGAGCCTAAACTACTGTGATTACCTGAGGTTGATAACGATCTCTAGGCCACATGAGTGGCATCATGCTCAAATCATCCTCGTGTGTATACGTTAAACCGATCCGTCTCCAAGTTCCATCTCCAAAAGGTTTTAAGATCAGGCCTACGCCATGGCTGCGGTGCTGCGAATAACACCCTAAGAGCAAGAAGCGAGTCTCATAGCTGACTTCGTTTTCCTCACCTCCCAGTTCTCGATCCAATGTAATGCACTCTTGGATGTCCCAGTGCTCATGTTCCCAAGAAGATGTCTGACGCTCTTCGATATCCTTGAGCGTTGAAACCTCTCCCTCGAGAATGATCTTACCAGATAATATCTCTCCGAAAGAAGAATCTGGCGGTGCGAGTTGAACATCAATTTCTCTGATTCGGGCACATTCGAACTTGAAATACGGCTCCACATGGACTCGAAACCCAGCAGTAGTCCACAACCAAGTCGGTGATTGGAAGTCAGTTGCTAGCTTTGCTCCGCGGTCATCATAGGCTCTCCAGCCAAGGTGTTGCAGGAAGCATTTTCGCCACATACTAACGATGTGTGTATCCTGCCACATCTTCTGAAGCTCGCCTGCAATACCGGCCAGAGCGGGAAGACGATCGGCTTGCACTGACAGGCTTCTGCGGCTGTAGTCTTCCATAATGTAAGTCCACACCCCGTACTGTGTCAAGCCCCCCTTTGAGCGCTCCATGAACCGGTCCGAGGTATCTCGTGTCGTGGTTTTGGAGAACATCTCCGCGTCCGGGAAGAGGAAATTATCTAGGAAAGGAGGGTGGCGTCGGTACTCGTAGGTGTTGAACTCGTCGTAGTCTGCGTTGACCTTTGTGATATTGGTCATTTCGGAGAGACACTTCCAGGTCACGTCACGGTTTCCGAAGTAGAGGACTCGGGGGGATAGGAGGGATTCTTGGAGGGTCCAGGCGCGAGTGCTGAGGGGCTCAAGGTCTCGAGGTGCTATATCACTGGCACCTAGGGAGATCGTGCCTGGTGATCCATCTGGGTTCAAGAAAGGAAGTTGGCAAGTTGCTGGTAATACGATGTCTCGGAGGAAGCTGTCTTTAACAGATGAAGTATTTGCCGCAGCAATTGTCATTGATGCGTTCCGGTAGATTGCGGCCATCTTTGCGATCTCTGCTGCCTTGTCTTCTATGCTGTCTTGAAGAATGCACAATGCGTCGACCCAGAGGTACTGAAACCCTAGAAGACGTGTTATTGAGATGGCGTCTTGCAAGCCAGGAGGTAGGAGGGATATCGGAATCGCTGATTTTCTGTCGTTAAGTGTAGCTGTACTTGTTGTGAGATCCTGTGGGCCTCCCCAGCAATAACTTAAGGTGACATATTCGGCGCGGTCATTAGGCCTGCTCAGGTACAGTCTTGGTGTACTGGGAAGGACATCTATCACACGAGCTGGGAGCTCGGTCTTCTCTCTCTTTGGACATTTTTCATGACTGTGATTGCATGCGTTCAACTGATCTCGAATCTGGTTCTCGAATTCTGTAGCTCTGAGGGGTGCCCTAAAATTTGCAGCATCGATGAACCTCTCAGCCGGGTCTCCTTTAATGCTCTCTCCATCAGCATGTCCTATAATAGTGTTCGAATCGAATGGCAATGTACCTGGAGAAGTCCGAACACTCAATAGAGTGTATGAAGATGGGAAGTACCTTTTCTCATCACGGATAAAGTGGTAGTCGAGGTTTTCATATCGATCTCTAGATTCCTTGACCCCTAATTGATTGGTAGAGCGTAATTTCCAGTAACCAGTTCCTTGAGGGGCATCCAATTTGGAATCGGAGGGTTCCACATGGTGGATATAGAGTCCATATAACAGAGAGCAACATGAGCAACCATTGGTGGCAGACCGGTGCAAATCTGCAACATCGAAGTGTCCGTAGCCATCTGCCGAAGCCAGCTGCCGAAGACCATCAAGGGTGGAGGTCATAGCCACACATCGCTTGCATGGCTTGCCAGACCGCATGTTCTCGTGGAGTTTGGAAACATGCATTTCGGCGTCTCTTTACATCATTAGAGAAACGTTGTTGGTTGGTTCTGGAGAGGATTAAGGTCAAGAGCAGGCGTTGGGAGTCTCAGTGCGGCTACACGAGCCTGGTATCATAACTCTGTGTCTTTAGAACTAGAAGGGTTCACTGGCCAACCGCCCAAACCACTCAACCGCCCAACCGCCCAACCGCCCAACCAAAAAATCTTAATATTTAATTAACGTCTTAATAAAAATTATAATTCTTATTAAATACTAATAATACTTTAGAGTATTCTCGACCCCCTAAAAGATATATATTACTTTAAAACTATGTGATGTTGCTAAAATTATTTATTTAGTAGTGTTTTGGCATTTTCCTACTGATTTTTACCCCGCTATTACTACCACCACCCCTCACTAAGTCCTATGTGTGATGTGTGCAGGGTCGCACGTGACTTAAGGGCATGTGACGAACCTCGGATATTGCGGGTGTCGATCAGGGAGTTCGGCAGCCCTTCGATATCCTAACTAACCACTGTTTATATCATATGTATTAGGCTTATAAATCACTAATTATATGTATGCCATCGGGGCCTCCTATTTAGAGGGGGCTTCCCTGGACCTTATAGGAGAGACAGAGATTAGTTCTGTACTGAATTTAATACTGTGGTTTCATAATATACTAATTCATTCTATTATCTTATTGCCTACTAATAAATACCTCATAAGCTAATCTCTCTACCCTTAAAGGAGGTAGTTCGATAAGTAATCATGTCTCGAAATCTGCGAAATATATGACCTCTCGCCGAAGCTATTCCTATAGAGGAAGTCGACCAGATTAACCCCGATATGGGTAACGGCGAAGGCTCGTCTAATACTTTTAACGGGGCCCCTCAGGAGTCTCCGAGAGCTAGTAATAATGACGGAAATAATCCCGGTAATAATCAAGATACCGAGATTAATACCCGAGTCGCTGCCGCCCAAGCTACGGAATAGGGCTTGCGTACTAAAGTCGAAGCGCTCTAATAAAAGCAAGAATTAGTAGATATAATTAACTAGTATATCCTATAGTTAGAGTAATATAAGGATACTCTCAGGGATACCTTATGGTTTACTATATCTCGTAGAAACTCTATTTATAAGTTTACTCCCTTTTCCTTAGTAATTCCTACTAGGGAACTTCCTGAAATAGGGTTAGAACCTATTCCCTTTCCTAATATAATAAGCTTTGAGAGTAATCTCGATACTATCCGTTAGGAGCTACTATATAATATCCTAAAGATATATTTGGACCGAGAGAAGCTTCTCAAGGTCCGGACGCCTGACTTATATTATAGAAAGTCCCTTAAGAAATAGAGGATATTCGTATTTTTCTGGAAAGCAGTCTTTAGGACCTAGCCTTGGACTTATAATAGATACTTTTCTAGAGTTAACTCTACTATAAGTACTCTTAGGGACGAACCTTATAATACTTAGGAGGCTATAATAAAGCAAAGCCCACTATTATATAAGGTCTATTAGGAGTGATTTAAGGCCTACTTAGCTAATATATTCCAAGTACCTTAAACCCGTTAATAAGATACTTTTAAGAAACTCCGAGATCTTTATTAGAAAGATAGTAAGATAGTTACTGAGTTATATACTCGGATAATTAGTCTTGAAGTTAACCAGGATCTATGCCCTAAGAGAGACCGGATCCGGATTCTCGATACTGCTTTATCTAACTATAAGACTTATTAGATACTTATATCTATTCTCTTAGGAGATAAGGCAGTATCTATTTCCGAGTAGCTTGAGAAAGCTCAAAAAGCAGAATATACTACTTACCCTAAATTAAGAAGAGCAAAGGCGGGGAAGTCTAGTAAGGATAATTCTGCCCCCAAGAACTCTGACTTAGCAAATTCTGATTTGTAAGGCTATTAAAAAAGGAAGAATAAGTTCCGAAAATTACGTAAGAAATTCTTAGGTAGTGCTTTGGCTCCTTTAAGGCCTTAATAGAGTACTAGTTCCACTTTAGGTATGGTTTATTAGACTTATAAATAGAAAGAATACTTCTTAGGAAATATAAAGTATTTTAAGTATATTGAGTAGGCTTGGCAGAACTCTAATAAGGCCAAAACCATAAAAGAATTAAGGCGTCTATAGAAGCAGGTTAATGCCATTACTATAGAGAAGCGCTCTAGAGAAGACCCTCCTAAGAAATAGGGAAAAGGGAAGGCCAAATCTTGAATATTAATAATTTTGGCTATAATAAAAAAGGCATATTACTTTATATAACTATTTAAGCAAGATTAATATAGCCAGAAGTAGGTGCCTTAGAGATATATAGTAGACTCGGTAATACCGGGTCAGACTATAACTTCCTTAATAATAATTAGACTTAAAGCCGGGGCTTTATTACCTTAGCTAAGTATAACCAAGAGTTTATAACCTTTTATAGAAATAGATTCAAGATCTATTAAGCCTATAATCTTAAGGTATTTATTATAGATAATTATAGTAAGATATATTCTTTTAAGCTCCGGTTCTATAGGTATAAGAATATTAGCTCTTATAGCCTTATTTTTGGTATGGAATTTTATAAAGTAACTCTTATATAATATATAAACTATATTAAGAAATAATAGGTATATATACCTATATAGCCTAATAATATTGAGATTCTAATACCAAAAGAATTTAGTAAGAAGCTTAACTAATACCCTAAGCTAGTACCTCAAGTCTTATTCTTAACTAAAGGCAAATATAACTATCCTAGATAGTAGGCTTTATATATTTGTAATAGTTACTAGATCTCTACTTTATTATATAATTCTAGTAATACTAAATAGGAGTTTTTAATATAGTAAATTAATACCTTCCGGAAAAGGGCCTTAGAAATACCTATTTATCTCCGGGATAATAAATATAAAGACTTCTCAGAGGTTTTTAACCCTAATAAAGCTTTAGAACTTCCTAATCTTAGTAGTATTAAATACTCTATTAATATAAATAGTATGGTCCCGTATAGGCCTTTATATAATCTATTAGAGACCTAACTAGAAATATTATATCTATATTTATAGGATATGCTTTATAAACATTAGATAAGGCCTAGTAAAAGCCTAGTAGGGGCGCCTATTCTTTTTATTCCTAAGAAGAATAGAGAACTATACCTTTATATTAATTATTATAGACTTAACCAAGTTATAATTAAGAATTAGTATCCGCTTTCTCTTATTAATAAGACCCTTAACCGGCTCCGAGAAGCCAAGATCTTTATAAAGCTAGATCTTAAGAATATATATTATCGGGTAAGAATTCGTAAAAGATACGAGTAGAAAACGGCTTTTAGGACCTGCTATAGCTATTTTAAATATCTTATAATATCTTTTAGGCTAGCTAATATACTAGCCATATTTTAAGCATATATTAATACTATACTTATAGGGCTCCTGGATTATTTCATAGTTATTTATTTAGATAATATCCTTATTTACTCCCGAAATAAGAATAAATACTATAATTATATTTGCTAGGTACTTACTAGGCTACGTAAAAATAACCTATTTTATAAACTTAGTAAATACAAGTTTAATATTAAGAAAGTCGAATTTTTGGGTTTCCTTATTAGAATAGAAGATATTTATACGGATCCTAAACAGGTCCGTAATATTATTAAATAGCTAGAACCAGAATTATTCTATAATATCCAAGTATTTCTTGGATTTACTAATTTCTATTATAGGTTTATCTATTATTACTTTCAGGTAATTATAGGCTTAATAGATCTCTTAAAAGAAATAGAAAAGGGCCGGAAATCCGGTCCCTTTATATAAATAGATAAAGCGGCTAAAAGCTTTAAGACTTTAAAAAAAGCTTTTATTATAATACCTGTCCTAGTCTATTTTAATCCTTCTAAGAAAATTCGTATTAAAACTAATATATTAAAATTCGTAATTACTAGTACTATTTTATAATAAGTTAATCCTAGTAATAGCCCAAAAAAATACTAGTATCTAGTAGTATTCTGATCCCGGAAACTTTCCGGAACCGAATATAACTATAGTACCTATAATAGGGAGCTACTTATAATTATTAAAGCCTTTAAGTATTAGTACTATTACCTTAAAGGGTCCAGGTTTATAATTGAGATTATTATAGACTATAATAATCTCTAATACTTTATAGAAATAAAGTATCTAGAGAGCTATTAAGCATATTAGATAATATATCTTATAATATATGATTTTAATATTATTTATTATAGAGGTACCTCAAATCTAGTAAACGGACCTAGTAAAAGACCTAATTATAAAAAAGGTTCTATTAATATAACTTGGCTTCTGACTTTTTAGAACAAGTTAAAGAGAGCTTTTATAGTTATAATTTAGAGGTTCTTATAAATATCTAAAGAGTTCCCTCTTTGAAATAGGTATTATTTAATACTTGCCATATCCGTAGTAGCCAAGAAAAAATATTTATTATAAGACAAGTAAATAGATTATCTTATAGATTCCTTAACTATAAAATTAGTTAAGAAGTAAGGTATAGAGAGATACCTTAAAGGCTTTATTACTATAGCTAAGGTAATAAGGGTATTTATAACCGTATTACTTAATAGAACTAAAGATTTCTTAATTTCCCGAGTTTTTGAATTAGATAGTTATAAATACCTAATTCCTTATATATAGATATATATAGCTACTAAAAGAGCTATAGTATTAGCCCTTTTATCTGAATTCCTTCTAGATATTATCTAGATAGCTCAGAGAAATAATTCTCAATATTAGAATATTATAAAATAGAGGCTTAGTAAGAAAGATATTAAGGGAAAAGAAATCTGGAAAAATAATTCGGGCCTACTCAGGTACTATTCAAGAATTATTATACCTAATAATCCCGCTTTATATTAAGAAGTTATAAAGCTTTATTATAATAACCTAATAGCTAGATACTATAAAGTAAAGAAGACTCTCGAGCTTCTTAGAAGGTCCTAGTATTAGGAGAATATAGAAGAAGATATTTGTAATTATTATTAAGAATATAATATTTACTAGAAAGTTAAGACAAAGAGGTATTTACTATATAGTTTGCTTAGTAGTTTACTATAGCCTAAGAGACCCTGGAATAAGATCTCTATAGATTTTATTATAGGTCTGCTACTATATAAGAACCCGGTAAAAGGTCCTAATTTTAATATAATTCTTATAATTATTAACCGGTACTCTAAAATAGCAAGGTATATTATATGCTATAAGATTATTAATTCTCTGGAGCTTACTAAGATTATATAGAAATATGTTTTCTCGATCTTTAGCTTCCCTAATAGAATTATTTCTGACTAAGGAATAGTATTTACTAGCTAGTTCTGGTCTGCTTTCTGCTTTTACTTAATATATAAATAGTATTTAAATATAGCTTATTATTCTCAGATAAATAATTAGATAAAAAGGCAGAACTAGGCCCTGAAATACTACCTGAGATATTATTATAATACCCAAAAAAATAACTAGTTTAAGAAGTTATCTTTTACGGAATTTATATATAATAATTTAAAATATTAGGTTTTATAAGATATATCTTTCTATATATATTACGGATATTACCCTTAATTTCTATGAAATTCTAAGAATAGAATTATAGGAAAGGTACTAGCTATATATAAGAGGCTAGAAACCCTTAAAGTAAAGTAAAGAAAGCTTAAGGATTTATAGTATTATATATAAAATAACCGGGAAACCTACTATAATAGATACTAGTTAGCTAAATATTACTTTAAAGAAGCCTGGGTAATACTATTAATAAGGAATATTAAACTTAAGGCAGGAAAGCTTAAGCCAAAATTTATAGGTCTATTTAGGATTCTTAAATATATTAGTAATTTAGTATATAAGTTAGAACTACTAAGTATATATAATTATTTATATCTAACTTTCTATATTTCTTTTTTTAAAAAGTATATAGTAAAAAAGAATTAGAAGCTATACCTATATTTCTCCGGAGAACTTCCGGAATTAGTAAATAATAATAAAAAACAAGAATAAAAAGTAGAAGCCATTATTAATTACTAATAAGATAATAGAAGCAAGAAGTAATAGTATTTAATTAAATAGAAAGCCTGGCCTAAAGATTATAATACCTGATTACTTGCTTTCCCTAACCTTGAAAATTCCAAGAAACTTCTAAAATTATATAACTAAAACCATAGCTTAGAATCCGAAATTACCTTTTAATAATCTCTTAAGATTAAAAAGAATTCTGGACTACTAAGAAAAAGGCTATTTAAAAGAAAAAGAGGACCTAAATAGCCAAGAAAAGGCCCGGAATAGTAATAGAGATACTCTTTCCCTGGGTTTTTTACCTATAAAGGTTTTCTAGGGTTTTATTAAGGCTTACGAGAATTATATTTAAATTATTAGAAAAAGGGTTTAGGATTAAGAAAGGTTTATTATAGATAGACTAGCTACGGGTATCTTAAATAAATAAATTCTAATTCTTATAAATTCCTAATTTCCAAAGCAAGAATACTAAATATTAGCCCTATTTAGGACTTGGTAAAGAATTAGCTAATACTTTCCGGAATCCGCTTATTTCTTAATAGGATATAGTTATACTATAATAATATTAGTATTAAGGATATTAAGAGAAGTAAGTAAGGAACTTATAACTGCTATATATGCCTTATGGAAAGCCCGAACTTCTAAAGTCAGGTCCCAAATAGCCATAAGTATTATATTATTAGTGCTTAAAGTACTAGTAGTAGATTACTTAATAATCTCGGTAGTAAGCTTAGTAATAAGGTTAATATCTTAAAGATAGATATTATGGTATTTCTTTAAGAAATTAGCAAGTACCTAAGTATATTAGAAAAAACTTATTTTTGGGATACTAATCTAAGTAGTATTATTATCTGCCTTATTAAGACAGGAAGAAGAATTCCGAAGCTTATTAGTATTCTTCTAGTCTTTGAAAACCTAATTAATAGTATTATTCTCGTTAGTATAATACTATTTAGGATATACTTTAAGAAATTTCTTAAAGATTATAATAATATCTTCCCAGGACCGGCAAGCCTCTAATAAGTAGTAAGAAATCTAAAATCATATTAGCTTTAATAAATATTAAAGCTAAAGAACTTACTAATATATAAGACTTAGAACCCTTATTATAACGGTCGTAATTCTTCTTACTAGGTACTATGGTATATAAGGTAAAGGAATTAATAAGTAAATACTTGAAATATTTCAAGTATTTGCTAGTAATAGGAAAGGAGGCTATAAGATTACCTTTATACTTATTATTACGGGAATAGATAATAAAGCTAGAAGAAGATATTATAGAATTAATTAAAAATAATTAAAGAAGACTTGGAGAAAGGTAAAAGAAAAGGCTAGAAGATAATAATAGAAAAAGTTATATATATAGTTATTAGAAAGGAAGAGAGTATATAGTAATACGAAAAGGTTCTTTTATAGAGGTAAAGAACTACCTGGATTAATTACTAGTTTTCGCACTAGTCCTAATTAGAAACTAGTATAACTAATTAATACATGCTTCCAGGAGCCCGTAAATAATCTTCAGGATCTCAGAAATATTCGTATGGGTTTCTTATATAAATATTTATTAAATACTTTCTATATAGCTATTCAGATTATTCTGATACGAGATCTAATAGGTGGCATTGATTTTATAGGGTAGTGCCTTAGTACTTTGGATCGAGCTAATTAGAATACTCAGATCCTAAACGAAATCGCAATTACCGGCTAGCCCCTATACCTGGGATATAATTACCCTTTCTTCTTACTTACTTAGCCCCGATCTGATTAGACGATTTTTATATCCATTATCCAGATTATATTAGTAAAATCACCTCCCAAGATACTGGAAGTTTACGTTAATTAAATAAATAATTAATTAAATGTTTACCAGGATAGATTAATGGATCTTGGGGACAAGATCCTAGGAGGGAGGCATAGTTATAATATATACAGGGTCGTACGTGACTTAAGGGCATGTAACGAACCTCGGATATCGCGGGTGTTAATCAGGGAGTTCGGCAGCCCTTTGATATCCCAACTAACCACTATTTATATCATATGCATTAGGCTTATAAATCACTAATTATATATATACTATCGGGGCCTCCTATTTAGAGGGGGCTTCCCTGGACCTCACAGGAGGGACAGAGATTAGTTCTGTACTGAATTTAATACTGTGGTTTCATAATACACTGATTCATTCTATTGTCTTATTGCCTACCAACAAACACCTCATACTATGCATCTAATTAAATATTTTATAACGTCCTGAATTCTTTAATAATATATAGCTTAATATAGGAGAGTATATTAGGAGGTTTTTTGCATTATTATAATAACTTTTCTCATGAATTTTCTTTGGAGTAAAATTGGTGACTTGCGTTTAGTGGGGTAACAGGCCTAAATTTAAGTACCTAATTCTTGGGACAAAAGAATCGCTTATTACATAAATGTTCAATTGCAATTTAGGTGCAATTCGATTTTTCGATGTAAAAGCTTATATATTAATCGAATTCGCTATTATACAGTAAACCTTATGCCTCCTTCTAATTAGCCAAAGCCTCTGCAAGATGAATGGTGGTATAATTCGAGTTTTGAGATCAGGGTAGCGGTTTAGAAACTCTCGATACCAATTCGTTCTAAGAGGGTTCTCTTCTAGATCTTCTCCTTATACCCTTAGATTCAATTGCCATCTTTCGAACCTGATAAACAATTGGTAGCCAGCCCTATACTTCCAATTTTCGAATATGCCGCTTAATGGCCACTTCTTGCCTTGCTAATAAACGCTATCTTGACTCTGCATCTTGTGCCTTTGGTTTTGCTCCATTAATTCGATCTCGAAGGGTTCCGTATGCAATTCCATGCTCTCTCGTGCATTTTCGAATGAATTTGGTCTTCTTATAATCGAGAGAATCGTCATGGCCATCTGTAATCGCACCTCTCTAAGAGCCCGTTAGGATAGTCCGCGAATTTGGCATAGTAATTTTCTTTATAGACATATTTAGGGGCTAAAAAAGCTTCAGAAAACAGTTGATTTGATAGTAGAATATTATGTGATTGTTGAATTATGATTTTTGGGAAGTAGCGATTTTGGGCGGTTGAGTGGGAGTGCGGTTGGCCAGTGAACCCTTCTAGCGACTAATAAGTGACCCCACCACCCTCACAAAAAATGACTCCTGCTAAATTGAACAGCGCCCTCGCTTTCGCAGTCCACAAAAGTACCGTCCTGGTAGTATTTTCCACCTTCGTACTATCTAAAGGAGCAATAGCCATTATCTCCATTAAATCAACAACGCAAGATTCTGGGTTTATCAAAGCTCTATCTCAAGGCTCATTCACCATACTCTCTATTCACCTGGCGGCTTTGCTACTATTAAGGACGAGAGTGCTTGGCGTTCGGTCTCATTCTGGTTCTGGTTCACCTTGTTTGTTTGCGGCATGGCGTGCTTGCTTTCCCTGGTCTTTTATTATCTATACCCGGTTTTCTCTACTCTCTTGAGTTGTGCTTCTGGATTTGCTCAAGCTTTGTGTACTCTGTTGCTTGTAGAATGTGTAGAGAAAGCTGTCAAGGCGGGGAACATGGGGAGAGTGGAGCTACGGCACACAGTAAGAAACGATCGTAGGGATGAATATAATGTACTGTACCCCGTATTGATGAAAAGTATTTGGTCCAGTTATTCGCAGTTGAGAGGCGGTCATAAGAGAGCTTAATACCAAGGAATAAGCAGGAGCCTGAATATTTAGCCGTGGGTGAATTTTCTAGTAACACCAGACATATAATTAACTATTGCTCGGAGAGTAGTAACAAGTCTTGACGAGTGCAGTATATTTACTAATTTTCCATTGCCAGCCTACTGCTTTTCGGGCTTAACAGCTTATTATAAAAGTCATCAAAATCTAGGTAATAAAAAGGAACAAAAACGTGGTTGATTGCTACTTCTTTGACAAAACGCTTAGAGCAGGAGAGCAAGAGCACCTAAAAGGATTGAACCAGCACCAACGGACAGAACATCGGCACCAGAGGTGGGAGAGGCAGCAGCGCCGGAACCAGAGGCGGTAGTTGCTGGAGTGACAGCACCACCGGACAAAGTAAAGTTTTGACTGACAACATTAGAGATGATGTTGGTTGGCAGGGATCCGTTGATGGTGGCTGGGGCAGTTCCGTTGACAAGGAAGATGGTCAGACTGGAAGGCTGGCCTTTACCGGCAAAGGCAGCGCCAACCAACCAGGTGCACCAGTACTCGCTGATAACACCGTTCACAACACTAGTGACGGCGTTGATCTGGAATAAGTTGGCAAGGTTGGTGCTTGCACCTCCAGCAAGAGTCGAAGTGTTGGACAAGACGACCAATCCTGGAACAGCCTTGCTAACACCTGGGGCGAACTTTGGATCAGTGAAGTTGTCGTGATAGAGTGGCGTGTAGCCATTGATTGGAGCGAAGACGTTGGCGCTGAGGTCCGTGTTGATAAGGAGCAGGTCAACCATCCACCCAGCACCATTGACACCGACAACTTCACCGCCCCGTGGAGTAAATACGTCAATGGTTACTGGGGTGGCCGTGGTTGCAGGGGCAGTGATGTTGGAAGCAGCGTCACCGAAAATGAAAAAGCTAACAGTCGCAATGTTGGAGATGACAGCGGGGTCAGTCGCTGGGTTTTTGGTGTACGTAGCGCCAGCAGCTGAGTTCAAGAAAAAGACGGAAGTGGTAATGTTGACGTTGGATCCAAGGCCAGTGACTGGGATATACCATGTGAAGTAAGCCTCCAAAATGTTACCCTGGGCGTCAGAGTTGGTGATGGCATTCAACTCGAAGAAACCAGCAAAGTTCATGGTTGAACCGCTGATCAAGCAGACGAAACCCGGGGCACCCGGGTCAGGGCCTGCGGCAAACGTGGTGAGGTTTGGAGAATTGAGGAATGGGGTGAAGCCATCGTCTGGGTTGGCGGTGGATCGTCGGTAACCAGGTGATGCGGTGCTTGGGCTCGAGGCGGCCGAAGGGGCAGAGGCCGCAGATGAAGTAGTCGGAGGTGCAGAGAACTCAGCAACAACGTCGATCATCCATCCCAAGCCATTGACACCGACCTCAGCACCAGGTTTCGGGGTCAGGATAGTGACCTTGGATGGAATGTTCTGAGCATTGGCCAGGCCAAGGAGAGCAGCAGCAACTCCGAATGTCTTCGAGAACTTCATTGTGAAAGAGAATTGTTTTTGTGTGTATGGAATGAAAAGTAACTCTCTTGTGTTTCCTGTTGCAGAAGAAGCCCAAAAAAATTCGTTGGGGTTCCTGGGACAACTTTATACGCCGTCTCATTATTTGTGTTTTTAACGGCTCCCGACCCTAAACATTCCAAAACACACACCTTCCGGAGATTATAAAAGATTTCGATTTCCACCACCATTCGCTCTCTTACCGAGCCCCAGAATAAAGGTCCCGTGGGAAAACGACTAAACCACCCGACGCCAATCACGGTAGCATGCCAGCCGGCTTCGGCTGACGTACGCCCTAGAGCTTTCCCCTTTCCCATCGATCTCCAAGGATTTGATTTGATATATTCCAGTTTTGCACCTATCGATTTCTTTCGCCTGTGGGAAATGAGCGGATTATTCCAAATCTGATCGGTGCGCCAGCCAACCTGCTACGACGGCGGAGAGACAAACCTCGAGACGCCACTCTGCCACAGGACAACCTTATGAGGCGTAGCTTTTCCGGAATTGCCATCTCACCACCATGCTATTGACGTGCTATTCCCATGGTATCTCATTGCCCGTGCCACGCGGTCCTTTCCAAAACAAAGTCATCGCAGGGTATCAATAGCTATTAGAATGGGCTCTGAAACCGAGTCTTCGACGAATGGTTGAGGTTGAAGGTTGGCCTTTTGAAGTTTGGCTTCTGGTGGGGAACCGAGGTTGCTGAAAAGTTCTGGCAGTGGTGCGTCGAGTAGAACTCGCTTAATGACCACGTGCTCGGCTGAAGCGAGCAAATAAGGGTCATAGGGGTCAACTTCCTCCCAACAATGCAGACTTATTCTTATGTTCGTGCGAGCTATTAGAGAGTAAGTATATAGATAGATTTCTATCAGAGTGTATGTTCTGTGACGAGAGTGTGTATTGTGAAGAGAGTGTGCTCTATGAAGCTTTACGATAAAAAACGGAAATCAGGTCCATCTATTGTGGCAGCAAGGGGACTAGAAGCATGGTTTTCTCCTCACGCTGCCATTTACATACCTAGCAGGGTGCATGTCTATAGATAAAGGGAGTCCACATAGAGTCGTGCTCGAAGTTACCCTTTTAAGAAGAACGTAGGGTTTCGGGGTATCTCCTCGCAGCTGGAAATTGGCATTATAGTTGGTTACAGTTTCTGTATCCATTTTCCTTGAGCAGAATCCATGCCAAAAGCTTCTTCCGTGAAAAGCAACTTATGCCAACCACATGGCGAAGCCTCGCATTTACCCTCATGTTCTCGATGGATCCTTACTTTAGTCTAGAGACAATACTGCAGGTAGCCGTCGTGAGTGCTAAATAGAACTTTAAAAGGCAGACTCCAGGTTGTACAACCATCGCTAAGCCGCCACGACCTGACAAAGCAGGTGTTTAATACAGCCTGCCGCTCATGGAGCCAGGTAACAGTCAAAACTGCTATAATACCTAGACATGAAGCCAAAGAGTTCGATGCCTGAAACTTGAAATTCATTTCAATCGATACTCTGGCATTAACTTTTCCAGCCCAAGAGCAGAGGATAATGCCGATGAGATCGTTGATAAAACTCTTCTAGCGACAGAAACCGCAGCTCAGTTTACATCTACAAAAACGCCTAGTGCAGGAGTCGAAGGAACGCATGGCTCTACAAGTGAGATAACTGCAGCGGACCTCCGGATTTTAAATCTCATTCACGATAAGGTTAACAGCAGCAACAGACATCTAGTAAGTAATTGATATTAGAGAGAAACTCTACCCAAATAATGCTTTACAGATGATTAAAACAAAACTATGCTTTCTAACCAGGATATCAAGTTCTGTCAAAAGTTGAAAGATCGTGGGCAAACGAAAATTGGGGAGCGGCAAGCATTAGAATAAGGGGGAAAATCCTCAGGCTCTATCCTTGGTGATAGTCTTAGATGATTTGTCGGCGGAATCGACTTCCGGACTACCTTTTAATGGGCAGCACCTACAAATGCTAAAACTATTAAATTGTGACAATGCAGCGTATCTGCACAAATTCTGCCTTCCCTGTCGTGACTAACCATTGCTCTTTTATCATCCTCTCGTCTCCCAATCTGTCTCTTAATTCAAATTCCAATCACATTCCAACCCGAAAATTTCCACCGGAGGAGAGCTAAAGGCCGGAAATCCAATACCCATTTACACACTAGGGCATAACGGGTAAGGTCATGTTCATATTGACAATGGGAAGTATTAATAAATATTTGACTCCATTATCAAATGCTCCAAGAACTATATATGCCAAAACGCCGTATATATGCCATTTATCTGCACTATATAAAAGAAACCTTTGTCTTATATTATAATAAACTTCCAACAAGTATTGCCAGTTCACGCACCCAGCACAATATTGATACTGAGAACTCTGGCGGACATCGCAGTTAAGTACTAGGCTAACCTTCCCGGGTAACCTTAACCCGGTCACGGAGGGAATCCAAATCAGTTCCGACAGGGACCATTTGTAAGCTTGAACAGGGGAGCGAGAACAGATGCCAAATGCCTGTATGACGCTCCGCTGGCCCTCCGGGGGCCACTGCCGTGGGGGCGGGCTTTTTATAGGGCGAGAGGTAGGGCACCCTTTGCAACCGGTAAATACAAAACACGAAGATTGGTATTCGGGATGGATGGCCCAGAGACGCGACATTTCTTAGATTACAGGAACGAAACACACCCGTTAAGATCCCGAGACCCGATTCAGAGGTATTATATCGGTCCCTCGCCTGCCTTCTCATTCTATGACGCTATGATCGAGTACGACGCAATCCCTCAGTCTGCGGCTCCTCTCTCTGTCATACCTGGGCGGAAATACGGGCTCAGCATTGTGCTTGATACGGCAGATGGGAGGATAGTGGTGCTTGATACGCAGGGTCCCGGTAACAGTGATCCTTTGATCCTGAATCAAAACTGGGAGAAAATGCCAGAGGAGTACAGAATCGGTACCAAATATTATGGAACCGAAGTCTTTGCTCGGTTAGGGAATGACTTTCTAAAGATTTGATTGTGCGCACTGTGACGCTGGATCACGGCTATATTCCTGGCTCGGTGCGGATGGATGAGACGTATACTCCTGAGCTGAGCCCTCCGCGTTGGGAAAGTTGGGTCTCGGACCTGTACTGGAACTATGGGTGGCCTAGAGGGGATATCTTGAAAGATTGCAGGTATGGGTATTTTGGCTTTCCTTGGGTTGAGCAGAAGCAGTGTGATAAGGATTCGTTGGAAGAGTTCAATGGGAAAGGATTCGATATTGAGATGAGGAAGTTGAGGCACAAGATCGAGGTCCAGTATATGCCCGATTTGTATTGCCTTGTTCCAAGGGAACAGGAGGCCATTGATGCCATGAAGCGTTGGGGGGGGCTTGACAGAGGAGCAGATTGCTTTTGCTGAGAGTGATGAGCCGAGGATAGTTGAGAAGTTAGGGGAGTGGGCCAAGAAATTGGCGTTTATACAGGATTAAATTCGAGCCAGTGCTTGTTCTACAGGTAGGTAAAGAGAGAAAAATGGAGTTAAAACTACTTCCCAGTGGAGATTGCGCAGCACTAGATATATCAAAAGGGCGAACTAGAGCCACGACCAGGATCAAGGTTTGTACACAATAGAGGTGTATATTTAATGTTAATGTGGAAATGAAAATGAATGTAACTCCAGAATCTGCGCAAAAGGAGCTCAGAAAGTCCGCATGCACAGATCAAGGATCGTTACTACAGGAGAAGTTCTATTTCCTTTCGCAAGAATCTATCATGAAACTCAGCTAACACTTTACAACATTATTGCGGACTCATCGGAGCCTCAAATGCTTAATTTTCTTGTCATCCTCGACTTCCTATTCCTCGACTCAATCGAACTTTTCACCTGCTTTTCTTTCCCCTTTACTCTCCCACCACCCCTAATCCCCCAATCAACCTCGCAAACGCCCCTCCTCTCCACTTCAGTTCATCGAAACTCCCAACTTCGGTAATCTGTCCACCCTCAAGCACAACAATCCGTTCACAAATCCGCATCATCTCCACCCCATGCGCAATAACAAGGACCGCCACCCCCCCCTTCACCACTCTCCTGTCCCCGTTCCACCAGTTTGCTAATCGTTTCCCTTACCATCCCGGCTGATATAGCATCAGGCGCCGACGTTGCTTCGTCAAGAATGAGAACCTTGGGACGACGAACAAGAGCGCGAGCAATAGCGATCCTCTGCGTCTGGCCTCCGGAAAGTCCCTGGCCGCCGTCCCCTACAAGAGTCTGATAACCATTTGGCAAACTCGAAACAAACTCATCGATCCCCGCATCTCTCGCTGCAAGCGTCGCGGCGTTGAGATTCGCAAGCGGTGAGCCTTCGGGCAGACCGTAAATTATGTTTTCTAGGATGGTGGCTGGGAAGAGGGTTGGTGATTGAGGCACGATGGCGATGTGGCTTCGTAGGCTGGAGATGTTACATGAAGTGACGGGGATGCCGGCGAATGTTAAAGGTGCGGGGTGATGTGGTGCGACGGGGTCTGGTGGGTAGAGGGCGAGGATCAGGGAACCGAGGGTGCTTTTCCCACTACCGGATGGCCCGACGAGCGCGGTCCTAGAGCCGGGTGTGAGGGTTAGTGTTATGGAGGAGAGGTGCGTTGGCGTGGGCGCGAGGGGTAGGTGAAGGAAAGATTGTTGAAGTGGATTGGGAAGGGCGTCGTTAAGCGATGGGTTCCGAGGGACTCGTGGGAATGGAGAGGTAGGTTGGCGAGATAGAGCATGTGGGTTGCTGTTGCGCGGGACGAGGAAAGTTGTGGGATGAGGGAGAGGATCGACATGCTGTTCGCGAGGCCGAAGAGGAGGAGGTTGACGACTTTGAGTACCGCGGAGACAGGGAGGGCGCCACGGGTGGTTATTACGGTGCCGTAGTAGAAGATGGTCGCTGTGATGAAGAAGGAGATCGCGTCGCCTAATCCGAAGGCAACCCCAGAATAGAGAGCATGGGATAGTCCGGTCTTGTAGGTTCTGGTGGTGGATGCCATGTGTTTCCGCTTAAAGTAGGATTCAAGAGTGAAGGCACGCAGGACCCGGATGTTTGAAAAGGTCTCAGTGAATACGTCGCCGGTTTGGGCGGCCAAGACGTTGCATCTCTCCTCCCATTTGCTGCTGATGTGAGAGAAGAGGCTCGTTGTAGCCCAAACCACTGGTACGCATCCCATAGCGACGAGAGACAGCTTCCCGGAGATCAGGAAAGCCCAGACAATCGATATACCGAGCATCCAGATGGTGGTGAAGATAGGTCCAGCAAATCGACCCACAAGGTTCCGCATCTCTTCGGCATTTCTGTCGAGACATTCGCTGAGTCTAGCTGCGGAGTTTTCCTCTATCTCAAACCAGGAGCGAGGCTGAGCAAGAATTCTCTTGAAGGCTTCGACACGCAAGGAATTCACCCATGCTTGTCCGCTATGTTCAAGAACATAGTGCGTGCAGAAGGTGGCCACTCCGTCAACAATGGAGATACCAACCAGTGCAAGAGCCCATAACTTGGCTTGAGAGACCCGATCGCTTTCAAGATAGTAGATTCCCAGCAGTCTTGCGAAAACATACGCGAAAGCAGGTGTGGCAGCAGCGACGATGAAGGCGAAGAAGAATCCCAGTACGAAAAAGATGCGGTCCGTCCCAGATAGCGTCGGCCAGATTGATTTCAGAATTTTAATGTACGGCGCAGGGGTTGTCTTCAGCAGTTTCTTGGGAGTCGGTGCTGTACTTGTCGGCGACGTCACGCCTTGCTCGACTTGAGGAGGAGAAGGTCGATGTTTGATGGCGGATGTATTGATGGTCGGAGGGCTGGGGCGACCTTTGCCAGCTTCAGCCATGATTGCGTATTCTGCTACTGGAAGGTTCATATTTCCTCTTTCTGCAAAACTCGAGCGTCGGGGTAGGTCCTGGAAAGATGCTCTTGAAAGAGTGCATGGGGAGAGAAAAGCCAATGCATTTAGTCTAAAATATCCCAGCCGAGGGGACTGAAATATTTCTGCGGGCGGGACAGGTATAGCTTGCTGTGATAAATTTAGTTCATTGGTGGAGAATGCCTGAACATCCTGGGATAAATTTCGATCTCTTTGGAGATTGCTGTTGACATTCGAAGACTGTGGGCCAGATTCGTGCATACCAAATTTATTGGAAGGTCGGCTCCAACAAACTCCTGAAATCTCGTCGATATCACCCATAAGAAGGCAAGTTGGAGATGTTGGCTCTGATTTTCGTCTCTGTTCGAGAACTGTCGAATTACCCGCCCGAGCATAAACAGGATGGAAAGAAACAAAAGTTCCCTGCTCCTTTTCAGCGAAGTCCCCACAGTAGCCTTCTTGGACCAGATTGCCATGATCGAGAACATAGAGGTATTCATCATCATGAATTTGAGAAGCGTCGTGAGTAATAACGATTGTTGTCTTCTTTTCCCGCCATCTTTGAATTTCTTCCATAACTTTCCGCTTACTCGTCTGATCCAGAGCACAAGTCGCTTCGTCAAGGATTAAGATAGGAGCATCTCGGAGACGGGCTCTTGCTATCGCGATTCGTTGCTGCTGGCCGCCACTCAACGGTTCCCTATTCGACCCAACAAGTGTGCTAAGCCCTTCTGGTAAGTCGATGAAGGTTTGCTGGAGATCGCCTGTTTTCGAAGCGTTGAGAACATCTTCCATGGTGGCACGACCTTCCCTGCCGAAAGCGATGTTCTGGTAAACAGTCTCATTGAATAGCACACTCTGCTGTTGGACCAACGTAACGTTTTGTCGGAGCCATTCCGCATCGAGTGTCTGAATTGAATGGCCGTCAATGAGAATATTTCCGCTGGTCGGTTTGTAGTATTTCATCAGAAGATTTGCCAAAGTGCTTTTCCCGGACCCACTTTTGCTCACGATGAAAGTCATTTCGCCGGACGGAAAAAAGTAAGTCGCTTTATTCAGCACGTTTTGTTTCGGATTAGATGGATATGCAAACGATACCTGTGTCCATTGTTAGTTACAATTTCAATTCAGGTGATTCAGGACTCACTTCGTTGACTTCGATATCTCCGGCTGAAAAGGGCATGGGGTTTGTCCTGCGCACCATATGTTTTACTTTCCTCCCATGTTCCATTTGTGCCATGACCGCTTTCAAAATTTGTCCAGCAGATATTCCCTTTGCCAGCACCAGCCACTGTGGCAAAATGGTCTCGACAGATTGCATCGAGGCCAAACAGGCATAAAAAGTTGTGAGAACATGGCCCGGATCCATGCCATGGTCCACCAAGTAGAGACCGAACCAGAATCCTTGAACGAATATGCCCACCGTGATGAGTTTCGTGATTCCGAATTGCAGTGCGTTGCATCTTGCCTGAATCATGTAGCTCGAAGCGACTTTCTTCATTGCGGAGAGGTACTGCCAGACTTCTTGTTGTTGGCCAGTGTATACTTTGACGGTGTCAATTGCCTCGATGGATGTATTGACGTGTTTTAGAGCTTGAGAGAGTCCTTGTTTCTGTGCTTCAACGGCTGGAGAGAGTGGTACTGAGATCAGGTAGAGAACAATAGCTGCGAGTGGAATGGCCGAGGTGATGATAAGAGTGAGCTTCCATGAGAAGTAGAAAGCCAGACCGAGGGATGCAATCGAGCCGAATATGTCGAAAATCAGGAAACCCAGGGGTTGGGAGACTGCTAGTTGAAGCTCTTGAATTTGACTGGAGAGTTGGTAGGATGCACAAGCAGAGAGAATTTTGACGTACGTTTGTATACGGATCAGAAGCGACCCAATTCCATCTGGCCGTAGATCATACCATTCCATCTCCTTGTCCAACATGCCTTCGAACATCTTGTGTCGTACACTCCTTGCCTGAGCCTCACCAAAAGCCATCCAGGAGGATAGGGAGGCTCCTTCAACGATCCATGCAGATCCTCCGAGGCCAACCAAAGCTGTACACCATTTTGCAACACCATGGAGGGTATCTTCAGCGGTCGCCGTTCCGGCACCGAATTTCGTCAAGATAGAGAAGACCTTCCCAAAGAATATGGCGGCCATCGGTCTGAGCAGAGTTGAAGTAAGTGTTGAAACGACAGCAATCGCAATTGCCACGGCGTGTTGTCGAGTCGTAAAGGCAAATAACGAACGCCACGAAGAATTAAGAGCAAGATCGTCAGCGGTGCCCCGGGTCGTAGCTCGCGGCTTGAGCCTTGAGGGTCCTGCCCAATGGCGGGCATGGGACCATGGAAATCTTTTTCGCTTTCGGAGGATACATGGCTTGTGCTTGATGGCATCGCCATATGGAGCGATGGAAGATCGCGAAATTCTAATGCGCTCGCACTGATCAACGAGATGATAAATGAAAATAGAAAATGCATCTTGAACGGGACGAGAAACAAACTTGAGATCGAAACACTTGATTCGAGGATAATATGAAAGAATAACAGGGTTTGCTCTAGATTATGATGGGGTTGTGACGGATTGCTGGTTTCTAAAGCCGAAGCTTGATATTGTTTGAGAAATGAGAAATGCGAGGACAATGAAAAGGACAGTTTTGGAGACTCGCTACACTGAAAACTGATTCGCGCAGACTTTTTCAGAATACCATTGTCTCTTTCGCTCAAGTCACACTGAATAGCACAGCAGGTGGGAAAGGACCGAACTGGTAGCAGAAACAATGTCAAGGGAATGTTCCACAGGGGATAGTTTCTCGGGTCAGGAATTTGGGCCGAAAATACCATTATTGACCTATCTAGCTTATCAGCACAGAGAACGAAAAGGCTCAGAGATATGCCACCAGATTTGACCTCGACCTGTGGGGTGTCGTCTTTGACAGAATGCAAGATCTAGACCTCCTGATCTCGTTAAGGACTCAGACGCTAGCCCGCATCTTCCATCAAATGGCATCGCGGATTGCTTCCGTCTCGTGGATCTTTGTCATATCAAGGTGGTGTCGACGACCTCTGATTCTGAATGGGATGCAACGTCTCCAGAAGATCAGGCCATGCCATCACTTCGGATCCTCCGTCTTCCCATCTGCTGATACCCCGTTGTTCTTCTCGTAGATCCAGTCGTTCAGGGCGTTTTTGTTTCTTGCAATCTCAATGGCGTAGAATTGCATTCGAGGAACTGTACAGTACCAGTCAGCGATATTCAAAACAACCCCATCAAGAATATCCTACCAAAAATGGTCGTTTCTTGTTCATTCTCCATCTTCGGGTTTAATCTCATTATTGTGCCAAAGTTGTAATCATCAATCTTCTTCTCGTATGCCATCATGAACTTCCGCCACCGTTCCTTGCCAGTTTTGCTCTTCATCTCGTCCTCGTCGATGGTCGCCGCAGGGTCGAACTCGGGGAAATCTTTCTTCAGATGCTCGTATATGTCGTCGTCCATCTTAGTGAGTCTGAGGGATGATCCGCGGACCTTTTCGAGAATTGCCCAGTATGTGGTCATATGTTGAACGGCTATGGCGGGGTCAGTGGCGGGGTAATTGGAAGGCTGGACGAAGGGGCTGCAAACCTTTGACAGCGAACTGCTTCTCAATCTACCGGTAAGTTAGCAGCCAGTACGACAAGGGCTAACTTGAGAGGAAGAAGAGATCCTTACGTCTTCGAGGTTGTCCGCCTCCTCGGCGTTGAAGTTGGCTGGGGGGGCTGCAGACATGGTGGGGACGCTTTGGAATGGCGCAGAAATTTTGCCTTGTAGAGTAAACTTTGGTGGGACTTCTGTCGAGTCTTTGATCTTCTAACTGTGTCCTTCGAGAGGTTGGAGGTATTAAGAGCCGAAGGACTTGAGCAAGACCTAAATACAAAAAGACGAGGGCGGAAATTCTTCGGGGAAGATCACCAGCCAGAAGCTGAGTCATCCCGCATGTTGAGCGAGAAGCGGCTCGCGCCTTCTACAACGACACACCTTCGATTTCACTCGAATTCGACCACAGCCTCAACATCGAACCCCCGAAGTCCAAAGCTAAGTCCACATAGATGCGAGGTCAAGGAAATTCGATGGGGAAAGGTTTCGCGCTGCAAATTGGAACTCCTACAGGCATGCCACCTTCGAGCAAATTTGGGACTCTCCTGGGTGCCGATTTTGGACCCAAGAGATCGAATTTTGCCATTTCCCCCCTCACTGAGAAGCACTAAAACCATCGAGAATTGTCTCAATTGCGTACGTTTTGTTCGATGAGTTCTCTGTGTGCGGGAAATGCGAACATCCACCCATTGTCCCGGATCCAAGCAAATTTCTTGACCTGGCCCGAGGGACCTTGAATCAAACGGGATCCTACTCTATTATCGATAATGCAAATAGCTCGGGTGCTAAATTCTTTTTGTTGTATGCATTGAATCTGACTGTGAGGTACATCTGTTCTTCCCTGCTTCATCCGTTTGAGACCATTCTAGAACTTCATTTGCATTGAGATTGAAGTTTTGATCGTTGCTTGTTTAATAGTTGCCAGTTGTAGTGTTCACTTGATAGAACCCGCTTGCTTAGAAGTATTCTGCCAAAGTTATTAAAGTCAAGCAAGCCCCATCCCATGATGTTACTGCCGTTCTCTGCAATATATTTATCTGCCCTGCCGCAATCTCCTGAGCTACGAACGTAATCTTTAATATTTCACTGCCTGAAACATCAAGAACCATTAGATTGGTGTACTGAAGACTGTGATGTGTTGGAAGTTCGCGATATTGCTGTTGGAAGTCTGGTGGGCAAGCAGAGAGCTCGAACTTTATCGGGCTGTCCTCGGCTACTTCAAAAACGAGAGGCAGTGGTACATAGTTGAATAAGGAATTTTCCGCCCACAGCAACCCGAGCCCCGCACGCGGTGGCAGGTAAGTTACTCTCACACCAACATTTAACCATAACTAACAACTTACAGCGACAACAGCGCGCGGGCTCTGCAAGGAGAAGACATGCTTCCCGTTGCAAATTAAAGGATCCAAACTAAGGGGACGACAGCGGCTTTAAACAACCCCGGTTGTTGGAACCTTGCTTGCAAGGGGAGTTTTCGAATCGAGCAAAATCTTATCCAGGGAGATTTTCGTAACTTGACACCCTCTTCTGACTCGAGTCGACAGTCAGATTAGGTTGTCTTGTGAGCTTTTGCCACTTTGATTCTTGGTCTGCGTACCAGTTCGCATTTGCCTCTCCCCCCCCCTCTTTTTTGAGCCTCATTGCAGCTAAAGAGCCACCTCGCGGCAAGCGAGAGTCGAGGTCAAACAGTCAGCCTAGAACTTCGTGCGAGATCTACGCGACGGGCATTAAATTTCAATTTATTTAACTCATGGGATAGTGCAAATCAAGAGAGTCTTACCACCGGCGGTTCTCTACGATTACCTTTTCTTGGAAGAGATGTGAGCGAGGAATCTTCATAATTTTTGAGCTGTTTCAGTTCTTAAGAGCCGCAAGCGAACTGCACCCAAGCCTCGAATGCTCTCCGCAAGACGCTTTAAACGGAGCAAGAAATATCAAGTTTATGGGATACAGAGTATGGTTCCATGATTCCTTCTTTATTTCTTTATTCATCTGCCTACCGTCTATTAATGCAGCCGGTATTGGAAAGTGGTTTCCCAGCGCGTTCCGTCGACTTTAAGCGTGGACTCCCCGGCGAGACTTCCCCTTGTGGAAGACAGTCAACACCGGATCGCCACGTCAATTCTCCAACCTCAACCATCAAGCCAACTGCCCACGGCCCACGAGTAAGATCGCCTCTTAGACCGTTCCATGACTGCTCTGACCTCCGTGTGACAGTGGTGCGCCGATTCCCCGACCTCCGATCCTCCCTCCGATCCTCGAGCACTGCGAGCGACAATCATCAACCCCTCATTGCGCGACGTCCCTCTGTGCAATCTCAAAGTACAAACTACTCACAGAGCCATGCAAGCAAATGCTCCACTGCGCTGTCGCAGTCCGAGAATCTGCTGCCGATTGAGGAGGAGGAACGAGACAAACCAACCTTCGATAGATCTGTTGATCTTGTGGCAATTGCCGCTCCTCATAAAATCTCCATCGACCAAACAGAAGTATTTGAACAACTGGTTAGCGCTTATGACGAGCAGAATGGAGAACACCGCCTGTCTGCTTTACCAGCCGCTGTTCGCCACAGGATCTATGCCTTCTGCTTCGAGGGGTTTGAACGGCGAAAGATCAATCTCTCCCCCAAGTTCGCAGTCAGAGCGGTATTCCCCGACAGCCACTTCATATCCCCATGGAACGTCCTTGACCCTGTCTTTGGCGGTGTCCATGCATTTCGCGCCCTCCGTCACGACCTGATGACCTATTTCTGGACAACCTATCACTTCCATGTCACTCTGAATGTCTTCAGCGGCCCAGTCTTCTCACCACTCTCCCATATTTGGCTGTTGAACTTTCTTGATCGTATCCAGCGACTTACCATCGAGGTCGATTTCACACGCTTCGGTGGCAGCTCCATGAGACTCGCTCCATCGTTCGGGCATAACAATGATAAATTGGAGGATCTTTTGCTTGGCCTGATTCGAGGATTGAAAGAGCGTCCTGGCAGACTGACGATGGCTGAACTGAATCTCATGTGCCGACGATATGGTGGCTTCCGTACCAAGACCGAGGAGCTTGGCTCTTCTACTGGTTGGTCAATCCTTTCTCTTTGTCAATCATAGCTGAACGAACCTTAGTCAAATACTGCCCTGACGACGAAATACATATCTTCGATATGATGTCTGAGCTCCATGGCATTCTGCAGCGTTGCCGTGTCTCGGGTTTTACTCCGGATTATACAAAGCAATTGCTTTCTGCTGCCTTTGCTGATGGAGACCAAGAAGTCGATCTCATCATTCCCAATGACCCCGCTTGGCCACATATGCCCTCTCTAGATGACAATGCTCCAGTTTATACCTCGAACCTGCATCCGAATTCCGCGCTTTTACCGGAACCCTTCGGCCTCAGACTACACCATAGTCGAAGCTTTGCACAAGAATTTGAGGAGGAAATAAAAAGATTCAATGTTGAAACATACATACACAGTTCTATGTCTAATTGCATAGTCAGTTCTCTTACTGGTGCGTTGCTCAAGGACCAGGGGCACATCCTGGAGAATGGACATTCGGATGGTATCCAGCAATATTCGAATGTACGGGATTCATTACTCTCTACTGCTTCTACCCAGTTGGGAACTCCCATGGGTGCATCAACTCCTCGCTTTGAGCAGTTCCAGCCAGGAGAAATCATGTGCACGCGGACATATGAAATTTCCCAGGGCACCCGAACCCCACCTCCAGAGAGATGCTCCACGCCGAATACTCCGAACACCTTGAACAAACTGAATGAGAGAGATCCTGCTTTCGTTCGGACCCTGAACGCGTTGAAAACACAATCGCAGATTGAGGCGAATGAACAAGATCCAGCTTTCATCCGAACTGTGGAAGCTATGCGGAAGAACTCGCAGACTGATGCACCAGCTATCGCGAGTGAGAACAAGCCACCGTCTATGTTCATGCCAACGAGTACGACTGTAGTTGAGAGTCCTGCTCAGCGGTCCGCCTCAGTATTGAGCGCTCGCACTAATGAAAGCAAGAGGGTCATTAAGCGGAGATATTTGTCATTCATTGATAGGGTTCGTGGTCGTGCGGAGTCTTGATAAGTATGGAATCCTTGAGTGGCTTTGCAAACTTTGCAGGTGTGTTCATGCCGTTGAACGAGGGTCACAATAACGGAATGAATTGTTTGATGGGGTGTCACCGTTTTAGGAGATGGATCACTGGAGGCTCCTATGCTTCGTTCTTATCATATGATCCAGCTTGGCAGTGTCGGTCACAGAGATCCAGAATCGGAATTTGACAAGCATCTCCAGGCCTCCTTGTACAACCTCGTGAGGTGCTTTCGGGATTTCTCAGATGCTTGCTCTTTATTTAGGTACTGGTGAAACCATACTCCATTTCAGCTCAATCAACTCTTTGAAGCTCTCTGCATGAACCGTGCCCGTGATTATATCTAGGTATGGTGATTCCATTGAGAAATCTCTGAAATTCCGGTAGCTATGCAGCCTCAGTTCCTTCAGATCTCAAGCCCTTAATGGCAAGTACCATAGTCAAACCTTCTTGAGCGGAGTTGGATTCGCACAGCTGCAAGCATATTGAAATAATTCCGCCACAGTGGCAAACATGGCCTGAACAATTCGATCAATAATTCTGAAGTTATTCTTGTTAACCATGGAATCCGTCCTCACATCACCCCACGATGGCAACAGTTACAGGTGAGCTTGCATCACGTGATTCGCTCCCTTTTTCCAATTCTTGGGGAAAAGCAGCAGAACTTGCAAGCACACTCCTCCAAACGCCAGACAAGATGTAGATTGTTGGCTTGCGAGTATAGGTTGGCGACATCCTTGAAAGCTTTGAGTACTCTATGGAAAGCGATAGGTGCTACTGTTGGTGGTGGAGCTTAACGAGGCAAAGGGCCTACGATTCTTGGTCTCTTGGATTATAGGCAGTTGATTCATTTTCTGTATCCAGAACAATTTGTTTAGCTTCCATGCAATCCTTGAAGAGAGTATAGCTAGCATAATACCCTTTCTCGAAGAAAGTTCGAGACCTCTCGGAGTATCTTCTTCAAATCAAAAGATGCAGCAGTGGTCAATGTATCTGGATATATACCAAGATAGCAGTTTTATATCTTTCTAGCAGCTATGGAATCTTGTTATTTCTTTACTTCGCAGCTTTAAATCTGAAAAGGCCCTCTCTGAAGTGAATACACTGATCTCTGTTTTATTTGAAATTTCTTTGTTCTTTCGCTATATTGCTGCCTATTTGTGCTCAGTAGCAAATTCATAAATGCTTACTTTGAACCTCAGACTTCCAGGAACAATCTCGAGATCTACACCATCAAGAAAGTTCTCCGAGCTACCGGGCACTTCATCCCACATTGCGGTAGGACAGAGAGTATCTTCCCAATACATAGCCACCTCTTCATCAGCGAGTATCCGAAACTCCTAGCAATGGTGGATTATCCATCTAACGCGAACTCTTTCCGCGAGTGCTCCCTCTCCTTCTCGCTGACCCGCAAGTTCTAACCTCAACAGCACCCCTCGTTCTCCGTGAATGGAGTCGTGCCAGCATGGAACGTACCGAGCGAGGCCATAATACTCGCGCTCAGTGGACCGAAGCAGAGTCCTTAGTTTTCAGCAAACTCCGATCCGGCATTCATCCACAGACTCTCGAAGGACAGATTCGCCAGCAGCTTCGTCTTCCACTCGATAGCTATTACCGCCAAAGCTACTTATTGCATGCGCTGAAAATTCTGCGGAATCTTTGCAACAATAACGCTTTCGCCTACCTTCCTACTTTGCAACAGTACCAGAAGCTAAAGCGTGATGGTTTCCTCCTCGCGAAGTTCAAGGCCGACATGAATGACCACTTCTCCGATGACAAGTATTTGCATCGGATCGCAACCGAGGGCGCGATAGAATTTAAGTTTGGTACCTCTCCTTGGCTAAAGCAAACATCAGTGGCTGCTAATTTACCTCCTTCAGCGGCTTGTCCCGAATTCGACGAAGAGGCAAAGGAGCTCATCAAATCGATGGAAGAAGGAGCAGCTCGGGATCTTGAGCAACAGCACAAGGGTACTGTATCTGCTCTCCTTCAACACTATTATTACTTACATTATTTGCAATAGCAAACCAGATTCTAATGTCCTCTATTCTTGATTATAATGAGCGGAAGCAGAAGGAAGCTCAGTACATACAGCTCGCAGAAAGCTGGGGCAAGGCCACAGTCAGCCGGGCACGCTGTGGACCTGCTTACCATGTGCCAAAGCCTGCCCACCCACTCAGGGCAGTCCGTTATAATCTCAAGACTCCGCCTCCTCGACAACTCAAGTCAGGGTGGGGTGAGAAGGGCAAGGTGGCAGATCAAGCGGCTTCTCCTCATCCGGTTTCTGGAGGCGAAGATATCTCCTCCGCCATGCTTGGAACTGATGGGGATCCCTTCTACAAAGCTGGCGATGAACCGCCCTGTATCCCAGATGGTTCGGATCCCCAAAATTACCTCAGCATCTTCGGATATACGCCGCCACCTCTGCTTGCTCTCAATAAGAACCAACTCCCGCCACGCTCGCCATCTCCTTCTGACTATGGAGAGCCTCTCTTTTAGGCGGCGACATTCAATATCCATCTCGATGTTCTCATTGATTTGATTACATCAGTGTGTGATGCATTGGCCAGCACTAGAACTGAGACTAGATATCGGTGGCGGTATGGGAAAGCATATTGGAATATCGGCTTTTCATATTTCGGCTGATGCTGAATGGCTATTTCTTTGAGAGCTAGCTTGAGACACAGAGCTGGTGATGACCAGAGTATTTTCAAGATTCATAATCGGACATTATGGGAGGATGGAGTTCTTTGGCTTAGTAAGGTCTCAGGCGTACGACTCTCTGAGCGGCTTCCTTGATTTGTTTTGCCCTTTCTGTCCTACAGCGAGTAAACAAGCATAATTAATATTGACAAATTTTTGAAGAGCGGGCTTTTATCTTTCAGGTCGACTGGAGTTTGGGGAGTGTGAGCATTGAATCCACGAAGCATTCTCCTCAAACCAATGCTAGGCTCTGTTGAAGGTTCACTATTATGCTTG
Source organism: Hyaloscypha bicolor E (assembly GCF_002865645.1). Lineage (NCBI taxonomy): Eukaryota > Fungi > Ascomycota > Leotiomycetes > Helotiales > Hyaloscyphaceae > Hyaloscypha > Hyaloscypha bicolor. The sequence continues at coordinate 2,179,194 of NW_020194684.1, read as the reverse complement.
GAGACGATGTAAGCCATCCATTTCATCTATGATAAATAGCTATTGGAGTCAGTCGCTCAAAGTGGTTGCTACGGTGCTACCTGCAATCCTTCCACTGTTTGACAGACGCCACGGGACTAGGTGTCACTTTGAGAGAATTTTGGTCATTTGTGTGTCGTGAAGGCCTAGCAATCTTTATATCAGCCGAAATGATACGACCTGAAGAGAGAAGAGATTAATTATTGGTTTATTTTCGATCAGAAGAAGGGCAAATGTCAATCAGAAATTGTATATAAATAATTAACCATTATTCCAGTTATTCCCACTTGAACACCACCCATACCAATTTATAAGGTTTCCACTACTCACAAGTCGTCGCATTTTTAAATTCGCACCTTTTGGGTGTCGCGGTGAATACCCCTTTCTTTCAAAACTGGCGCCTCTCATTGGCCGATTACCGAACTCTACCCCTATCGCTCTCGCTAAAGTCGTGAGCACCACCAAAGTTGATGCATTCACCAGAACACACCGTCCCATTCATAAGACGTTTACATAAGTACTCGATCTTTCAGAAAGATCCGAGGCTCGTTCTTCCTCCTTCAACAACAAAGCAGGGAAGGAAACCCCTATCCTTTCACAACAACCACTCGGAACACTACCTTGTCCAGCGCCTTGCGCTTGGATAGCTCGTCCTCATTCTACACATATGATCCTCTTGGGCCACTCAAAACTAAAAACGACCCCGTGTTCAGCCACCATGTCTGACACTCAGATGACGAACACTGAGGAGGATCGGGCGAAGGGCAACACCCGTCAAGAACCTGCACGAAGACAAAACACTATTCCTGAAGAGCCTGCTCATCCATGGCCTCTCGAATATCCCCGAACTCCAGATGGCAGGCAGCTGCAACCAAAAAATCTCACTCCAAAGTCCAAAGCAGCCTATCCTCAAGTCAAGGAGCAAACAACACCAACTCGAGCTCATTCCAGCCATCGCCGCACCGATTCCGGGTATGGATCGGTGAATGTTTCAAGAGATATCACACCCCAGCAATATGGCGACAATTCAGTGGGCCTTGGTCTAGAAGACCTCAACTTGAACTTACTAAACACACCAATGCGAGAACCTCGCAGAGACCGAAACAAGGGTAGTCGCTCTACCAGTCCGAAATGCCCTTCCCTCAATAGGAGCAGACTCCAAAGCGGGTTCTATCGCTCACGTTCGCCTACTCAAGCTCGTCGATTTATTCAGGGTCCTCTTATCGTGTCCTCTCCCCACGCATCGGAAATCCCACCTGGTTGTCGCGACCTGGACGATGATGCTGTTGAGATTCCAACCAAGTCCAAGTCGTTGTAGGAGCAAAGTCTGATTACGAAGTTGTGCTTACCATCCTAAAATGAGATGATTCAGAGACGACTTGATTCTCGAGTAATGAATGGGGAATTTGATTTGGGATGATTGGATTATTTCGGTTGATATGCCTGACCGACAGAACATAGAGAGAACATGTAGTGACCAGCTGCCGTAGTTGGGGTTGGTTTGCTTAGCATTGGGTGAGGCTGAGTTGTGAGTGGATGAGACAGGAAGCGATAATGAGTTAGTTTAGCAATTGCGGTAACATAGCAAATGCCATTTGGCGCATTAAACTAAGATTGATTATTTTCCATGGTGAAATCTACCAACTTGAGGGTTTCAATTGCTGCGGACTATAATTCTGAAGGTTGTGATAACATATGATACATGTTCACTTTTGCGTTATTCAAGCTGCCTCCCTCCTCCTGAACTAACTTATGACGAAATGCTTCTCAATACTAGAGGGGAACATCGTACCCCGGAATCGATATCCTTAATCATACCCGTCTCTTGTTCAAGAACGAGTTCTATTGAAGTCAAAGACTCACATGATGTTCTGGAGAACTTCCGACGATGCCCTTTGCTCCTTGGAATTCTGTATTGTGGTGCGTTTCTTGTGAGAGGCAAAGCAGTTTGGATTTCTGATGCAGATCGGGAACTTGGTGGACACGATAGTGAGTGAAGCCAAAAACAAGAGATTTTAGAAGGGAGGAGCCGTGGAGGAGTTGGTGCTAAGGACGAGCTTTGTCTGCAATTCGGGTGATGTTGAGAAAGGCACTGACACTGGTAGTTCTGCTGTGAGCTTGAAGTGGTTGAATGGCAAACTATTAGCGGTGAGATTGATGTATTGAAACAACCAAGAAAATACAAAGAATCTGAGCGAAATGACCTTTTATACGAGAAAGCCAGAGTAGAAATGGTGTCTGGAAATATCTCCATTAAACCAATTCAACAAGAAAGAGGTCAACCTCCAATGCCTCCAAGCCGAGCTTCGTCAACTGTGCCCCATTCACTTTCCAACCTGAGCCCCAGAAGACTTCTTCAACGCTTGCTGCAGTGTCTGGAAGTGTGATGGTGACGTTTGTCGTGGGACTCTCAACATAATTCTTGTTCACAACACTGACCAGCATCTTGCTTCCCACAATCCATGACGCCACATCTACTCTGGGCAGACCAGCAGATTCCAACTGAGTGTAGAAGCTCCCAAGGAGAAACGATGACACGGTGCTTACAGTCAGAACCTTAGACAGCGCACTCGTCACATTTGCCAAATCAGGTTCAGTGGGGTAATCCCACATGGCAATGCCCTTCGCTCCGTGATTGACAAACAGCATGTTCATGACAACCTCCTCTTCCGGCGTTGGGTATCTGGCCCAGAAGGTCTCGTTGCCGAATGCTTGTGGAACTCCCCACTGAGGTTTCTGGGGAAGATTTAAGATCTCTTGATACTGAGTGTAAAGATCCAGACGATTTGCTACGTCCTCGAAATCTCCATCACAGTCATCACAGCCGCAGCAGCCGTAGGTGGTGTTGCATGTTGTGTCGTACTGATGCGACCATGAGGTGTTGACCGCTATCGGGTAGGGGTCGGACATAATGATATCAGCGCCGGAGGTGTATTCTTCGAAATAATAGTTCAGGCAATTCAAGCAGAGAGAGACTGGGTGCCATGGGTCAAGAGACTTGATTAGATCGTACGTAATCTTGGTCGCATTAAGAGCGTCTGGCCAAAGATTAGTGAAAGTAAGAATGTCGGTTTTATTATATTTCTCTTACCCACTTGTCCGTCAGGTTCGTCACCGGTGTAATAAAGCAGCATGCTCTTTCGTGCCTTTAGTCTATTGACTTGCATTTCCACAGAAGTGAGGTTCTGTTTCATGTCAGTGACAGGACTGTTGTTGTTATTCTTCTAGAACATACTTTGTATGTCCATCCTGCCATGTGTGTCAACCTAGCTCAAGCCTTTTATGAAAAGGATATCGAGGACTCACTCATATCGAACATTAACCACAGCTCAATCTCATCCATAACATCGAGAAATGTATCAAGTTCATCAAAGTCAAATGCTTCATTAGCAAGCCCAGCATTCGGCACGATGTGGATGATATTATATCCTCAAATAATCAGCAGCCTTCAAATTTGCCGTCTGAAGCCCGAACTCACCCTTGTCTTTAAACACTCTGAGGTCTAGATAGAATCGTCAACAGATGCGATACCGGTCTCACCAATTGCTACTTACTGTCAATGCTCAATTCAAGCCAGCCATCCCATGATACATAGAATGTATATGGGAACAAAGGAGTCCACGAAGTGGAGTTTGAGAGGTAATCTTGAACCAACAAGCCACCATAGAGGTTGTCGATCTTGGTCACGCTTCCTCCATCTGTACGAGAAGGAACAAAGTGGAGCTGAGTTGTTGCCGTGTAAAATTGAGCACCATCCTCTGATGCTCCTGTTACAACGACGTCGTACGGCTCAACTCGTGCAGTGAGTCCTGATAGAGAAACCCCTAGCTCATTGCCGGTGGTATTGACGGCGATATTTTGACCTGAAATCAGATCCAACCCCGACTCAACCACAGCGACATCGATGAAAAGTGTTGTGAAAGGGCTTGTGAGGTTGTCTTGCTTATTAAAGCTGGCGTTCATGAAGGCTTGACCAGTCAAGTAGGAAATGGGAGCATCAATAATAAAGGAGGCGTATTCTTCACCAGCAAGATACAGATTCGTACGTGGGCGGATGGAGAGATCCAGCAGTGGAGTAGATGAGGGCTTTGGAAGTTCAAGCCACCCACCAGGATTGAAGGACGAGTTTCTGAGGATGTCAGAAGTCAATCTGTAATGGGCTTTTTCGAAAGATCCTCTTACGATGCCCTGTACGCTTTTCCACACCTGAAGGCATTAGCACAGTAACAAGTTATTGGTCGAAATCTTCTCACCAGACGTCAACACCAGCAGGATACCCGAGCTCAGCAGCAAGCGCATCACTAATTGCTGATCCAAGCACAGCTAACGCAGAAAGAACCAGCATTAATTCCAGTGCTATTGCCATATTGCCCTGCCCTACTTAAGTAGACGAGAAAGGAGGTGTAAGAACGCTCTCCTGGCGTGTGGACGTTCATGAAATTATGTATAGGTTCAATGAATCCTCACGTGACCCAATCACACCAACCCCATTCTCGTCTGTAAACCTTATAGTTCCTATCTTTTGCGGGACCCGTATTCGCTGTTCGGAGAAGATCCTCATAAATTCATAATCGCCATTACTATTAGTGCGGTAACGTAGCATTGCGTTATAACTCCCTAGGATTAGAATGCACGAGGTCGGAGATCGGCAGCTGCTGATGGGGATGGTGCAGGGCTTCTAGCGGGGTAGAACCTGTATGAGGGGTGCACGCACCGCTGCTCTTATACAGGGCCTGTTATTCAGAGTTTCCGATATACGGCTTGTCAAAGTTGTCAATCGAAGATGACGTCGTTTGCGCCATCAATCTGCACGACTTCACGGCTCAAACGCCACAAATTTTCAGAGTCATGGTGGCTGGTTGATCTCAATCCTCCAACATAGGGATGTCCTAGCGGCGAGAAGCTTAGAAGAGGTTCATAGGAGTGGGATGATGCAGGAACAATGACCGCGTTAGGGAAGACCGGACATGAGAAGACAGGGATATGGACGGCAGTGGACCTTGTTTCCTTGGCGACCTCGGCTGTTGCAAACCTCACATCCTCGATATCAAGTCTCCGTCATTGGCAGTCTGGCCCATATTAACGGGACTCGGGCCAGCCAAGCTATCTCTGGTCCCACGAAGCAAAAGCCGGCAATCAATTCAATGTCACCTACCGCCCAACGTTACCAGAATGGAGAAGGGGTCTGGACTGGGGACTCTTGTGAGTCGTGACGCGGTCAATCCTGATAACTCCGGATACTTGGCTGCAATCCTGTGGATTCTGGTAGTCATGGGCCACCTCACCGAAGACTTTAGGTCATCGAGGGTTGATAACATGTAGGCTCCCCTCTGCCTCTATCCTTGCTAAATCATTTTTGAAGATGGGACTCGTTCAACTTTTGGTGGCAGGTTTTGCTGCAGGTGTAGCAGCCGTACCGGGACGACGATGGGATAACAAAACTTCTTCCGTAAAGCGCACCATCTTAAAAGAAGAAGTGGTCGCGGGTGCTGACGAGCAAAATAGGAAACGATCCAGATTCCTCTCGATTCCTACTTTAACAACAGAGGTTTCGGTCTCGTTCCCGGGGAAGCCAATTTCGACCAGTTGAATAACTCATATTCCGCATTGAATTTGCCAATTGGAGAAATATATGTTTCGACAAAGACCAATGTATCCTATCTTTTCCCGGGATACCAAGGACAGAACAAGAGAGACAATGTTGTAATGGCGGGGCAGCAAATTGAGGTGCCTTCATCACCATACTTCAGCTTACAGATGCTCGTGGCTACTGAGTCTGCTGGAGCGGCTGATAACATGACTTTTGAGTACACAGACGGGACTTCAACACTGGCCGAAGTCCGAACGAATCCTTACTCATCATTTTTGTCGATCCTGAAGGGAGAGATTGTGATGCCATCCTACTTCACAAACAATGACACCAACTTTAACACTTCTCACATCTTCGAGTATATTGGACCACTGGATCCGTCCAAGACACTTGCCTCCATCACTCTGCCGAATACATCAAACAAGACTTCGAGGATCCACTTGTTTTCAATGTCATTGTACAAGCAGGATGGTGTGCAAGCTCAATTCATCCGGCCAACCCAGAAGCATGATATCAACCGGGTTCAGACAGTTGAGCTCATCATTGGCAATTCTGGTCCCAATTGGATTTCCGGAAGTGGGGTCGAGGTTTCCATTACCGCTCCTGGCATCAAGACCGTCCAGCCAGGATACACCAAGAGACTGCGACCTGGAGATCAGAAGAAGATCAATGTCGGCGTCCTTGGGAGTGGAAATGTCACAGCCCAGGTCCACTTCACTGGGAGCATGAATGCTACCTTTTCGGCGGAAAATGTGAGCTTCGGTTTGGATGAGTACACCTCGGATTTCGCAAGTCTGTCTACTCACGAGAGCCCCGAGTGGTTCGATCAGGCAAAGTTTGGAATTTTTATTCGTGGGTTTTTAGATCACGTGTTTATTCTAAGTGAAGCTGATAGAGTTTAGACTGGGGCCCATATTGTGTGCCTGGCTGGGTGAATTCGATCTTATCATAGTTTGAGCCAAAGCTAACAGACTTCCTTCAGGGCAATTCCACTCCCTGGGAGATATACGCGGAGTGGTACTGGTGGTACAATAATCACCGGAATGCGGACAAAGCCGATGTATACAACCACCAACTCGAGACCTTTGGAGGGGCAAACTATGATGACTTCTTCACTAACTTCACTGCCGAGAATTGGGATGCTAAATCTTGGGTTGATCTGATCGCTGACGCTGGAGCTCAATACTTCGTCATTACAACCAAACATCATGATGGCTTCGCGATGTTTGATACTGAAGAGACAACCCACCGAAATTCTCTGCATTATGGGCCAAAGAGAGATATACTAAGGGAGCTTTTCGATGCCGCAAAGTCATATCAGCCTCAGCTCCGCCGGGGAACATACTTCAGTCTGCCTGAATGGGTGAGTGAATCTAGAAATTGGATGACGAATGTGGCTGATTGATCAAGTTCAATCCCTTGTTTGGTCCGTATGGATTCTCCCAGACTTCTGGCCCTGCAAGCACCTCCTGGCCTGGTATCATAGCACAGAACCCATACACAGGATTGGCAGAGCCTTACACGGGAGCACTGAACAAGTCAGATTTCATTGTGGATCTAATGGTGCCTCAGATGGAGATTTTAGCGTACAAATATGGGACGGACATTATGTGGTGCGAGTAAGTAGATCAAACCGAGCAACTGTAGGCAGTACCGCTGACGCCACTCTAGTTGCGGTGCTGCGAATGGAACTGCAAACTTTGCAGCAAAATGGTTCAATGAAGCTGCATCACAAGGTCGTCAAGTGACGATGAACAACCGTTGTGGAATTGCGGCCGGTGCTGATTTTGATACTCCCGAGTATACGACATTTTCATCAATCTCTGAGAGAAAGTGGGAAAGCAATCAAGGCATGGATCCATACAGCTACGGTTATAACCGAGCCACTCCACCGGATCTTTATATGAATGCCTCGACATTGATCAACTCCCTGGTTGATATGGTCAGCAAGAATGGAAACTTGCTATTGGATGTTGGCCCGAAAGCCGACGGCACAATCGATGCAACTGAGATTGCTCATTTGCTTGAGGCTGGGACGTGGATCAAGCCAAATGCTGAAGCAATCTTCAACACTACCTACTGGTGAGTCGACTCCCTCCTGATTTTTCTTCTTTCAGATCTTCTCTAATGGGACACCAAGGTTCCTCACCCCGGAGGTTGGTGATGTGCGGTTCACCCAGACCGAGGATGCTTTCTATATCCTCTCACTTTCTTAGCCAACCGAGGAATTCGTCATCAATGCAGCGCTTCCTATTCTCGAAGGAGATGTTATCACCATGATTGGGGCTGGAAATGACACGGAGGCGGCATGGACCCCCGAAGGAGAGGGTATTTCAATAAATGTCCCGTCTGCTCTTGCGAATGCAGGAAAGTATTGCTGGGTTTTCAAGATCGAGTATTTTGCATAAGGGTCACGTGCAACCCCTTTTTCTGCCTCGCCAAAGGGGATCACGACCTACGTTATACGAAATGTTAATGCCAGGAACAATTTCAAAGAACGATAAAGACGAGATTCTTCCCTGGGGCTTTCCTTATGAGTTGCTCTATTTTTGTCAATGAAAACGCCGTCGAACTCCTCATAACTCCACGATCCATCAACATTCGTTACGCTGAACCCCCAGGTTTTTACCCCGAAGGAATCAAGTCCAATACCAAGTCTTCGGAAACGATTACTATCTTCTCTTCTATAATCTCCAATGGAGAATCCATGTCTACCAAGTCATTCTCCTCCATCTTTCGACTCGGCCAAGCATTCTTCAAGCCTTCCCAGCACCGGAACTCCACGTTCTCCTCATTAAAGGCCCCGAAATCGTAAGAAGCACCAGTAGAAGTCTCCAGCCCCGGATAGATTCGAGAAGTGAGTGTAAATCGGTCGTTAGCATATATCTCGAGGATGGAGTTGTCGACGAAGATCTGGATTTGGAGCTCCTCGGTAGGGAGAAGATGGAAGGGACCGGAGTCGGGTGAACTGGAGCCAAGGTTTTCAAGTGATGAGTGCGCTCTGTCGACGGTGATAAGTCCAACTTGGATGTCGAAGATTATTTTGGTGACTTCGGTGGAGTTGGGGGATTGGCGGACATTGAAGATGAACCTCTCATTTCCAGACAAGTGTCTGAATGTTGCGTGAATGCTGAAATTCCTTGATTGAAGAGAGCTGAGCCTTTCGAGTGAAGAGGGGCAGAGACGGTCTCGCAGTGCAAAGATTTGAGTAGCTGGTCGAATTCCTAAAGTCGTCATGGTCCCTGAGCAGTAGTCAAGTTTCCAGATATCCTCCTCTCCTCCCACCTTCGTGAGTGGTTTTGATATCTCGTACAACTCTCTGGGAAGAGCTAGACAGCCGGCCCACCCTTGCTCAGAAACTACATTTTGCTTGACATCCTCATCTGCCCATCCGAGCTGGGTGATTCTTCCTTCCGAATCTCTGAAGATATGTGCAGCGTACGAGATTCCGTGGTCAAGTATGCCATGGCTTTTGATCTTGAATCTTGGTTTTCCATCTTCCATAATGAGATTACCAGACATCCAGAGAAGATAGCGAGAGCTATGGTGCTTGCTCCTGTGATCCTCCTCAATGCCAACGATAACATATTGTCTTTCTCCAAAGCTGAAGAAACTTGCACATTCAAAGTTCATGCCAAATCCCAACTTGCTCGTTGGGGAGATTTTAGATCCAGCTGGGACCTCGAGAATGGCTGATACCATTTGCCAATCGAGCAGATCGTCAGATTGGTAAATATGAAGTTGGGGTCCGCGACCTCTTTCCCCAGAAGCTACCAACATGTAGTCTGTTGAAGCGTCGACATGAAGCAGAGTGGAAAGCTCTTCCCATTTTGAGACGAAAGGGTCACGCCATCCCGTGGTAGCTTCTCTTTTTGGAGGTATCGCCAAGAGCGGATTGCTCTGAAAGCGATGCCATGACCTCCCAAAGTCTGTTGAAAAGGCGACGGATTGGCTTTCACATCCTTTGATATAGGGTTTTGACCACTGCGGCACCGAATTAGTTCTTGAGGAAGTAATGTGTTTGGAAAAGCTTACATGTATAGGCACAGCTGAGACGCTTGTGTAGAACAGAAACAGAACTCTACTTCCATCAACAATACTTGATGTCATAGATCCTGAGAACACTCCAAAACGATCATATGAGGTTCCATTCCTGAGAGCTGGAGAGCAGTCCTCCCAGGCGACTAAGTTTCGGCTCTTGGCCATCCCCCAGGCCGAGTTCCCGCCATCTGCAGTTCCCGGATTCCATTGGTAGCAGACGATATATTCCTGAGTTTCTGGAACGTATATTGCGCCGCAGGGGTCATTCATCCATGAATGGGGAGCGATGAAGTGTGACGTCGGGCGAAAGCGATTGAATGCCATGGTGGAGCCGAGAAAGAAAGAGGGAGAAACGGAGGAGCAGAGTGGTGACCTGGAGATGAGATATCAGATATACCAGAATCCAGAATTAAAGAGATAACAAATAGATAGCAGCTTCCTAAATGTTCGAAGCAGTGACTGGTTGGGAAGGCTCGAGTCGCTTGAGCAATGACTCGATCGACGATATGCTAGGCGTCTCGTGAACGTTTTCACCTCATTGCAACATCGAATTGAAGCGAAGTTCAAAGTAAAGTGAGAGCTACTTCACAAAATGTAAGCCACTTACCATTGAGGAGTCGCTTGACGCGATTCATCTCGAAGGCTAGACTCTGGCTACTTGCACAGCCTATTTTCGGCAGAATTGTTACCAACGCAAAACGAATCAGGAAGTCGCCTTCCCACTTAGCCTGATGCCGATAAAACCCCTTTGAGTAATTTCACGATCGTATGACTCGTCGATATGAGACAAATGTCCTGTATCGTTGGGAATTGAGGGAAAGTGGGCTGAAATCCGCTAAAAGGGGTTGGATTCAAGCGAGAATTTTCCCGCGTGGGGGCGAAGTGGGGTGGTGGCATTGCTAACGACTTACGAGCCCCAACCATATCCTCAGATTTTGAAAACAGGTACATACACTGAACGCAAAGTGAGGTACTATTTGTACCGAAGGTGAGCTTGTATGGCCTCAATCTGGTGTGGTATGGCGTCGCTCGGAAGGCTTCTGGAAGGTCCGGAAGGGCCTGGACAAGCTCTAAGTACCAGTATCTGCGTTATAGATCTCCTACAATTCGAATGATAACTCTCAGCACTCTGGACATGGCCTTCACCCTTTCTGTAGTAGTCAGAATTCGAATCGAGGTCACCGGACTCCCCAACAGTTCGCGGAGGTGAAAAGGTGAGTGGCTCAAGAAATTCACAGTGAGCAATTATCCATAAATAGACCGGAAAGTCTGATATGATGAAATCGAAAGTCACGAAATACTTCATCTTCAAGTAGATACTTACGAACCTTGCTTTCGGTTCCTCCTCACAAACTGCACGAGAAGGTTTTTATGATCAGGCCAGTCCTTTCCAGATCCCCAGCTTCGTACACTTGAATGGCGGGATGGAATGGCAGCTCCAGAAGTTTCACTTGCACGATACCTGGAGAATCAATGCTGAACTAAAACTTCATACTACTTGAATTGGGTGTCCTCACTACACTAGAGCTAACGTGTTAGTTGCTGTTCACGTGATTCTCTCCCATAAGGTTATCTCAACTGCAGAGGGAAATAAACCCTCTACTAGCCCGCTCTTCTTATACTTGAGGTCTATTAATCTATATTAACTTTACTCTTATATTTAAAGCTTAATTATATATTAAATAATTATTAGTTATAAGCCTAGTTTAAAATTATATAATAATTTAAATTAACCTTTATTATTACGGAGCTACTGAGCACGTGATGATATTGTACCACGTAACCCTAAATTCACTCTAGAATTTCCTAAAGCCTTCTAAATTTACTAGTGCCTTATACCTAAGGCTATTATATAATATTTAAGAGAGCTTTTTCTCCTTCAATTTTCACTAATTTTAGCAACACTTTGTTCTTTTGGTTTGCTGGAAGTTATTGTACACTAAGTGGAAGACAATTTTTAGCCCTTGATCAAGATATGACGGCTGGTGTCACATGGTTGATACAGACTTGGTTTCAAGCTGAGGTTCAGACTAAGCTCGGCGTTTCAGTGGTTTCAGTCTTACATACTTATCGACCACCACACCTCACTTCTCTCCTTATCTTTAGATTCTACAAGTCAGGAAAAGAGATCTTTGCGTCTACGTTCCATTGCTCCGCTCCGCCGTCACACAAGATGTGTTGTTGTGCAGCTGAAAAGGCCAACCTCAACCCCTCTTGCTCCGTACAACTATCTTGATATAATAAAAGGGTTGCTTGAAGTCTCCCTAGGAACATATTCATTGAGTCGCTAAGCAACTCTCCATTCAATGTAGATCGATCGGGCAGGCAAATCCAGATATTGCTGGGACAGGGGTACATCAGCTGACAGCCTCACCCTTTAATCACGTATGCTAACTCACATCTCACAGATCTTAGTCGCCTTTGTCATCCAATCCTTAATTGCAGTGATTGTGTCAGGATACAACTAGATCCTATATTACGCGATCCAGAAGCGATGGAACGCAGCAGATCCGGAGCCTCAGACCAGCCGCACAGACGACGAAGTCACGCAGTGGATCCGAACTTTCTCAGCCCAAAGAAAGGCGTGGCTTTGGTCCTTTTCTCTGGTTCAAAAATGCAAGGAAGCTTCTCATAAGTCTGTATTCTATCAAGCTCAAGAACAAAACGACGAGAGCGACGCGGAGCTCTTGGCTATCTTTGCTTGGTTAATCGGCAAATAGCTGGAGCACCCACGGCAGCGAAGTTTCGAATGCAAGATCGAGGATGAGATCACTCCGATTACAAGGAGACTGGAGTGCGCAAATCGGATCCTGTTGGCTGGGAGTGATCCTCAAACCTTTACGGGTAATTGAACCTTGGATACTCTCTGACCGTGGCGTACATACTCAGGCATTGCTTTACTCATCAGCGCCCTCGCCCAATCCAAAAAGTTGACTTTTTACCATATGGACATCATATATGACACTATAAGCCTCGTAATGTAAGCCCACCAGTGCGTAATGACAGCATGGAAGGCACAATGGTCGAATATAATTTCGTCAAAGTATTTCCAACTGCGCTGCCAGCGTCTGCATATTTCCGATATTTCGGGAATGCATTGTTAAAGGCTATATAAGACTCACTCTGATCGCGATCTGGGCGGTGTTATTCATTGCTTATATTGCTGTTTTTGCAACGCACTTGCAGAAATGGGACAATGATGTCCCCTCCCACTGCTACAAGACAGACGCCACAGCGCGGCCACAGGATTCGCATCCACATGTTGACAATGTCTATATTGCCGTCACATTCTCCTTTATTTGCCTGTCCTTCTATGCTCTATCTCTATCCCTCGGTTCGCAGATGCGACAGCTACAGAATAAATTATCAGAGGTCACTTCATCAACATTGTGCGTCTTGGGCTACTGATATACGGACAATTGGAAGGTACGCAAGCTTCTCGGACTATCTTCTGGCTATTATACCATTTCTGCTGTCGTCTTATTCAATGAATGCTCCGGCGACAGATCGGCAATATGCTCTCCTCGCGATAGCGATGCTGCAATGCCCCTTGCATATCTACTCGATCTTCGCTTTGCGAGCTTCAAATGAGCACTCCCTCGAAGGAGGCTCAGAAAGGAATTGGGATTAGGTTAGATTGCAGCGGTGGTGCTTCTAGGTGGAAATATTCTTCAATTTGTGGACGGGCCTATTGGTACGTACTTCCAGAGTCCGGATTGAAATACAGACTAATTCTAATGCCTTGAGCGAAGAACACCGCAAGACAGCGACGTTAGATACTAGACATAATGGTGATGAGGAACACTCAGCTGGAAATTAAACAGGGGCAAGCCGCACTGAAATCCATTCAGATATAGTTGTTCGAGAAAGGTAAGGATACCCCCCTAGACTCAGGATTAAATTTTCTTTCGCAGGTTCCGTTTTAGTCTTCGGACGTGAGCAGCTGCTTCCTGCTTTAACCTGATTTGAGGGTGAGCAGAGCCTGAGCATGCCTAATCGCGCCGTAGTCAGCCTGCGCACGATAATATGGAACCTACTTTGGCCTCCCGTGTGCGCCGGAGGGTTTCCCTACTGAACCTTGCCCCAGAATCGGTTTCTGCTCCCTTCCTACCAAAGCCGATTTGGATCCTACTTGTTAGAGAAAGAGAGTATTCATTTATTTTTACTAGGTTCAAACCTCACTAGGTGTACCGTGGGTTAAACATCGAATTTTCTTCCATAACGGGGTATCATTACCGAAAAACACCCCACAATGAAAATACACAAACGACAGTTAACTCCTCTCCGCCCCCTATCAAAAAAACTCCAGAAAAGGACTACCCTGCGTTCTAAACAATTACAACATAGATCCAGAAAATCAAACATCTTTAATAGGATGCAAAGCCATAGGAGGGAAGCAAGGCTCGCGGCCATGTACGCGCTGCCCACTATGGCCTTGATGAACCTGCTCATTCGTCCCATTGCTCACAATCCACCACTTATACAACTCCTCCGCCAATTGATTCATCCACGAGAACGTCAGTCTCTTCCACTGATGAATCTTGGGTCGCGCCATGCCATCGTGCGCCTTGGTCGTATCAAACGCTTTCCCCGCCTCATGTCCGTTAAACATTCTATATAGTGCCTTGTTGTCGATGTCCTCGTCGAAGTACATGGGATGCGGTGCATATACTGCTTTCAGGCCGTGGTGTAACGCCGTTGTTGGATTCGTTGCCTCGCCTGCTACACAAGTACCGTGCCTAACCTGCTCCTCGTGAGTGAGCAGTAGAACGCGGCGAGAGAAGCGTCCACTATTCGGTGGGCTAGTTCGTCGCGGTGTGTCGGGTGGGAAAACCTTCAGGTAGGTTTCAAAGTACCAGCCACTGCCGACAGGGTCCCAGATCCGCGAGAGGGAAATAACATCTGCGTCCTCGCCTACACCCCAATCCTTAGGTACCGGTGATGGAAGGAGCATTGCCGGCTCAAAGCTAGAATAATTTTCTGTCCGGGGAGGGGGTCTAGGTCCGAGAACACCCTGGCCTAAGGGCGTGTTCTGTTTGATAATTTGCACGAAGTTATCCCATGTTTTATGCACGGCTGGGATGTAGAGTTGTGAGTTCCTCTCCCAGAGATTGTCTCGCGGTTGTTTACGTGCCCACTTTCCTACCGAGTTGAAGAGCTCATAATTGTGCCCTGTGTATCGGAAATCTTGCTCAATGACCCAGAAGTGGGTAAACTCCGGGCGGTAGAGTGCGAGCCACTGGACGGGCTGATAGGATTGCATTTCATAGCTCCATTCCCCGACGGCTGGGTAGGTATCTTTTAAGACATTGGTATTGAAGAAGATGACTAGATCGCGGAATTCTGCGGGAACGTATCTTTCCTTGAGAGGGTCGACGATAGATGAGTTCTGAAAGTCGGAGGTAGTAAGACTGGCGTGTTCGTGGCCGTTTAGTTGGATCATGAAGATTACCTCGTACTCTCCTCCGCTAGCCAGGGACAGCTCAGCAATAAGGGAGCGCGTATATAGAAAATCGTTTGGACGCCACTTGAATTTCTCGTGTCCACGAAGAACCACTGCTTGCCGGGGCTTCTTCTCTCCCGTTTCTCCATCGGCTTTATATCGGTGTTTATTCCTTTCTAAACACTTTTGTTGGAGTTGCCCCCATTTCACCTCTAGCCACTCGGTCTCCTTACTTTCCATCCCGTATGGGCCATATCGAGATGTGCTTGTAAAACATATGCTTCCATTGATGCCGATGATTTCGTGGCTGCCTACGGCCGGGGAGGGAAACCTAGCTGGCAAGGCGGGGTAGGCGTACAGTTCGCGAGTACCCGCAAGATTGCGAGGGGGGCCATCGCAGGCAGTGACTTCGGAGGTATCAACGGGGTTGAATATGAATGGCGGAGGAAGGCCTTGATTGCTCGTTGACCAGAAGGTTCCTATGCTGGAGTCGCTCTGTCAGAAACGTAATGGCAGCATTGGGAACAGAACTTACCGCTGGACAACCCCTTCGATGATGGTGGAATTTGCTATGATCTCCTCTTCATATTCTTGAGATGAAAGCTTGCTGGAGAAGTACGGAGAAAGCGTGGACAGGTCGACATGCTTGCGCAAGAGAAGGAACGCAGCTATTTGCGCGAACGTAACAACACCGAGGAACACCAATATCCGTCGGCTACGACTCGGTACTGGATGCATCTTGGGCTCAAGACAACGGAAGAAGAAATGATCATGGTGGATGACTTGGAATATGAATGATAACAACTGTTACCTTTTTTAAATGAGGCTACACAAGGCCCCTAGTCAGCTGAGAAGTGTTCACTGGCTGACTGCCCAGACCACTCAACCGCCCAAATTTTTATTTCACCACAACAGTAGCATAAAGCAAACTTCTGAGTAGATATTCGTAATTAGCGAGCCTGGGAGACTAATCCTACAAGTTTTGGGGATTTTCTAAGAACTTTGAAAATTTCTCAAGTTTTGGTGTTCTGACAGGGGTAAAAGCAGGCGGTTGGCCAGTAAATACTTCTACTATCCCCCCTTCAATACTCACAGTGGGGTCCTTTAGTAACGCCACCCTGAAACCTCGTTTATAACCCCCAACTAGGAAATATCAGGTGCTCTCCAGAATCGCTATTGGCCATACACCCTTGAGTTGGTCAGTGCAGGAGTGGTGTTATCCCAGGACCTACTGTAAGTATTGAAGGGAGGGATAGCACAAAGGCAATAAAAACTGCATTATCGTTGATTTTTGGTATCTAGCGCCCGGTTAAAGGGCCACTAGTGGGAGGGGTGCTACGCCACCTGGAGCAATATATCGGGAATCGAACCCAACTTATCAGCCACCCTGCGGTAAGTTGTTTCGGACTAATAAAACCGTCCAACTCCAAAGCAACTCTCCAATCAATTTTCTCTAATATTTATATTCTTTTCTAAAATTGTAACAAGCATTTGCGAAATTATAATATCGTGCACAATTATTATAATGGGGTTGGGCATTTTTGGCATTTTCTGAAACCTTAAAAGCTAAGTGCAACGTATGAATGCGCAATGTGATGTTTTTTCGGAGTTTTGGCAGTACAGGGGTTATAGCAGGGTTGACGTGCAGTCTTGCTGTATCGTCATGGGGACGGTGATTGCCCCCACTGGCTGTTGGTAAAAACGGGATTCACCCTCAACATCGCCTCATCGAGTGATGGAAGACTGTGCCAACTCTGTTGTGGCACCAAACGGAAAATGTCCAGTTCATGATGCATAAAAGTGAAGTTGATATGTTGAGCGACCTCGTGAAGGGGGCTTTCATTTCCGATGCATAAGAAGGTATGCCGAATTAAACTTGATTGCGAGGACAGATTTATTTGTAGGCTATAAGCAAAGCCGTAGTGATCGAGTTTCATTTGGTGCTTACTGTTGTCCGAAACCCGAATGATTCGACTGCGAATGTAGAGGCTTACTGCGTTAAGCCCTCTTTTCTTATCGTCGGCCGATGTTGCATCATGTGTCTTCCCGGAGGAACAACTCTGCATATCTGTAGATATGCACCCTGCTTGGCATTCGGTCCCGGGAAATTGTGGTTGCAGCTTGGCTTGATATCACAACCATCATCTTTATCCGATCAACCAACAGCACTGCTGCCCTCGTAATCTTTAAAACATGCGTCTCGTATATTTAGAAATGTTCCCAGGTATTTCTTTCTGATGAATGTTAACTTTGTGAGTGAAAATCGCAGAATAAGTCCGACTGCAGATGTGAGGAAGCAGGCCTGGTTTAGCAAAGCACTTCTTCATAAGCTAATCGGTGTGAAATTTCAAACTCGAGCATTTCGCCCAAAATAACACATTTAAGTATGATTTGGCGATATTTTAGAGTTTGAAGGATTTTTTTAACCTATTTCATACTCTCCCCCCCTTAAATAAATGTAATAGTGGGTCCCCGCAAAACCAGCCTGGCACGGTCCAGTTGCCATACCAAAAAACCCGTGCACTTTGACCCACTATTACATTTATTTGGGGGGGGAGTAAGCTTAGTCAAAGCCTTTTCGCCCTGTATTAGTGGGGGACTTCCCGGATCTCAGGGCGCCGGATCTCAGCAGCGGCTGATCTGCACAGACTTCTTCCAAAACTGTAATCTCACCTTAGCGAACTGACCAGATGATTACACACCAACGTTGTGGCTTTCATTTCTCCTCCGCTAGAACCCTCCTGCTCCCAGCTGCATGGCTTGTCCTTCTCTCGATACCCTATCACACCGCCGGAAGTTGCCAGCGCATGGGATAATTCCTTCTTCCCGTACCCGGAACTGATTGGCTTGGCCGTGTCTCAAACCTAAACGGGCTGCCGTGAGAAGGAAAGGGAACTACCACGTGTGCGGCCCGACAAACGCCGCAAGGCCATTTTCTTCAAAAGCCCCATCAAAGCCTCGCTCCTGCCAACATCACAACATCATTTCGATACATCACGCAAGCAATGGAGGAATTGGGTCTATTTGTTCAACTTCTCCTTTACCATGGCGCCAGTCACCACAATTAAGAACACGGAGAAACTACTTCTCAAAACATGTCAAAAAGTACTGGGAACCTCAAAAACTGATTTCGGCGTCGAAACCAATTTTATTCAATGGGGAGTGACATCTCTCGACATCATCAAGCTGAAAGGGAACTTGCAACAAGAACTGGACTGCGGGAATGAGATCCCGTTGACCACAATCCTGTCAAATCCAACGGTTCGCTCCCTATCACAAGCACTCGCAGAGGGAGCGCCAGGTAGCGAGACATATACTCCTGCAGTTGTTCTTCAGCCTAAAGGGAAAAGGGCTCCACTCTGGCTTTTCCACCCTGACAATGGCGAAGTCCTAGTCTTCCTTGGCCTCGCCAAACTTATCAGCGACCGCCCAGTCTTCGCTCTGAGGGCCCGAGGGTTCAGCCCTGGTGAAACTTTCTTCTCTTCGATCAACGAAGTGGTCAATGAATACCACAAAGCAATAAAGACGCAGCAACCTTACGGTCCATATGCACTAGCTGGCTACGAGTACGGGTCAATACTTGCATTCGAGGTTGCCAAGGTTCTCACGGGGAGCGGAGAAGAGGTCCGGTTTCTTGGCACTTTCAATTCCTCACCACACAACGCACACCAATCGAGTCAGATAGACTGGTCGCTGTGTCTGCTTAATCTTGCTGTTTCTCTCGGACTTCTCTCGGAACAACATAAGGCATCGGTCGTCCAATATTTTCCAGCACTGGCGAAAGGAGAGGCTGTCCAACATATCCAGCATGCATCAGATCCCACTCGGATGGCCGAACTTTGCCTTTCAGGGGACGCATTGGCGGATTGGGCAGATGTTGCATTTTCACTGCAAAAAATGGCTGTGGGTTACCTACCTAGTGGGGAAGTGGGTAATATAGACGTTTTCTGCGGTGGGCCACCCCCAACTGCGGCTAACGAGGAAGATTGGGTTGCAAAACACTTGAGGAGATGGAGGGAGTTTGGACGAGACGTTAATTTCGTAGAAATTGAAGGTGATATCCATGGAGGAATGCTTGGACCGGATTCTGCAGCAACTTTTCAGAAGACTTTGAGTAAAGTTCTGCTGGCAAGAGGTCTATGAAACTTTCAACTAGGTGCAATATCGAATAAGAAATTTTGTGCTAGGGCAGATGAATATAATTAATTTTTTTCGCACATTGCTTACAGGGAGTGTCGGTGACCTTTACATTAAAGAGATAGCTCAGTTGAACCGTCCGGTGTGTCAAAGGAATACTCAAACTACTTAAGTTACTTAAGTATATACTTATTGAGCATTGAGTAAAGTATAAGTAGCTCCTCTATAACTAAGCTTAAGCAGAGTAGAGTTAACTACTCATTACGTATTTATTATATTAAATATCTCTCTTTATATTATAAATAATATTTAACTCCTTTCCTTATTATCTTTTTTATTATATAAAATTCCTTTAATACTACTTATTATACCAGTAAAAATTAATATAATAATCACGTGTTATTTAATATATATAACTTCTAAATAATAAATCAAATAGAAGAAGAATATATAGTGTAACGGCTGGTGTTATATGGGTGCAATAGGTTGGTTTCAGCTAAGATTCTAGGCTAAGCTCCAAGCCGGGGTTTCAGTGGTTTCAGTCGTATCTTACTTATCCACTGCCACACCTCACTCTCTCCTTCTCTCCTTAGCTTTAGATTCTAAAAGACACTGGAATCGTAGATCTTTGAGCCTCGTTCCATTGCTTCGTTCCTGCCGTCACATATAGGGCTCATTTTGATTTTTACTTACTCTTAGATATAATATAGCCTTCTAAAGTAAGTTTAAAACTAATAATTAAGTCGCGGGTGCCCCTTACAAGAATACGTGGTTACACGTGACTTATTACTTAAGTTACTTAAGTATATACTCAATGAGTATTGAGTAGAGTATAAGTAGGACATATTTTGGCTGAGTAGAGCATGAGTAGGACCCACTACTCTACTCTACTCTACTCATTTGGCACACTGGAACCATTCGCACAATCGCTGCAGTGATTACCAACCAACATAAAGTTATGATCACAAACAACACTATTTTCCGTTTCCATGCAATTTTCAACCCCATATTCGAGGTACGGCCATGATGACAAGCCAAGCATCTGCCAAAATATTCCCTATGCCGTTTACATAGAAGGCCGGGGATGGGTTGACACAGTTAGACACTTCCGTCACATTCCAATATCCTTCAACGGCTTGCATTAGAAACCCGAAACGATCACAGTGGGAACTGAAGTGAATCCTATGGTTGTGTATACTATATATTTGGTTGTTTTATCGTCGAAATTCCGTAGGTAGAAAAGACAGATGTTCAGTTGGGTGAGAGCGAGGGTGATGTGATAGACGAGCAAGGATTTAAATCTAATCTGAAGAGTGGGAATAATGTATCCGCGAGGGATCTGTAAGATGTCCCAGATGTGTTGTCCAGAGCCCTATTTTGTTAAGAGACAGGAAGACACGCAGAAAAGCAACGAGCCAAGCTGACACAGGCAGAAATGAAGACAAGATGAAGAAGCACTGGCCCACGAAATCGCCAGTAAGGTGTCGTCCGCTCCCCAGTTTCTGAGAAGCCATACTCAAGAATAGACTTGTCGAAAATCAGGGGCCGTGCGCTCTGTGGTCCACTTTTAAGTGGGGATGTAATTTCCAGAGTTTTAAGGAAGCTGGAGCTTTCCTAGAAAACACAACAATTCAAGCTTCATTTCAACAAGACTCTCGCAAAGAAAAAAAAAAGTACAATCAGCTCTGGGACAAGGTTTCCAGCTAATATACCTGGAACCGGCTTCGTCTCTGCAGAGGCAAGACAACTCTGTTGGTCGGGTTCACACTGAACTCCATAATGATCAAATTACTGTAGCTTTAAACAGAAAAAGAAAGCCACGTCAGCAGACCCTTCGAGCTTGAAACTTGAGGAACAATGAAATTCATACGCAGAGATGCTGTTGTAGAAAAATCGTGCAGCAGCTACATGCTCCTACACGCACGTACGCAAGGGAATGGGGTCCTCAGAGGTCAAAACAATTGATTGACGGGTCGAATCAGACAGGAGGATCTTCTTGATCTTGCTCCACCGTTAAACCTGGCTCCAAACTGTTATTAGTTGCACCTCATTGGTCTGACTGCAGATTTCAAGGTACTGTACGCACGGTGAAATCTTTGAGGACCTGGTGGAAGGTTCGTGCCAAAGCAGGGCGGACAACGCTGATGAACACCCCACGTGCTGCAGCGATATGAAGGCCGGATCACATGGTTCGCCGGGCACAAAACAGTGCGGGGTCAAGTCAACTCGATGGGCCTGGTGGTTATTAGGCGGTTTGTAGACCAAGTTCTGAAAAGAAGTTGCACAGTTCTGTTGACGCAAAGTTCGAGGTGAGTGGGTCGGAGGCGGAGCCCAGTTTGCAGACTCAGCCTCGGAAGAAAATCGTGAAGTAATGAAACATCCTTTAGGATTAACGGCCGCTGTCAGCTGTGACCAGAATCTGCCAACGGTTGCCCAGCTATGAGGCTCAGGTAGATATATGATACCCACGGTTTCCATATCCTATCAGAACGGGGCAACGGTGAGGAAGAGGTCAAAGAGCAACCGCAAACGAAAGGCGGCACGGCTGTTCTGCAAAGGCAGGGAACACCACGTGATAGAGGACATAACACCACTTTCTCGCTGCCGTCATCCAAGAACTTATATTTTTCGTTTACGTTCTGAGCAATTTTCGGAGAGCTTCGACTACCGTTTTGGGTATCAGCTGGAACGAGACTTCCTGGGGAAGCCTCACCTCATTCTGGATCCTCGTCCCTCGTACACTGTTCCTCGACTCCTATTGTCAGCCCATTCCTTTTTGGCGTCGTTGTACTATAATAAACATCTTCTGTTCTTGTCGTATTACGGACATTGATTTTGATTTCCAAGGCCATGCTCTTGTCAAGTGATGGGTTATGAGTTCATCATGTACACCATTGAAAAGATCTCCCCATCCTACCAATTACCAAAAAACCTCATCTCTTTTGGTGATACTAGTTTCACATAGAAAAGAGAGGTATCAAATGTGTCAAATTGTTACATGTTTGCTCACAATTGCAATTTGCTCAAGTTCCTGCTCGCTTATTACGCTTACCCCTGATTTCCCGGATAAACCTCGGTGCCTACCTAAATTTCACCACAAAATCATGTGCTAACCAAACTTCTTGAGACCAAAATCGACTCTACTTGCCTGGGAATCGCTTGCCTTTGGGTGACAATTCTTTGTTCGAAATTGGTTTGTGGGAAAAGAACCCGCTATGATTTTATTCCATGTACTGTACCGCTGATTTGGACCTTAGCTCCGCGCGGCAGCTACTAGGAGTAAGCAAGTTGCTTCCCTTTTAAGGCACCCCCGCGAGCTGAGTGGTTTATTCGCGCGCGGCTCGAACTGCTTGGACACAATCCTACGAGTTTGTGGAGAGCTGGCTTCAGCTTTGTCATCAACGGATGGCCCTAACCAAGATGAGAAATGGGAGGTCGAGAGAGAGAACTGGGGCCAAGAGCAAGCTCGCTTAACAGCCTCAATTATAAGATGCGGTGCGCTTCATGCACAAATACACGTCATCTTCAACCGCAAAGCTCTTCCTTCTGATAGGTACATTCAAAGTCTGGATGATCGAGCTACGTAGACAAAATCCCGGACGTTGAAGGATGGCGACAGAGGCGAATGGGTTGAGTGATGGCCAAGGGAAAGAAAGAAATAACGACTCGACCAGCGAGACCGCAAAAGATGGCAAGAAGAAACGCAAGGGGGGCGCAAAGGTGAAGTCTGGATGTCTGACATGCAAGTATGTTATTGAACTTGGGGCTCAGATGACAGACTGACTGGTGCAGAACTCGTCGAGTAAAGTGTGACGAGAGAAAACCGGTGTGCAAAAGATGTGCGAGGCTCGGCGTACAGTGCGACGGATATACAAAGACTGCTGTCAAAACAGAGATACATACCGGGCCTAGGCCGTTGGTTCCCAAAGGCATCGTTCAGACCAGCTCCCTGCGCATTCAGCCCTATACTGGTCCGGACTTCTCTGGTCAGGATGAGGCCCGATACTTTCGGTTCTACTGTGAAAATGTGGCGGCGCAGCTCTCAGGCCCTCTCGAAACAACTCTATGGGAGCGAACAATCCCACAGGCCGTGGAAACCGAACCTATCATCAAACATGCCGTCGTTGCGGTGGCAGCGCTCAACAAGTCACGCATGGATGCTGCGAAAGGAATGGGGAAATCCAACCCCCATCACCAATTTGCCTTGCTTCAATATGGCAAAGCATTAAAGAAAATCAGGAACACTTTGACTGTCGGTGTTTCAGATCCCAGGAGATCTTTGATGGCCTGTCTGCTTGTGTTATGCTTGGAGTCTTTGCAGGGGTATCAGAGTTCAGCATCAATTCAAGCCGCGGTCGGTGTAGCTCTCTTGCAACGATGGTGTCTTGAAAACAAAGGAAAGTTAGCCCACCTCAAGAAGATTGAAGAAGATATTTGTAAGTATCGAGAGAACACCATGCCCTTTTCGTGACGGTGGCATATTCCACGAAACAAATTTCCATGCGACACCCAGACAATATTCGTCAAGCAAGCATTTGCTAACTCAAATGGTATTAAGGCCATGGGCTCTCAAGCCTCGACCTACAAGCTCTTCTCTTCCTGGATACTCGCGCCGGCCCTATACATTGCGAACTGTTGAAAGGGGCTGCAGACGTGATCGAGTGGAGGCCGTTGTGTTGAATTGGTACTAGCTTACTAGTCCTTCCAGTACCAGGTTCAACTACTAATATTAGCTTCGCCACTCTCATTTATAATGGTTTACTATGGAAGCCTATGGAATAGCTCACTATGGAAGCTCAGGGAACGCTCACTAATATATATGAGTCATCTGATTTATAATATACTGGAGGAAATCGCCACCCACTAGTGGGTATATAAGAACTGTACTTTAGATTCCCTCCTCTCCTTTTTTACTCTTCACTCTCCTGTATCTAGTCATTCTACAGATTGTCAACCTCCAATATATCGATTTTCCATCAATAAATCGATCACTTTCCAATACGTTGATACTGGAGAGTTTGAGAGATTGCCATTTGTACTGGCAGCTCTTCATGAGGCATTGCTACCACTTCATCGCCGCTGCCCGTTCAGAGATTACTCAACAAAACTCGACCGCGCCTCCAGAGTCAACAAGTCAGACTCATCCTCTAAGTTTCGACCCTGGTAACAATGTTTGGAGTGCGTTTGTCGATGCTTCGCAGGAGACTCCGGTCAGTCTACAAAGAGAACGAGATGCATGCTTAGAAAATGTTTATCGGTGGGAGCGGGCTTCAAAGGGACATATTGAAGAGGCTCTTAGTTCAAGAAAAGACACTGACGAGTACATTGTTGCATCCATGCTGAGAATACAGGTGGCAATGACACAAGTAGCGCTAGGAACAGCTTTCTCCCAGAATGAAATGTAATACGATGATTTCACTCCTGAATTTAACACCATAACGACATTCGCCGAATCCATACATCCCGCACTCGTTGCCCGAGACCGAGGCTCAAGGTTCCATTTCAATATCGGTATTTTACCGGGGTTATGTCAAGTGGGGCTGTGGTGTCGACAAAAAGCAATCTGTGAACGAGCAATAAGTCTGCTCTTAAAATCTCCTGAGATGCAGGAAGGAGTGTGGAACAGCGAGAGTCTCAGCCGATTTGTGAATTTTCTCAGGACGGTGGAAGAGGATGGCGACGACGCAGATGGAGTTGTGCCTGCTTCCAAACGGGTTTCGTAGGTTGGCTGCAGGGTTTCCCCAAACGAAAAGATAGGTCAGGTTCGATATGCTCAACGGAATGGGGATGTTCAGGAATCTGTGAAAATGAGTTGTGATTATGTCACGTGGTGTGGCGACGGGTATAAAGTGAAATGACTAGATTCCGAGGATTGAGTTCGTCGTCCAGTCTTTGAAACATGCGGAAGTTCAAATTTTAGTATCGATAAACAGTGGTTTCTATGTCCAGTGTACACTCTTATCACTTCCTGCCATGTAAACACCCTCAACTTATCATTGGACTTATTATTGGTTGCCTGTCTAAAGTCCAGAAGTTAGCAGATGCGTGCCAGGGGAACGGTCGGAGGTGGGGCCTCCCCAGACGCCCATGAAAGAAATATATTGTGCGATACCAGTTGCTGAGGGAAGTTCGTTGGACACGTGCCAGTATATTTCAACCCTATGGTACTCTCTAAAATTCAGGACTTGAATTAGTGTTGCTCAAAGAGGCAAAAGTTTCGAGTTGAATAGCAATTTGTCTGGTTGTAGATACAAGTTGTGATGTAGATCGGCTGGTTGACATTAGTAAACTCGATATTCCGGAACATCACATTCTTGACGTGGCCGTTGCCGGGATAGGTCTTGATCCATGCTACGTTGCTGCTGTTGTCGATGTAATCTGGCTTGGAAGCGTCCTGCCCCATACTGCCAATGCACATTCCTCCCGATGAGTAACACGTAATGTTGGAGACATAAACATTCGTACTGTTTCCTTTGACTGAAATGCAGTCCTAGATTCCTAGTCGCGTTAGCAAACCCATCTCCGCGAATGAGTTTCTTGCAGGGTGGGACTGCATACATCTCCACAAGTCAAGGCCCAATTCTAAATCACAATGTCCTTAGAATTCCAGGTATCTGTGCCATCCGTATTCACCGTTTTATACTGCGAGCTCGACGCGGTATTCATATCGAGGTTTGCCATGGCGACATTCTGGGAATGCGCAACGAAAGTGTGCCTATTCTTGGTGTAAGTTTTATGATATTCTATTTGAGAGCGAATAGTAAGCCATGCTTACAAAAATTAAGTTTGTTTCCATGTGATACCATCAACGAGGAAGTTCGTCGCTTGCCGGAGATTCAGGTAAATTGGACGGCCGTTCTGATTGCCAGCATTCTTATTTTCGTCGCTCCACTTCTGACCATTGCCATCTAAGAGTGCCTTCCCGTGCCCCCTAATGGCCACATTTTTGCCTCCGATCCGCCGTGCAGTAGAACGACCTACATATATGACCGATATGCTGTGGGAAAGCCAATAATCCGCGCTCCAGACCAGTTTGCCGTTGATGTGATTATCACAATTCTGGAAATCCAACTTGTTCATGACCTGCCCAATATTGTATGTGCCTTCTGAGATTGCGACACTGCCACCCTTTCCACACTGCTTGAACGCGTCCATAATCTGAGGGGTGTCGTCGCTAGTCCCACCTAGAGGTGTAGCAACACATGCTGAGCCGGTTTTGTTGAGTGCTGCATCACTGACTGCAGCTAATGAGAACAGCACAGCCAAGCGCAGAAAGTTCCTCAAAAACACCTTCCTCTCAGATTTCTTCTTCTATCATGTTGTTAACATTCAAGCTAACTTCTCTTTCGGATAATCATTGTGGGGCCTGCACGCCCTCGCATAAGGGAGCACGGGTATGACCTGGGGTAATTAATATCGGTAGTTGGTATCGTAGGGTGTATGCGGGGAATAGATATCAAAAAGTGTCTGGATAACAATTTTGGGTATCTTGGAGATAAATCAGGTTGCAGTTGAGCGAATCGGGATACATCGGGGACTGAGGTATATGCCGGGAAGCAGTCAATCCTAGCCAACCTGGTGAATGAGAAACAGGGGCGTAAACGAGGTCCCTAGTGGAAGCTGATTCTATGGAAACTGTTGGTGGAATAATTGTGTACTTGATATAAAGACATCAAAGGCCCTCTACTTGAAACTTTCGACACAAACTCAGCACCTATCGGTCACTTGGCACGCGAACGAGAAAAGGGGGGAAGCGCCGCTTGGGCTCCAAGCCTACAGCTCAACGGTATCCAATTCTTTCCAAACGAGAATAGCTGGTCTCGCACAAAGATGGTCAACCCAAGCGAATTGGATCAGAATGGCCTTTGCAGCCTCCCAGGAGTCCAAAGCTAGCTTATGCCGGAGCCGCTTGAGGGTTTGCAGCAACCACAGTCGGTCTGTATGTCTCGAAGAAGCTATACCTGCCATTACGAGAACCCAAAGCAAAAACAGGGGCGGGAAGTGAACCCATAGTTCATCGGGTGTCAGGATCTGCAAGGAGAATTTGGCCCTCCTTACTAACTTCTCCACGGTCTGTGAACTTGGAGGGGTCTTCCGGAGCACCATGTATATGAATATTAGAGTCGTACAATGCCAAGTCCGGGTGCATGTTCTGACCGCTATTGGTTGCTTGGGCTGAGTTGCAGAACCGTGTTGGCGGATGTTATTCAAGTTCAGGGACCAAATCGAGGCGTTAACTTGGCGCTCAAGGAGCTGGATAGCTCGAGTGTACCGTATTTGGACTTCTTGATCAACCTTGGACCCAGCGATGCTAGTCGCAAGGGCTGACAGTTGACGAACTCGGTGGAACAGTTTCGCTGTAGTAATATCCATTCCGTCCAGCATTATCACTGGATCTGGAGGAAAGTCAAGGTCCCATTGTGCGCCAAGCCTGGCTTGAAACTCTTCTTCATCGGCGATGTTAAAATTTTTCGTTCGCGGTTGATGTGGGGAAAAGCGTGGTTTGGTGAGATTGGACGTGGCATCGACGAGATCGGCCCTGCAGAGAAAAGCCAGTTGGTATATTCATCACCACGACAGGCGGGGGTGGAGATTTGTAAGCCCTAAAATCGACAGAAGGTTTGGAACTACCACTCTACCAGCTTGGGAAGGTACTCAGCAGAGGCGCATTGATGAGCGCTGCGGAGTTTTATCAATGCCTCCATTCCAGAGATATGCACAGAGGTATTCGTGGCAGGATTGATGGCATTCTATCGAGGGTCAACCAATCGAAGGGGACGGAAACAGTACTTTTATGACAGGAAATGTTACCTCAAAGGCAGCCAAATAAGCAATGGCGGCCAAAGTTCCATCCGCGATCTGTCCTTCAAGGCTTTCAAGGCTGGAGTTGACGTAGCGGATCGTCAGTATACTGTGGTAATGACATTTCGAGGGCACAGGGACACCCCTCAACAGAGCCTGATACGCAGAAGCTAATAGTAGAGTTCCATGGCGAAAAGCGGGTCTTCCGGTAGTAACCTCTTTAAAATATTCGTGTTCCGCGTGAGGACTCATAGGAATCGAGTCTCTGGCCACGACCTCGAGGACTTTGGGAAGTAAGCATAGTTATCGGAACCAGCGGACGCTGAAGCTGGTCTTTCGCTCAGGGAAAATACTTACAGAATCGTAGGAGTTTTAGCGAGGAGGCTTCCATTTGTGATGCACCTGGGAGAGGGGGCGTTGGTCCCGGTCGAACCAAACTTGGAGGTAGTCGCGGGGCCAGTCGGCTGCGAGCACACGTATCTTCGTTGTGGCTTGCAGCGCTGAGAAATGTCACCCCCTTCCCGCCAATTCTTGTATCTGCCGGTGCGGGGTTTCCTTCGATGCGAGGGGGGTCTTCGTGGGGGACTCGAATCGGGAATCGGAAAGGCTCGATCTGTGTAATAGTGACCCCTATACACGACGGTGGTGTAGGCGTAATAGAAACCTCGTTACATTCATTGGTAGGAGCTCCGGGCAGAATGGTGTTATCAGATTGATTTTTATGTCTATCTGTCCCGGCCGCCCGCTCTCGACTGTTCTTGTGAAACTGACGCATCGCGTGAGTCCGAACAGCCTTTCGGACGCTCGTCGAGGCCAACTCCTCAGGCCGGGCAGTGTGTATGAATTCGAAGTCCGCAGGGCCTTTCAGAGCTTTGGGCGGCCCAGGCCTACGCATGTGCAAAAGCCATGAGAAATGCACGGTAGCAACCTGCTCAAGTGTACTTACTCAGTAAATTCTATGACTGAGTGTTAGCCGAGAACAGCTCAGGGGGTAACAGAGACGTACTGCCACTAGCGGGCTCAAACATCTTGAAGCTTCGTCGTGCTTCCGGTTTTTTCGGATCCGCAGAGTCATCTGGCGGCCCTATTCCGGACATGTTGTTGCAGAAGCCGCAGTTGGCTCTCAGTTTATTCGAGGATAACGGCATTCGACGTGTGGTACGAAGTACTTCATTTGAAGACCGGAAAGCTGATTGCGGATAGCCAGACTGGCTGTCGGGAGTGTTGTCGTCTTTGGAGTATGGCAGTGGGAGTATCTCGGTCAATCACCCCGCTGACAAAAAAAAAAGCAGCAGTAGTGGCCCAATTGAGGCAGCTCTCTTACGATCAGCCTATCAGAAAGCGTCATCCTGTTAAGGGGCGCTGACATACCCGTATTGGCTGACAACGCAGGGCCAAGGATCGTTTTGTGAGGGATGGCTGAGAATTGATACTTTGGGTGAGTGCACCCCAGTCGATTTCCTAACTTGGCGATGAATAGTAATCCTCGATTTCGCTTTCCGACTACCAACCACGAAGCGTGTTGGGCTTATGTAACGACAGGAACGCACCCCTCATGCAAGAAACCATGACTACCCACTTATTTGGGCTCCCGAATGACAATTTGATAAGGAAGTATGGTCGGATGAATGAATCGATTCATAGCTTCTCATAGTCAAGGATATGCAACCCCAGGAAACAATAACGACGTGGAGGCAGATGATAGTGGAAGGTCAAGAAACATGGGCCGGCCACGATTTCCTGTGCAATCTAGCCGAGACATTACTATGAATCGCATACAGGTTGGTAGTATTCTAGACCATTCAAGCTATTCGGCTAACATGATTACAGCGCCGCCGCATACAGAACAGAAATTCCCAACGAATATACCGCCAAAGACGGGTTGAAGAACGCCACAAATTTGAAACGAGGGCATTGGAGGCTGAGAGGACAGCAAACGAACTCAGGATTCATCTGGGAGAACTGCATTCAATGGTCGCGACATTAAGACATCAGGTGGAACAGCTCAAGGTCGAGAACGCTACCCTCAGACATTGCGCTCGTTGCGAAATGTGAGCAACTCAGTCTCACAAGAGGCTTGTCGACGGAGGTATTGAGCACGTCATCGGAGTTAGTGGAGAACTTTGGTCCGGCGTTCAGAATTAGCAGTCCAAATGCCTCATTACAAATATCGTTTACAACTTCCCGTCTGGAGTAGAAATGCGCAGAGGCAAGGATTTAACCAGACTATTCGAGAGAGACATCGACAAACGTCTCTCCTGCTCCCGGGACGACGATCCTTTCAAATAAATCGAGTAACTCTAGTAACCACAGCGTTACCGCACTGCTTCAGTTGGCAAGCTGCATTTCAACTCGCGCCACAAGTACACGCTGCGTCTGGAGGCAGAGAAGACTGGGGGGCGCTAATCATACGCTTTGTACATGACCATGTAATCATGTAATCAAAAAAGAGTAGCGTACTTCGTGGCATGTGACTTTGTACAGAACCTTTTTGATGAACGCAAGGCAAGTTGCCGAATAGGGTCTGGCCAAACTATCAGGGAATGGTGAACAATATCACAGCCACCGACGCTACTCGGCGGCAGCTGGAAGGGCCTGCTCCAGATAGAAATCTCCTCTTCCCTGATATGGAATATGGTCAAGTTGTTTCCCGGCCGGGATATAAACTTCATGAATTTCATCTTCTGGTCCAGGGTGATCGGGACAAGTCAAGCATCCAAGGCCAAGCCACCGGTCTCCTCGCCGCGCCGATGACAGTTGCCAACAATGACAGTATCGAAGACACGTCTAGCTCCTGCGTTCCGGCGAGCAGTACCACTCTCATCTGCATATATTTTTCTAGGAGATGCACGGATATTGGGAGCGGCGCCTTGCTGGAGAGCGGCAGAGACGAGCTCAAGCTGGGGGATTTCGGGCCGGTCTCGATGATCGTCTTCTCTCTGGCACCGAGAAAGCAGCCGAAAGAGTCCGGAAGCCAGGTAGGACGGATCGTCATTGCAATTAATTAGTTGCTCAGAAGATCGACACACGGAAGCCCCCAACATGACTGCATACCGCGTTGGGCAGCTGGTGATGAGGAAGTGTTTCATGATCATATCCGCCGGAAGCTAGGATCGATGTGGATGGAACGTTGACATTATTGAGGGGCTCGGCCGTGATATGCGAGTCTTCACTTTCATCCCATCGACACCAAGATCGTATGATTCGCCGTTGGTGGTCCTCTCCAATCGCAGCAATGGGATGTCTGCGAGAGTCTGACCAAGGCAGTGACCTCGGTTCGAATACTGAGCGATGGTGTATTGTTCGGAGTATCGATAGTCCTTGGTTTGAAAAGCACGGGTCACAGTTGTCTGCTCTGCCTCCCCTGCTGCAAGCTCATAGCAGCAAAGTTCTCGTCGAGGACTCGAGGAACGATCTCGCGGAATTGGTGGATGCTCGGGCGTAGTGACGGGTTCTTTTGATCCGACAACACGATATCTATCGGGCGGAAGCTGATCTGTTCTATCCAAGAAACAGAAGACAGGATATGTGCCTTTTCGAGTGCTCCAAAAGAGGTGAGGTTCTTGGTTGAGGTCGAAAAGTGGATCGGACCACGTGAGGTACGTATTGAGGCGCATGCGCCCTCTTTTCTCCACACCCCACAGTCTACTCCTCTTCTTCAACCCTCCTCGCAAACTTTGCAACACCAATTCATGGGGCCAATCGAATAGTATGGCTACCCGGCGAACCCTTTCGCTACCAAATGAGATATAGATACGGATCCTGGAAAACCTGAAGAAGGGGAACGACCTTGCTGACGCATGGATGTTGTGCCGACAGGTCTCTACCACGTTCAGGGACCCTGTTGAATCCATATTCCGCGAGAGACATATTTCAAAGAGTTGGATCGTATTCATGTTGGGTAAAGGTGGCTTCGGCCCATGATACTCATTTATTGATGCTGTCAAGGTTAAATGTACAACGACGACGATGAGAGAGTTATTTTGGATGTCGCATTTGACTTCGATCGTTTGGCTGAAGACACGAACCTCGCTAGAACTACTCTCTAGGTGGATCCGGGACGGGAGCAATATCACGAGTTCCGGCGCTGCTGTCTGCAGAGTGCAGTGGACTGCCCTCCAATGGTTGCTTTATCCCATATTGTCCAAATCCGCCATATAGTCAAAGATACTCCTATCCCAGGACTGTCCATCGATTACGAAAACTGGGAACTGACTTGTGATTGGCGGACGCTTTACACATGCTTCTTTGGGGAGGAAAAAGTGTTCCATGGCCACCTGAGTACGTGGGTCAAGGAGGAGGCTTGGGCTGCAGATATGCGACAGCAAATGGCATGGGGAGAGATCAACATGATCGCGGTCTTGGACAAGGCAATACATTCTTTCGCCGATGGATTTGAGGACGCGAAGAGGGCCGCTCAGAGGGCTCGCATTCGCCGACAGTATAAGGAGAAAGGCTGGGAGGAGCCTGATTTCGAGGATGAGGGAGTGTTAGCTGACGAGAAGTCAATTCTCAAGACACTGAAGGATACGGAATTTCACGCTGGTTTCGATAAGAAGATGCATGGGAAGACGAAGATGAGGAGGTTGGGGAAATTGAAATGGAGGACGAGGAGGCTCTTGACTAGCCCTTGACTAGACTCTGCGTGTGCTTGGGTCTTGTGTTATGATGTACAATACATCAAAATTCCAGGGACCATCTGCATGATCTGTATAAGGAGCGTTAGAGCCAAAGTATGGCGAGATTGTTTAAATTGGGGGCGAAAAAATGAAGCCCCGCTCGACCCCTGACGCGTCGACTTGCTCGAACGCGTCTTTTTTCCCACCACCAACATCTTTCCAACAATCGAAGACAGACAACCAAAACTCATAACTTGCACTGCAGCCCTCGATAAAAAAAACATGGCAGAACATCAAACCGCCCTACCAAACGAGCTTTGGATAAGAGTCCTCCAGAACCTGGATGATGATGAGAGTATCGCAGACTTGTGGACGACTGGCCGACATGTCTGCACAACCTTCAAAGATGCAACCGAGTCGATCTTTCGCGATAGGCATCTGCCGAAGACGAGGTTTGAGTTTGATCTAGGTAAGAAAGCCCATCTGCTGCTGCTGTTAATGCTTACAACTGCACCAGGAAATTTTACTGAGGGTCGGAGTGGTCGACCATTACCGGACCCCACGCTCTCTGCCAACTTTGAGTTTGTAGAGCTATCAGAGGACGGGCACACTGCTACGTTTCGACTTGAAGATAATGATGGGCTGGAAGAATTGATCGCACCAACCAAAGAGCGAATGCAGACATACATCGAGAACATGGACATTGGGGATCCCAAACACTCAATTCAGATACGGCGAGATGTCCTTGATGGACCAATTCCAAGCCTTTCCTTCGACAAGAACATGTGTGAATTGAGCTGCAATTGGCGGGATTTGTTTACGGCATTCTATGGGGAAGAATCGCTGGCGAGGCGTTTGACCGATAAATGGCTCGATGCCAAGGTGGCATATTTGGAGGAGCTCAAGAAGAAGATGGCTCGGGGAGAGATGGGCGCGGAGCGCATCATTTCAGCTGCTATTCGGGAGATTGGGAGTGGTGAGGATATCTGCCGGAGAAATGCTCGAAGAGCCCGTATAAGACATCAATTTCGGGAGCTCGATGGTAGCAACTGGAACCCCGAGCGGGACGGCGACTCTGGGAAAGAGGGTGATGCTCTCAAAAAGTTAAAAATCCTGAAACAGTTGGCGTCAAATGAGGAATTCAGCGACGAGGAATATAGTGATGAATGGGAGGACGATGACGAGGATGATGAAACCGACGAAGAAGGTAGCACGGATGGTGAGTCGTAAGATTCAACCATATTCATTGTCAAGGCATCAAATCCTTTGCTCGCGATTCGTGAATCATTTGTTTGGTTTAGTAAACCACAAAACCGTTGAATTCCTTTGAAAGCATTCCAGGTTGTATCATAGATCGGCCGCACTTGCTTGCACGAACCACGATGGCTTTGTAATTGATATTGGTTCAGAAGTTTAAGTCCGAAGGGGTTTGCGGCCTCTTAAGCTTACGCCTCAGAGTGTCTGCCTTGAAGGTGTTCAGTAATCCAATCTGACCCCGCAGTCCCGTTATCAATTACTACGCTAGCAAGTGCTATACGATCCGTCATTCGATGGTATCGTGAGGATTCAAGTTCCCAATTACGGGCGGTGCTGTGCGGTTCGAGCCACCCGTCTACGGTACGCCCGTAGGACACCACAATCGTTCAGTAATCAGGCGCCAGCCGCGGACCACGTGCCAAGCCCTGCGTTGAGTGACAATCACAACAATCATGGCTTCAGCTATCTCTAAAACCTTTCTTGTCGGTATTTGATTCCGCAAGCTTTGTCATGTCCGAACCATGCACACTGGACACCTGGTCAAGCCAGACCGGCGGGGCGGCTTGATGTTATCCCCACGTATAAGTAGCCCAACTGTTCTTTGGAGATTTCCAGATCTATTCCTTGGATAACAATACAACTGCAATCTCCTCTTTGCAAACTTCACAGCTAGATTCTAAATTCCATTTTTTTTCGAACCCATCTTGCACCCAGCACCAACTTCAAGAACCCAACCATGACAATCCAGAGCAGTGTGTTTCGAGGCATCGAGGGTGTTGTGAAGAAGGTCCCACTCGAGATTCCATCCGAATTGGGACCTAAGCAGGTACTCATCAAGATCACGCACTCCAGTCTTTGTGGAACAGATGTCCACTTTATCCCACACAGTGCCGCACTCGGCCATGAGGGTATCGGTGTTGTTGAGAAAGTTGGGAGCGAGGTCACCCAATTCAAAATTGGAGATCGAGCTGGAGCAGGATACCTTCGTGACGTAAGCAAGCTCATGCTGGGATTCTTGGGCAACGCTGATCGTTCAACTGCAGAGCTGTGGACATTGTGATTACTGCTTGAGGGGTCAAGATATCTACTGCTATGAGCGAAACGTCTACGGCGAAAGCGACTTCAGCGCGGGAACTTTCGGGGATTATTGTACTGTACTTCTCTCACTTATTCATCACAAGCTAACAATCCAGACATCGGTGTTGAGTCCTACCTCCACAGGATCCCAGATAACCTCCCTTCCGAGTATGCTGCCCCACTTCAGTGCGCCGGCAGCACTGTCTACCAGGCTATTATCAGCTCCGCCAAGCCAGGAGATCGCGTCGGCATAATTGGTATTGGTGGGCTCGGTCATCTTGCCATTCAGTTCTCGGCCAAAATGGGCTATGAAACTGTTGTCTTGTCAACTTCCGCAGACAAGGAGGCTGAAGCCAGGGCATTCGGTGCTTCGGAGTTCCACCTTTTGAGTGAACCCGAGAAGATAACCAAGCCCATCAATGTATTGATCGTTACTGGTAACCACTACCCAGATTGGGCGAGGTGAGTATTTTCGAGTCACTGTATCAAGAGGGTTTGCTAACACAGAATAGGCTCATGAAGAAGGATATCCTTGCTCGTGGCGCTGATATCGTCTGTCTTTCTGCACCTACTGCCCCAATTGAACTTCCGTCAGTATTCTCAGCTCCGCCAATTGTCGACTTGCACTGACAGGAAGATATAGGAGCTTCCCAATGTTCTTCGAGGTCTACAACTTCAAGTCCTCACTTGTGGCGTCTCGTGGTATTCACGATGACATGTTGAAATTCGCCGCACACAATGGAATCAAGCCCACGATCGAGACTTTCAGCTTCACTGAGGAAGGTTTCGCTGAGGCATTGGCAAAGATGAATTCTGGCAAGTTGAGATATAGGGGTGTGCTTGTTGCATAAGCTCTAGGACCAGCAGCGCAGTGGTTGTCTACTATTCCGACATCCTCAACCCACTCTGTTTCCTCTGTTCAGCTTCTCAGAAATAGACATGCTCTACACAACTCAAGTTACAGCTTATATTCCGCAATGACTTTCTCTGCAGCAGTTTCTACCTAGAAATATCGATTAGTCTCGATGCCCAGGTTTGGAGCTTTTGACTTGCTATCAAGTAGCAAGTGCTCTGCGTGTTATTATTAGCCATCAACGGCGCAACCGCATGATCCACAACCTTCAACCCTTTGACTCCTTTCACTTCGAACTCGTTATCCACACAGCCAACTCATCACTCTACTTCCCCATCTTACCAGTTCCCGCAAGATTGGAATTAGAGCAATTAATCTCCTACCATGCTCCCAAATTTCCTCATCAGACGAGCCAGAAGGACCTTCAATCCTGCGTTCAGTGATCGCTGCAAACATAAGCAGGCTGGAAAATTCAATTAGGGAGCGCAACCCTTCAATCGCTGCTGGCTTATCGTACGGATGAGAACAGAATTTCCAGTCAATGACAGAAGGATCGGAAGGTTGGCAGATGAGAGTCGGGCAGCCGGCCGACTGGGAATTCATGACTCCCGCGAAGAACGTAATTACTTCTGCTCCTGTCAATGGGAGATTGTTCGATCAAAGGGACTTTGAGCAGATAAGGTTTTGTTTCGTCGTCAGAGAATTTCTTGGATACTTGGATGGCAGGAGGGGAGAGCCAGGCGCTAGGCATTGTTACGCCGACGTTATAGAGCGGGTCGGAGGGATCGAGGTATCGACTTCTGACTTTCTCTCGTGGCTTGAGGAGAGTTGTGGTGGAGGTTGAGTGGTCTTTCAGGTTTTTTCTACTCCGGAAAAGTCGTGAATAACTGGAATTAAGATCTTAGGTGCCCCGCTTCTGGTCCAATGCCCGAAAGAAGGAGGATCTGTGGGGACTTGATAGCGCTTGTAGACAAGATCACTTTCTTTGGTGCTGAGTACGTCATTCTCGAGGATATCTGAACTCCAATGGTTTTCTTTGAATTGTCAAACAGGGCCTTTGTAACGACACTCTCAATAAGAATGGTGAGATTGGTCGGTGCTAGGTAGGCTCACGAAGATGTGATACGGGGCCCCTCATAAAAGTGGAAGGTACCGGTCCCCATACCGCGGGATCTCCTGTATTCATATCCCCATTCCATTTTATCGGTTTGCAAATCAGCACAGCCCAAAGAGATCCAGCACGACTCTCAGGGCTCACATTCCATTCCTTTGCATCCTCAAACGCCAAGGTTCTTACTGGCGGTTCTTGAGCAAACATCAAGTCCAGCATCCCGTCTTTTGAGTGGATTTCCAATGAATTTCAGTCCAAACGTTTAGGTTGCTGTTCTGTCAAATTCACGTGTTGCCGCTAAATTTTTCTCGGCGTCTGCCTCATACCGTGATCTCCTTCCCACTTTCAGTCGGGATCCCCAACAATCTCGGCCCACTTGTTGTAATTATCTTTGTCCCCCATAAGCCAATTGCTAAACTTGATCACGCTCGAGCCGCCCAGCCCTCGACCTTGATGACTGTCAAGCACTTGGCACCTGGTTGATGCTGCGGCGTCGACTTGTAACCCCAGTCGACCGAAGGTTCTGTCATGAATAGTGACCATCTGCA
Organism: Hyaloscypha bicolor E; assembly: GCF_002865645.1. Lineage (NCBI taxonomy): Eukaryota > Fungi > Ascomycota > Leotiomycetes > Helotiales > Hyaloscyphaceae > Hyaloscypha > Hyaloscypha bicolor. The sequence continues at coordinate 2,141,698 of NW_020194684.1, read as the reverse complement.
AGCTGGAGCACGCAGATTAGAGTCCTCGTTGTCTCCGCCTCCTTCAGGGAGAAAGATTTTCGGGGTGGAGTCTGAGTCCGCAAGGCGTCTGGCAAGCACCCAGCCAAAGGTTCCACCTATTCAGGCTTAGCAATTTGGCTTTTCCGACATTCCAACAACAAGATAATTACACCCGACAATAATAGAGACGAACGTCTCTGACACCAATGCCAATCTACTTCCTCTCCGTGTGACATTGGAAAATTTCTCGGCTCTCTATGGAGCCTGTTCGGAGAAATAAATCTGAGATAAATCAATTAAAATCATACGAATTCTAAGGGGACATAAGAGGAATGTGGAATTGAAAGGAGCTTTGATGAGGGCAAGCTGGGTATTTCACGTTGTGGTTTACGTACAATCTTTCCTTTGACAATTCTTTGATCGCTTTCGAGCCAAGCTGCCAACAGCTTCCCAGAGACTCTTAAGATCGACAATTATATTTCAACTGGCAGTTTCCTTAATAATTGTTCATGGTGAGGCTCAAGGTATCGTTTCCAGATGCTGAAATAAGATGCAGAGTCCGTCAGCGCATTTCGCACCTTGACTCAATCACGGCTAACCCCTGAAGACACTAGTTTTTAGCGAGTAAGCACTTGTGTTTTAGCCTGCGTAGCCCCCGCATTTAGCAGATGCCGGCTCGGAAAAGCCGACATTTCGGATGCCAAGAATTACTAATCGACGTTCATCCTCAAATGTCTCTTCAACAGTGCCCCAATCATATCCTAGCTGCTCCTAAGTTGTAGTGCATATCTGATTTGTAAACTCCCTCAAAGTGCACCGCAGAGAACCTCCTCGAAGGTTACTGGTTAGTATTTCACGATGTCTTCATAATCTCAAGCCACCTGCGCCAATAGGAACCGTTCTGACAAACTTCCGGATGACCCTGGAAACGGGAATTGAAGGTGACAAACCTATTCACCAACGTGGATTGTCCTCCTTGGAGAGGTATTCACACCCGCCCCCCTGCCGTTTGCCAGGTTGGGAAGTAAAGCAATCCAATTCTTTACAAAGCAAAGCCTAAGTCCGATCGAGAGCCTTTCAATGCAAGGACGAGAAATGCTTCCAGTCGAGGGCTGTGCAGTAGTTTGAGGGACTATATATGCTCCCTCCCAGCCCCAACTTCATATCTCCAACAGCTCGACGAGATCCCCACGATCAATTCACTCAAAATGGTCCATTTTTGGCAAATTATCTTGCTCCCCTCTTTTCTCCTCAATATCGTCAAGGCAGTTCCATCCCCACTTCCATCAAATCTCGCCATCCACACAATCTACGAATTCCCCAACGAAACCTGGATTGAGAACATCGCCGTCAGCTCAAATGGCAACCTCCTCTTGAACCTCCTCAGCACCCCTCAACTATATCAACTCCAAGCGTTAAATCCCGTTCCTGGCTCCGCCAAACTTCTCTATACCTTCCCCTACGCAACAGGGCTCACAGGCATTGCCGAGATCCAACCCGACGTATTTGCGGTCCTTGCGGGAAATTGGTCAATAGGAACATTCAGCACCACACCCGGTTCGTGGTCCGTCTGGAAAGTTGATTTTCGCCGTGGCAGGAAGAATGACCCTGCTGTTTCAAAAATTACAGACTTAACGAAGGCGAGTTTTGCTAACGGTATGACGCTCCTTACGCCAGGGAGTCCCTACCTCCTTATCGCGGACTCGGTATTAGGCGTTGTATGGCGTCTCGATTATCTGACTTCCGAATACGAAATCATCCTTGAATCGCCGCTTATGCTGCCACCTCCTGGCCCAATCGTGCTTGGCATCAATGGTATCCATGTTTTTGACTCGTCTGTCTACTTCACCAACTCATTCCAGGGTCTCTTCGCACGTGTCCCAGTGGAGCTTTACGGACCCGATGCCGGCTCTGCAACTGGAGATTATGTAGTAGTGGCAAACAACGGCCCCGGTGATGATTTTGCCTTCGACAAAGAGGGAAATGCGTATATCACGCAGGACCCGAGTGATGCCTTGGAGTTGGTGACGCGAAAGGGAATGGTGACTGTTCTGGCTGGGAATGTGAACTCGACGATCTTGGAAGGTGATACTGCTGCTTCATTTGGGAGAACCAAATGGGATGAGAATGTTTTGTATGTGGTTACCAATGGTGGTATTGCTGGAGCTGTAAAAGGGACGCAGATCACCGGTGGGAAGGTTCTTGCTGTTGATGTGAAGGCATTGTTGTCGAGTTAGTTACTTTAAGAGTTCAACTTCGAGGGTTTACTTAGAAAGCTATTCCGTTTATTCTATGTAAGGCGGAAGAAGGCCTTTTAAATAATACTTAAAACATTTGTTTATATGCTTGTTATTTCCCTTACTAGATTAAGAGGCCCGGAATTACTTTATTATAAATATTTATGTTATATTTTAAAACTTCTTAATATTTCTTTATATTTCTTATTTTTCTAATAGCCTTATATTATAAACGAGTCTTTATTTATAATAATATGAGACCCAGTACATATGCCGAGAAGTTAATCAAAAGAGAATTGTTAGTATCGGAAGGAGAGTTGAACAAGTCTCTAAATATGTCTATTCGACAAATCCGGAAAATTGGCCATAATATGGATAATGTTTCTACCTTGCTTCTTGCCATAGGTGCTAACGATATTTTTTCCTCGCAATCCGAGACTGGCAATCCCTTTGTAGATCTCCCTCGACAGAGATAGAGGCGGAGTCATCTTGGAGACCTCGCCTGAGATTGAGAGGTATCAAGTTGAAACGAGTTTGAATTTGTTTAAAACAGACTACAGCAATAACGCCTTTTCTGGCGGTGTACCGACATATGGGTGGTTATCTGCTTCAAGATTCAAAAAGCGGGGCACCATTTGGCGTCCAACAAGGTCTTCGATAGCAGAGCCATACCTCACCAGCAAATGCTCATTGAATGCGGTTTGAATAATACCGATTCCAAACGGCACTCCGATATTATTAATACCGACTGGAACGGTAATCATTGGGTATCCAGCTTTGGCTGCGACTGAACAAGCAACACCTCCATCCGCTTGCAGAGGCACGAGTAAACCATCTAGGTTATCCCCCTCGAGTCGTAGCGCTGCATCAATACCCTCGTCTCTCGATTTTCGCCTTATGTATTCAAGAGCTTTGAGATACATGTCCTCCGGCCAGTCCTTTGACTCGAGACATTTGTCGAAGTTATCCTGACCAGTAGGCCATGCTGGATGTGTTCTCGGGACTCCTCCCTCCTTAGCAGTATGCTGGACATTATAAGCAACCACATCTTCTAGCAAATGGATTTTGTTTTCCTCGAGTCCGCTGAGATAGGATCGCAGATTGCGGTAGAATTCGGTCCTCACAACTTGAAATTCCGAGAGCCTAGATCCCGTCTTGCCATCTCCGAACTCCCAGTCCCAGCCGCCTGGTGAGACTATTTCTTCAGCACTTGGGAAATTAACCTTAATAACCAATGCGCCAGCCTTCTCTATCTTCTCGATTAACTCCATTAGAGAATCGTACTCTAGCCCCTTCGTGGCATTTTTGCTCGCTCTTTCCCACACTCTTTTCCATGGTATGCCAAACCTCGCTCCTTTTAGAGCATCCTTCTTGCTTAGCCAAGATGTGTAAAGTCCAGGGCAGGAATTTTGTACTGATATAGAGACTAGGCGATCAATATGGGTGTCTATAGTCGCACGTCTCTCATGAATAATATCTAGGACTATTGTAGCGTCCTCTACCGATCGGCCGAATGGTCCAATAGTGTCCATGCTTGGAGACTCTGGAATAACTCCCATAGTAGACGTCAGTCCAACTGTCGGTTTAAGGCCTATTACGGCATTGCGATCTGCTGGGAACATAATACTTCCATCAGTCTCAGTACCAATGCTAAACGCACACATATTCGAGGCGAGTGAGCTAGCACTTCCAGAGCTAGAGCCTCCTGGGTGGTGGGCAAGATTGTAAGGGTTTCGGTTCTGTCCTCCTCGAGAGGAGTAGCCTTCGGCATAATATGACGCTCGCATAGAGGCGAATTCGGACAAGTTCGCTTTCCCGAGGAGTACGGCGCCAGCTTCTCGTAAGAGAGTAATAATGCGAGCATCGCCTGGGACAATAGTTCCTGCTAACGCGGCACACCCCGCTGTCGTTTGCATCTTATCCTTGGTTGCGATATTGTCCTTGACAATGAACGGAATCCCGTGTAGGAGTGTTCTGATATGGCCATTTTTGCGTTCTTTATCGAGCTTGTCGGCAATATCCAGTGCGTCAGGATTCGTCTCGATTACGGCTTTCACATAAGGGTTGACCAGCTCAATTCTACGTAGGTAGCACTGCACCAGCTCCTTGGATGTGAAGGCCGCTTTGCTTAGATAATCCTGTAGCTGTGGTATCGAACACTCTTCGATTTCAATTCCATGACACCTCGGCATGCGCAAGCATGTTTTGGGGGCGTTCGTGATCATTTGATCTTGGGGAAGTGGGCAGAGTGCACTGCTGCGCCTTTCTTCTCCAGTTGATGAGATGTTTGCAGTCATGCGAGACAGATGAGGAAGCCACCTCATCATTTTTCCCCCATTTTTGTTGGGCACCTTTATGCCTAAGGTATAAGCAATAATCCCTTGTACTTCCGAGTGAGCCGAAGAACCAAGCTCAGGTTACGGAAAACCGTAAGGATTACTCGTCCAAGCGAAGTTCGAAGTTCGAACTTTTAACCAGGCACGTGTCGTACTTACTCGACTTCCCGCTCAAATGCAACGCCCTGTCCCGTGCAATACTAACTTTTAACACACATTACTACTTTAATTCTCTATAAAATAATTAATAAAGAGGATATGTGTAATGGGCACACGTGATGGAGCATACGCAGACGTCAGGTGTCGTGGATTTGGTTTCTTATTTTGAGCATTACGGGGTTTTAGTTGAACCATAGTATCGCTTAAGTTGAACCATATTATCAAACTCTGCATATGCTCGTTTATTTAGCTGAACCATAGTATCGCTTAAGGAAGCGAGACAGCTAGCCGAGCAAATGAATAGGTTTTGTGACAATTATTTTAGGCATATGCTCTGCATATGCTCTATATATACTCTATATATGCTTTCCTTATGCGGGCTAGGAAGGTTCGGGTTAGTCCCGAGCTTGCGAGGGGGCTTAGGGTCAGGGGCTAGGGTCAGGGGTTAGGGTCCGGGTTAGTCCGGGGGGTTGGGGGGCCGTGAGAGCCCCCCGTATTGGGATATATTAAAGCGTAAAGGCCCTACGGGTTAGGGCTAGCATATGCTTAGTATATGGGTTCCATATACCAAGCATATACTAGAGCAATGGCAATAGTAAGGCAAAATATATTCTAACTTACTCATATATTTCTTAGTAGTAAAAGTTAAGTATATGCTTAGTATATGGATTCTATATACCGAGCATATGCTAGAGCGATAATAATAGTGTTGCAAGATATATTCTAACTTACTTATATACTTCTTGGTAATAAGGGAAAAGCACATATTCGGTATATGGGTTCCATATACCGAGCATATGCTTGAGTAATAGTAAAGCAGGATATATTCTAGCTTGGTTATATGCTTCTTAGTAATAAAGATAAAGCATATGCTAAGTATGTGGGTTCCATATGCCGAGTATATGCTTGAGTAATAGTAAAGCAAGATGTACTCTAACTTACTTATGTGCTTCTTAGTAGTAAAGGTTAAGCATATGCTAGGAGTATGCCTGGCGGGCCGTTGGAAGGAGGCCGGGGTTGGATGGAGGGTGTGAACGAGGACTGGTGTCTATGTATCATTAAAGCTAGTAGACACAGTGTGGTTTTTGGTGAGGGAAGTTGAACCATATTATGGAAAATACAAGGGTATTCTCGCTACTGATAATATGGTTCAACTTAAGCGATACTATGGTTCAGCTACTGGCTCGAGCATTACTTATATCAGAATTATACAAATTGCGCCAGATTATATTTCCTAATTAAGTAAAGAGCTTCGTATACTTAGCTAAGACTAGGGAATATATAAATCGAGGCTGTGTTCTCAGACATGACATGTTCTCGAGCGCCGCCGGGCCGTGGCGTAAAATGGTACAGATGGCTCAGGTGGAAGCCTATCAACAAGCCAATCGGGATCACGATTTTGTCTGGCAAATCGTTTTTGAATTTGTGTTGAAAATTTGTTTGTCATTTTCGCGATGACTCTGCCACTACCTCCCATACGGGCATCTTCCCAGATGTTCACCCGATCCAGCAGCAACTTGATGCCATTTCCCACCATATCAATGTCAAACTTCAGAACCGATCATGACCATCTCACTACCTCCCCCCAGCAGCCATCCTCGCACATTCCTGTTGTATGAACTCAAATCTCCGATCTCGTTCTGCAAGTTCCTCTGCCGCTCTTATTGCTCGTTGCCTTTCCGCGTTTCTTGTCCGATCTAGAACGAGCCTGGTGTCTGCAATTCTGGCTGTTTTCTCTTGGATCTCTCGCTCTAGCTCTGCTATACGGTCCTCGCGTTGGGCGGCAGTGGCTTCGGATGCTTGACGTTGTTGTTGTAGCTCCGTCTGGTGCCTCTCCATTATATCAGCGATATACCTATCCTTCTGTTGGTGTACTGCCCTAAGTTGTGCATCTGATTCGCGACGGTAAGCTCGGCGATCAACCTCGGCTTTAGCTTGCACGCTTGATATCTCAACTTTCAATTTGTTTGTTCTATCGTTAAATTCTGCACGCATGCATTCGAGTTCCTCCTGGTGCTGCTTGTCACCATTCGCAGCTTCCTTCCTCGCCCTCTCAACCTCCATCCACTTCTCACGCTCAAAGACTCCATGTTGCTCCTGCAACTGTCTCTTGAGCGTGTCGTTCTCTCGCTGGAGGCTTTGGAATTGTTCTTGCGATTCTTGAGGTGGCGGCTCTACTAGCCTTCGCTGTAACACTGGCGAGGAGTTCCGTGGCTCTTGTAGGTAGTGACCCAGTCCCCAGAAAGCCCCCTCCCGAGTTGGCCTTTCGTATTCTTCGTTTATCTTTTGCTCGAGCTTGGTAATCTTAGCCTGCTTCCCTCGTATATCAAGCTGAGCCCTTCGGAGTTCATTGCTGAGATTCGTGATTTGAAGCGTGAGATCCGGCCTGTCTGAAGGACTCGATGCCGGCAGGCTCCTGATGGCAAGATTGTGTGGTTCCGAGCGATTCGGAACGGGTAATGGCTGGCTGAACAGAGTTTCTGCCGCAACAGGTCCCACTGGGCTAGTTCTGTGTGTGGGCTTTATAAAACTACCGAAGATGCTGTTCTTCTTACGCTTCGGCTTGTATTCGGCGGGCTCTTGTTGAAGTCCGCGATTTTCGGCCTGAGAATTGTGCAGATCGTTTTCGAGCTCCTGTAATTTGACTTTTCTGGCCCCAAAGAGACCCATCAGTACGACAAAAATGAACAGAAAATCGTGTGTGGTGAATTAGAGGAAAGAGTGTGTGAGAGCTTCGTCTCGCAGATGGGTGCCTAAGAACTGCACATCCAGCGGGGTATTGACACATGACGAACCACGTACCATTACTGGCGGTGAGGCTGCCAAGGCACTTCCAAGACCAGATGCGGTCTTGAAGTCTGCCTGGTCGGGGCTCTGAACTATCTTTGAGCTAGCTGGCAAACGCCACGGCGCTAACACAGCCTGATGTTGCCCTTCTGTACTGGACGTCGTGGTTGATAGGACATGTTCGGGTGACACAGCATGCGGGTTGCAAGCCTATCAGTTGTCTGCGTTCTCCGGGATAAACCCAGTGAGTCATGCTCCTTTCTCTCTATGATGGAAAATCAGTGAGTCTTGCGGGCTCAGAAACGAGATCCTCTTTCCCCATGATCACGCAGGTCTGGGCAGTGGAGAAGATGGACCGTAAATTTATCAAATTCATAATGAGTAACCTGTTTGCTATCCATAAATTCCTGCCCGCAGCCAAGCCGCAGTTTCTCATTGACCTCCACGGAGCCTGGCAACAAGTTGAATTGTACTGTTCTGGATACTCTCAGTCCCCAATCCCAAAAATGTGAACTACAGAGACTCACCTCTTGGAGGTCGTAGCTAAGAAGTGTCCTGTCTATCGTAGGTCAGCATCAAATCCCGTGTCTTTGGGTGGGAAATTTACTATCGTCCCATTGCTTCCCGCAGCATATTAGTCTCAGTTCTGACATGTTGATGGACTTCTCGCGGCCCAATCTTTGCTTCAATTCAGCTACGGTAGAGGATAGAGATACTTGATGCAGAGTCAAAGTTTGACCTTTAAGGCTGTTGAATAGTACATTGTTGAGTATCTTCTCCGAGTATGCTGGGGGATTGGTAGCCGATTTTGGGTCCTGGGGGGACACAAGTCTGGCAAAGAACAGGATGTCGGTCTGTTTGGCAGTATCTGTGAGTGAGCGCTCAGAACAGCGGAAGTACACTCACATCTTGAACTCCATAAGACGCAAGGGTCGCATTCACTGCTGGATGTTAGCACCGATCCTATTCACGCCGGCAAATACTTACAGTCAGTCATCTCTACATCAACATATGCAACCGCGAGCGACTCCCATTCGGCGGCATTGTTTAACTTAGCTGCAATCGCCATCTTTAGACCCCGGACCGTCTCGGTCGTCTTGAAATTGTTCAGTTCGAATATGACGCCGTCTGCAGCGTCAATGTTGACGTTGACCTCCTCGGCGAAGAGAATATCGCGCTGGGCCACAATTGCAGCATCCTTCCAGTCCGACATGTTGCCAGGTCAATTTGTTAGGTGCGAAAGGGATGGAAACAAACCAGAAGGAATAAAGTGTCTGTCTGAGGGAGGTCAGGACTTGGAGATAACAATTCCTGACAACGAGGCTGTAGGATTGTGGCTTGCAATGTGCATGAAAGGCGTGGGCACCGGGCACATTCAAGAATTGATTTTTCGTGACGTGTCATGCATGAGAGCCAGAAATGTGTCTCAATCGATCGAGGCAGATTCGGCTGGCTCCTGTCGAGTGTAAACTGCCCTTCATTAGAGGCTCCTCCTGGTCCGTTCTCTCTCGAACACTGGATTTGCGACAATGGATGACCGCCACTTCGAATACTGGAAAGTCTGCTGGAAGATCAATTTGTTCTTTCAGGAATCCGTTGTGCGTGTTCAAAGGTGCGTTGTCTGTCAGCAAGCGGAGGGAAACGGGGACAGGATTTGGAGATCAGCATTTTGGCGGGAAGCGACCACCTGCTCAGCCGGACATTCTCAGCTACAGCCTTCCGACACCCCCGAACATGAGCCGGTGGTATGCGCCAGGTGCGAACAGACCTTTGTATTTGATGTTGTAAAGGGGAAGCATACTTGCCAAGTTCAAGACTGTAGGCGAATCTTGAGGGTTGACATCGATATTGTGAGAGGAAAACTCAACCCCAGAGCTTCAACCAACTTCACCTTGGAGAAAGACCCGGCCAAGCTGTTGAGGTACGTAGCACGCTATCACTCTCCAAGATGCTGGGTTTTGATCCCAATGCTAGAACATTTCTCTCGTTCGTTCAACAATGTCGGGTGTACGAATGCGTCGTATGTTCCGATGATGCACCATATCCTGAGGACATAGCTATCGCCTACAAACCACCGTCGGCGGCTTGCAAGCACAACAGAAACGCATGCAATGGATGTCTAACGACGGGATTTGAGTCTGCCATTCGTGGAGGCACTTTACAAGACCTTGTCTGCCCGGATTCAGAGTGCCGAAATCCTATATCGAAGGGAGACATTCGACTTCTGGTGTCTCCGGAGGTTTTCAGAATGTTCGAGTTCCTTCACTCTTCTATCTGAGCTCAGCTGCTAACAATGTTCTAGCTATAGTATGAAGCTCGCCAACGAGGCTCTTTCTAAGCACGAAAACTTTCGCTGGTGCACTTGTGGCAAGGGACAGATTCATGGACCAGGCAGTAAGTTTTCCCTCCCGGTACGTCTACCCGGCACAAACTCATGTCCTTCCAGAAACAAAACCAGAGTGGAAATGTGTCATGTGCAAGAAACGACATTGCTTTATATGCCCAAGCGAGATTGAGCTCTGCTCCCATCTCCGGACCATTGACGACCTCGAGCGACGGACCAAAGCGCAGAAGAAGCAAGCAGCAATTCACGCATTTGCGTTCTCCAAAAAAAGACAAGAGACTCAACGCAAAGCGGAAGCAGCGAAAGCTACGAAGGCTACGGTGGCGAGAACGACGAAGAAGTGTCCAAAGGCCGGTTGTGGCAACATGATTGAGCGAAAAGGGGGGTGTTCCCACTTCAGGTGCCCCGAAGGAAAGCCGCCGAACGTGTGCAACACCCATTTCTGCTGGGAGTGCAAAGTTATCCGGCCAGGCGGAGCGGCGATTCATTTGACCACTTGCCGTTCGCAAAGCCTAAATAAAAAGAAGAAGGAGGATTTGGATACCACCGGTTACGCGGCAGATTGGGATAAGGATCCTGGATATGACTTTGCTCTGGATGCGGACTTAAAGCACTACTCGTAATTGGTGTTGGTATGGGCTTCTCACCAATCAGTCAGGCTCGGCAATGATACCGAATTTCGGTTATTGATCCGTATTAATACCAGAATCATAAGGTATCAATACTATCGATACCAGAATCGAGGACCCCCCTGTCTAACCCCTTGAACTATAATTCTTATTATACTTATTACCTTTAATTAAAAAAGGTAAGTACAACGTTATAATTAGAAACGTTGCTTTAATAGTTTTAGATATTTTTACAATTTTTTAAGGACTTTAAAAAGTCCACTTTTTTAGTATTCCTCACCCCTTATTAGCTGTCTGACCCCTCTCGCAAAGAAAAGTACCTCTACATATAAATTTACTATATAAGGTACTTAGCAAATTTCTCGCTTAGAATCAATACTAGATCAATACGGCTCGATCCTACCAATACTAAGTCATACCAGGGGGTATTAATACCGGTATTGATACCTCAGGTATCGTTGCCGAGCCTGGCTCTTGGCATCCTGTTACTTTCGCAATATCATACTAGATGAAAAGGTTCATATCTTGGACTCTTGGGCTCTCCAGCGAGCCACCATTTGGGGGGCTTTTTTTAAAAGCTTTGGCGAATCGACTGCCATTGGTGCGAAAATGGGATCTTGCCGAGCGTCGCCACGGCATCGGAGTTGATGGAGCCTAAGGTTAGTGGCACATGCATCTTCCCGTGGTTGTGGATTTTGGGACTTCTGATAGACGAGTCCACTCAGTCCATATCCCGAAGAAACCTAAGCACTACCGGTAGGGTAAACCTTACGTGCAGGGGTTGTCCGCCCCTGAATTCTTGCCGACACTCCGCATGTCGATCAAGACTCCACCTTAGGGGGGGGCGCCACAATTTGGAAGTCGACTGACTAAGGAAAGCTTCGCGGCTTCGCCATCAGGCCATCATCCTATTAGCCTGAGATCTGTATAAGAGTTTATGGATATCTGAGCCTTTGTGGAGTACTCCATGGGGAAGCCCGATCCTGCCCTTCGAGTTTGGTGCGGCACTGCCAACCATGTAGAGAGGGTTCCAGTAATCTGCTGCCTTTCCTCGGGTATCAATACTGTACTAAATGGCATATAAGATGATATCTTATTTAACTTCCCAAGAAAGAAGGGTGTTTACAGGGGTCTGACGTCCCTCGATGTCCAGATCATCGACACCTTAATCTCCCAATCAAAGCCACTCGGAGCTCTACTAACGTATAAATGTCTCTAATTTATATTGGTCAGAGTCAGAATCAATAGTTATCAGTAAGCGATCTTTGTTTGTTCTTTAATTAAGCGTTGCTAATTCTTCCCTCTTTACAGACCTAGCACTTTTAAGACTCCCAGTCTGCACAACGTTGACAGCCTTCCCAATTCGATTCTCAGCTTCCTCTATTGCCATTCTCTATCCACAGCTCTGTTCAAGAGATAGGTGATACGTACGTTATATGGAAGGAGGTTGAAAATGGGCTTATTAGATAATATGGACATAGAACAGGAGGAGAATATAGCCACTAATACTAGGGAAGCTACGGACGATTTGATTGACTCTGATGATGATATCGAGTTCGAAGACAATAAGGACGAGGAGGATAATACGGAGAATATAAATATAGACTGATTTGGCCCCGAAATTTGGAGTTTTAGGGGTCTAGAGAAGGGAATAATAGGTGGCAGACGTGGGAATAGCTTTATTTTCGCGGGGTTTTAATAGGGTGTTACTGTGTCCGTTAAGATAATATCTTATATGAATTCTAGTCAAGTGGCAATTGAAACCATATCATATAGAACTAGCATCTTATATTACTGCTATTATCTTATATGCCAATTAGTACAGTATAGAGAGGCTATGTCCTGCCTGCTTGATGGCCAAGCCTTAAAATACTCAACATAGTTGGAAATATCATTCCTAGAACGTTAGATCATCCGCCCCAAAGCTTCAATAGTATACCACAGCCATGCATTACACGCAACTCATTTGCTGCTTCTTTGCTGTCGCCATTCATCTCCTCTGCGGCTGCCAGTAATCCAGTATCATCTCCAAGCGAGCTTCACAGCCATTCACTGACTTCAACGACAACATCTTCTTCTACCCAAAGAAGCTGTCTTCATCAACGAGGATAGTGCCGGTGACAACGGATGGAGAAAAGTCGATATGGAGCAGTGGGCGGCTTACTCGCGCAGTTTGAGGATCATCGCTGTGCAGGGCAATAAGAAATTGTTGTTTGATAACGGGGCCAACGTGGGAAACCCAATGCCAATTCTGTCTCTTGTGGCGTTGTTCCAATTCCAGCAGACGCGCAAGCATTGCTGGAGATGGACAGAGAGCTGGATGGTGGAGAAGGTGACACATTAATTCTTTATTCAGAACCGGCGATGCTTGACTGAGGATGCACATAGCAATTCCAAACATTATTCTCGGACGTGGTCATTGTTTCTCGTGAGCATTCGAAAGTAAATGTTGCAACAGATCCGCAATAATTTTGGCTCCTTCCATATCAAGCGCCAGAAAAGAAGCGCCTCAATGGTAGCTTCGACTGCCCCCTTCCAATCTGTTGGCAAAAGACAAGATGTAAACGGGAGCTGACCCGCGGCAAGTAGGATACACGCACTTCGGGCAGAAGACCGTAGCATTAGCCACGTTACCACGTACCATGATGTCGGTGGTGAAACACCGGCCGATTGATGAGTAGTCTTTCGAGATGGAAAGCTAGGCCTTTAGCAGCTAACTTACCGTTCGCCGGATCCGACGCTTGTGGAACCGAATCGAATTTCCGTTCCACACTATCCAGTCGTTCGATAATGGCGAGGCTTGCCGGATCAAAGGTGGACAAGGCAGCGGGGGCTGAAGTACACTCTGCTCCAATGCTCTCGCAAAATGAACAAGAAGGCTTCTTCTGGTCACACTTGGTCCGCCGGGCACGGCAGACTTGGCAGGCGGTGACGGCTCTTTTCCTTGGGTATGCCGAGCTTCCCCTGCTGATTGCGAGGGCGCTTCGTTTGGATGAAGACCCCGGATTCTAGGATGCGGGTAGCTCGTGTTGTTGCATGCTTGAGCCTTAACGTGAGGGTGAGAGGGGGTACGAGAGGATACGAGTAGCGTGAAGTTTTCAAGAGCGGAGCGGATTGTCGGGGCGAACGTAAACTTTTAAGTCTTTTATAACCCTCAGCCCCTCATACGCGCGCTACGCACCAGACGCTCCAATGAGCTTTGACCCTACCACCTCCCCCATTACCCCGCTACCCCGCCTCCCCACAGGCTGTCATGCGCGGACGATCTGGGAAAAACTAAAACGACCCTCTCCACCCCCCGGGTGTCGATTAGGGGTGTCGATTACCAGGATTATGGGTGTCGATTGGGAGTAAACTAGCTACTAAGGTTAACCCAAAGTAGAGGCGCTTGAACAGGAACACTAAAACTCTGGCTTTTTCTTTAATTTAATTTAATTTAATTTTATAAGAAATTCATATAATTTAATACTTGTTTTATTTCCTTATAGCACTAATAAGCGCTATTTAAATATAAACTTTTATAAAAATTTGGATTAGTAATAACTCTTTATATTAAAGAAATTAAAAATTTCATATTTTATAGCCTAAAGGTAAGCTTAAGAAAGCCTAGAAATTTAGTATAAAAGTCCCTAAAACCAAATATAAGAGCCTTATAAGCCCCTAATTTATAAGGCCTTATAGGGTTCAAAAACTAGAACCTAATTAATTAGTATATAAACTTACTTAAATTAAAATTCTATTTTAAGAAATCTTTTTATTATAAGTTATAAAGCATATAATTATAATATAAGATTTATAATATACTAGCTTATACTTATATTAAAAATCTAACTTAAGATTTTTAAAGAGCTTAGGTAGCTTATTACAAATCGTTTAATACCCTTGCCCTAATTAATACCCGGTATAACGGCTAGTATAAGGGCATAATCTGCCAAGAACAGGATATTGGAAACAGGTATAAAATAAAGCTAAGCCGGAATTATTTGGACGGAATAATACTAAAGGTTAAGGCATTCTCTCTACTTTATTCTATAGCTTAGTATTTTCTAATATATAAGATTCTTTAAACTTTAAGCCTTTAACTATTATATTAATCCTGCTATTATATAATACTAAGCTTACTTGACTTGGCCTATAAAGGCAATATAATATTACTAGTAAAGAACCCGTATTTATTCTTAGAAAGTAAAGACAGAATACTGCTTTTAATATTTAATAATCTTTTTAAACTATAAAGAACTAGAGAGCTTAACTAGAAGTATAATATTCTTTATAATCTAGTTAATCTCAAAGCCTGATCCTTAACTAGAATAGATAATATTCCTCTCCTAGTAATTGGTTTTCTACTAATATAAAAGAAGAAAGATATTATTTTTTATAACCCGGTTAATCTCGGAGCCTAATCCTTAACTAGAGTAAATAATATTCCCTTAATACTAATAAGAGTAAAAGAACCGGCCCCTTTCCCTAGTATAAAAAGAATTAGTAGTAGTTAACTAATTTAAAATAAGAAAAGATAATAGTTAGTTTTAGTCTACTAACTTAAAACTAGATAAGATAATAATTAGTTATAGTTTACTAATATTAAATAAAAAGAACTTACTTAGTACTTATCTTTATAGCTAATATTCTTTCTAAAGCTATTATAAATAATCCGGAGCCAAATATTACTACTATAAATATATTAGATAAAAGGCCCTAATATAATAAAATAGAAAAGCCGAACTTTAATATTATAAACCTATATTATTAGAAAAGCTATTATAATATTATTTCAGAAAAAGATATTAAGAAATAGCTAGCTAACTTAAAACTCAAAATTAGTATAAATACTTCGAAAATAAATAAGGTCTAATAAAAATTACTTATACGGGATAATCTTATTAATAAATATTATCTTATAACTAATAAATAAACAGAATACTATTAGAAATTTCACTTATATATTAATTAACTTACTAAGAAAGTTAATAAGCTAGAGGTAATTACTAGTTAACTTTATATAAGGAAAAAACTAGTATAAAAAGAAGTAATAAAATAGAAATCCAAATAAATAGATATTTAGAAATACTATAAATTCCTGTTAGGAGAATTATTTAAGGACTAATACTAAGGCTCTTTCCTGCTTTTAGTTTATAGTAATTAATTATAGCTTATTAGAATTAAGAATCTCGCCCTATTTATAAATAAGGATAATTACTAGATTAATAATTAGATATTTAATATAAGAAATAAACTAATATAGAACTTCTCTAAATTTAATAGTAAATTACTAAAAATTACTTATATAATATAACTAGTTACTAGAGATACCTATAACTTTATTTATAATTAATTAGAACCTGAATTAGTTAGATAGATCTTAACTATTAAATAGATCTTTAAGATCTTCTAGTAAGCTTATAGTAAAAGTAAAGAGATAAAATACTAAGAAATAAAAGAGGTATACTAGTACCTGAGATAAAGAAATAAGCTATTTCCGGTATTCTAGATAGAGTTTACTTACTTAATAATAAAACTAGGGAAATTACTAAATAACTAATATAATAATTTAATAAATAAAATAAATCTCGAGTTATTTAAGAGCTTGGGTAATAAGAAGTTTACTACTTCTAGAGACCTTATTAAGTAATATATAGAAAAAGAAAAGAGATTTCTTTTAATTAAAAATTAGTAATTCTAGAAGAAATAACTAGTAGAAATCACTTATTATTAAATACTATTTTGGGCTAGAAAGCCTACCGGGATCTAAGAAACTATAATAATCTTATATCTAATAGATTAACCTTAATAGCCGGTATTCTTATAGCTAAAAGAGGTAATCTATTAAGAATTTAAGAAGAAACTAAACTAGCCAGAGGGTTTTTATTATTATAGCTATAAAAAGCCTAGATATATAAAAAGTATCTGTCCTGACTTTAATAAAATTATATTTATTAAAGAGAATTATTTAGAAAAAGCTAATAATTTAGGAATAAATAATAAGAATACTAATTCTTATTTACTATCTAATAAGAAATATAATATTAATAAATCGGGAAAAGTCTAGTTCTAAATATAGAAGTGGCTTTCCTAAAGTAAGAATATTACTAAGAACTTATAGATCTCATTTAGCTAATTAGTAGGAACTAGTTCCTTATTAATTATTAAATATACTAGAAAGGCAAAACTATAACTTTCTAATACTTAATAAATACTAAAATAAATATATATATTCTAATTAACTAAAAATATATTTACTTTTTAATAAAAGTATTATAAATGCCCTTATATAAACTTAAAACCCCTATTTTCTTATAAAATTTTAATAAATAACCTAATAAAGCTATTTAATATCTAGCTACTATAAATCTAGCTATTAATTAGTATTCCTAAACTTAATAATATCTGCTTATTACTAATCTTAGCTCTTATAATATAATTCTAGAAAGGAAATAGCTAGTAAAATATAATATTCTATTAAACTATTAATAGAATTAACTTTATTAGCTAGAGAATTATAAGATAAATTAGCTAGACCTTATTTAGAAAATCCGATATTTTAATAAGAAATATTAAAAAATAACTATTCTAAAGATACTTTAACTAGAATCCTAAAAGAAATTAGTAAAACTAGACTCGAGAAATAAAAGGATATATTTCTTATTTTTTTACGAGATCTTCTTATAAGAAAAGCCAAATACTAAATAAGAAAGAAAGAGCTAGATCTTAATACTCTTGAAATAGTTAAGTTACTAGATTATTTCTGCTATTTTATTAAAGTAGCTACTTTCTAATTAAGTATTAAAGATCCTAGTAATTTAATTAAATTAGTTACTATTAATAAAATTAATTATATACTTAAGAAATAGGATTATAAACTAAAGAGATATTTACTATTACCTATAATAATTAGATAACTAATACTATAGCCTACCGGATACTATATTTAAACTAGTAACCTAATATATTTCCTGAATATAAATGAATCTAATACTTTTAATAATATATTATTTTTTAATTCTAAAGAACTTTAAGAACTCCGGGTATTTCTCCCTATATAACTATATAATATAGCTAGGGCATTCTCTAAAAAAGTAGCAGATAAGCTTCTTTAATCTTAATTCTTTAATTATAAGCTCCGTTTTAATAAACTAGATCCCTTAATAAAAATAGCCTATTTTTATAAAATAAACTCTAGTAAACTCGAAAAAATAAAAGAGTATCTTACTAAGAACCTAAAAAAGAGTTTTATTAAGCCGTCCGAATTTCTTTTCTTATTACTAGTCTTATTTATTAAAAAGAAAAATAGTAGCCTATAATTTTATATTAATTATTAATAGCTAAATACTATAATAAAAAAGAATTACTATTTTTTATTACTTATTACTAAGACTTTTAACTAATTAGCCAAATTATTAGTATTTACTAAATTAGATATTTAATATACTTTTAACTAAATTCGTATAAAACTAGCTTTTATAGTATAGGCAGCTTTTAGGACAAGATATAAATTCTTTAAACTAGTAATTCTATTATTTAAACTCTATAATAGTCTAGTAATTTTCTAGTAATATATTAATATTATCCTAATAAATTATTTAGACGACTTTTACTCGGCCTATATTAATAATATATTAATTTTCTCTAAAAATAAAAAAAAGTATTAATAGTATATTAGAATAGTTCTATAGAAGCTTTAGAATACCGGATTATAAGTTAATATTTATAAATACGAATTTAAAGTTTCTAAGATAATATTTTTAGGATTTATTATTTCGAATTAAGGTATATAAGTAAACTTTACTAAAACCTCTATTATTTGAAACTAGTACTAACCTATAATAAAAAGGGAAATATAGTTATTTTTAGGCTTCTATAACTTCTATTATAGGTTTATCTAAGCCTATAAATATATTTCCTGCTCTCTAAATTATCTAACTAAAAAGAATACTTTACTAAAGTTTATACTTAATAAAACCTAGCTAGATATTTTTAATTAACTTAAAGATCTGCTTTTCTCTATTCCTATATTTCTCTATTTTAAATATAATAGGGAAACTTGTCTAGAAACTAACTATTTAAACCTAGTTACTATAAGTATATTTTTTTAAAAAAGCTTAGAGAATAAATAATAGTACCCGGTCTCGTTTTATTTTAAAGCTCTTTAAGAAACTAAAAGCTATTATAAAGTTTATAATAAGGAACTTCTTGCTATTATCTAAGAGCTTCGGAAATAGTAGATAGAACTAATTAGCTTACCTAATTTTCTAATTATTACTAATTATAAAGCTCTCAAGTATTTTAGTACTAAGAGGCTCTTAAATAAATAATAAATCTAATAAATAGGTTTCCTATTAGAATTCTATTACTAGATTACTTATTAGCTAGATAAAGATAATATTATTACTAATATTTTATTCCGAAAAGACAAGCTTATACTAATCTAGAAATAGGCTAAAGAAGCTAAAAGAACTTAATAAGTTATCCTATTAGATCTAATTCTCGCTTTTACTAAAGTAATAGATATAGCTTATATTTCTACTAAAATAAAAGAAATAAATAAGCTATTTATTATAATTAAAGTTCTATAAACTAATTAGATATATTTAGCCCTAAAAAATAAATATAGGAAAGCCCGGAAGAATACGGATTTATAGGAAATATTAAATAGCTATATACTTTATAATAAAAGGCTTATTATATTAGATAAATATAATAATCTATAAACTAGGCTCCTGTAATAAATTCATAATATAATAACTATTATATATCCCGGTTAAAATAAGACAAAAATTCTAATTCGGAAACTTTACTAGTAGCTTATTCTCTCTATAGATATTAATTACTTTATAATAAATTACTATAAATATTAAAGATCTTATAAGCTAAGAAATAAAATACTAGGCCTATTATATTTATTACTAGTTTTCTTAAGAATATAAGACAATTTATTTATAGACTTCTATATTTCTGGTTCTATAAGTAAAGAATATAATAATATATTTATTATAGTTAATTAATTATTTAAATAATATATAAGCCTATTAATAACTAAAAATACTATAGCTAGAACTACTACTAGCCTGTTTTACTACTATATCTAGTAATTCCGAGATTCTTTTCTTATTATTATAAGTAACTAAAGACCCTAGTTTATTTTAAATTTTATAAATAAACTATTAAGATTAATTAGAACTAAGCTAAAGCTCTTAATTATAGAATATACCCAAACTAATAAATAAACAGAAATTATTAACTAGATTATTAATATCTAACTTTGCTTCTTTATTAATTACTTCTAGAATAATTAGGCAGATTTACTTCTAGTACTTAATACTATAGGTACCGCCTGCCTATATAAATTAACTGGCTTATTTCCCTTAATAATTAACTATAAATATAAACCCAGGCTAAACTTTAACTAGATACTACTAATAATAGAATTCAAAATACTAAAAAAGAAACTTAATTAGAAAGAAGTATAATAATAGGCTAAGAGAATTAATACTACTATTAATTATACCCGAGAATATATAGTAATAGCTTAGGAGTATTAAGCTAAGTAAGCTAATAAGAAATAGCAAGAACTAGACTTTAGTCTAGAAAATATAATTTATATAATTAAAAAGATATAGAAAACGAACTATTTATCTAATAAATTAGATTATTTCCTTACTAGACTATTTAAGATTAATAAAATAGTCGGTTATTTATATTAATTAGATCTTCTTCTATTATATAGGATTTAGCTAATTTTTTATATAAATAGACTTTATAAGAATTCTATTAATTTACTATCTAGCTAGATTAATAAAGAGCCTAATTTACTAAAGTTAATAGTAAACTCAAATAGAAAGTCGAAAAGATTCTTTCTTTTAAGGTATTTTATAGTAAGCTTTATTATAAAGTTAAATAGAAAAAATAAAATATAAATAATAAATAGTATTTTATATTAAACTTTAAGAACTTAGTATTTAAATTATATAAATTTCAAGAGTAGAACTCTAGTAAAGCAAAATCTCTTATCTAGCTAAATAAATGAATTTAATATACTAAAAAGAATAAGTTTAATAAAAACTATTCAGATAATAATAAACCTTAATAATAAGGCCTTTATAACTAGAGAAAAAGAAGAAAAACCTAGACATTTTCCGGGTTTTATCTAAATCCTAGTATATTTCCTTTATTTTATTATATTAGTACTTATTTTCTTTTCTAGAAATCTGGGTAAAATACTTTCCTTTATTATACTAGATTATATTTTACTATCTAGGCAAATTATAAAAAAAAAAGTAAATTCTTAAAGCTAAGCTAAAGATAAATACTTATCTATATTAGTTCGAAATATTATTAAAAATCGAGGGAAACCTTTCTAATTATTTTAATCTTTATAATCTTAACTATTTATATTACTATTACTGCCTTAATAGAACTATTAATAAAAACAAAATAAATAAGAAATCCCGGTAATATATTATTTATAGCCGGACTAAATAAGGCTATTTACTAGATCCTAAATAACTTAAATAATAGTAATAATATCTTAAGTTTAGTAGCTATTATTATTATTAATATAACTACTAGCTAAACTACTTTTATAGACGAAAATAGTAATTCTCTTACCCAAAAATAGATTAATATATAAAATATAGCCTATATTACTCTTAAGAATATATCTGAAATTACTATAAAAAATATCTTAGTAAAATATTCTAAGAATAATAAAATAGAGGTTTTAGTTACTAGTAATAATAAGTCTAATAATCTAATAGGCGAAATAGATAATATTAATAAGAACTTCCTTATTAATCTTATAAAGCCAAATACTAAAAAGATTAAAAAGAATAAGGCTAGCTTATTTAAGAAATATAAGGTATTAGATAATAGTAAGAATTCTAATAATAAAAAGATTAAGAACGGAAAGACTTCTAATAATAAAGGAAACTTTAACTATAATAAAGATAACTAAACTAGTATTAAAATACCTATTATAACTAGAAGACATATAATACTAAGTAGTAGTTATTATATAAAGTACTAGTCTAAAACCAAGAGCTAGTAAATAATCCTAAAGACTAAATTAAAGAAGTAATATCCTATAAATATTAATAAATTAGTATATAATACCGTTTAGGAAGTCGGAAAACCTCTTAAAAGCTCTTATAAGACTAAAACCATATAGCTCAAGGCCCAGGAATTTAATAATAAAGTAGTTCAAATAGCCGCCCTTAATATATAAGTCTCTATTATAGAGAGATAACTTAAGAATATATATATTAAGCTTAAGAAGACCCAGAAGTTAATTAAGTAGCTTAGAAATAGTATAATTAAGCCAAATATTACTACCCTAACTAAGAAAAAAGGCAAGCAAGCTATTATATTAAAGCCTATATTAATAGATAGACTTAATCTACTACTCCTATTCAAAGACTGCCTGATAATAATAGTCCTAATATTAGCTATAGCCTATATAATACTTCCAGACTATATTATTAATATGGGTATAGGCATAATACGAGTAATAGATACTAAGGACTAGCCGGAATATACTAGGAACTGGGTTATTCTGGCGAAGTCAAGACTATACTTTAATTATAAGTAAGCTATAGGAATTAGACAGAATGGGGTTAATGGCTATTATTTCCTCTTTTTTTTCTTTTCTGTACTATGGCTAAATAATTCCCTAAATGAGGGTATTTAGACTTCTCTTTGGGGGGGGGGGGGGGTAAATGTAACGGCTGGCGTAAGGGCATAATCTGCCAAGGACAGGATATCGGAAATAGGTATAAAACGAAGCTAAGCCAGAATTGCTTGGACGGAATAATACTAAAGGTCAAGGCATCCTCCCTACTTTGTTCTATAGCTTAGTATTTTCTAATACATGAGATTCTTTGAACTTTGAGCCTTCGACCATTGCATTGATCCCGCCGTCACACCCGGGCAGGGGAGGGGTAGGGGGTGTGACGGTACTAGCTGGGGTCACGTGGGGTTAGCTATTACTTAGCTGGTTTTACCTGTCAAGCTAGCTTTTCTTCTTCTTTCTCCCTCTCTCTCTCCTTCTTCTCTTTAGCTTAGTATTTTTAATACACGAGATTCTTGGATCTTTGAGCCCTGGCCATTGCCTCGATCCTGCCGTCACAGGGGAGTCGTTTTAGTTTTTCACGACGATCTAGGGGAATGTCGGGTAGGTTCGCTTAAGCTTTTCGGGTAACAGTTCCAGGATTGATAGTGGTGGAGATACCCGACACTTCCCTAGCTCTGTACCCTCTTAGTCCCTTTACGAGTAATTGTTGGCTGCCGGCAACTGCTCGGCAACTGCTCTTTGATCCGCATTGACGATGTTCTATGCGGTCATTTCTCCGAAATGAAATGGTTTGCTACTGTGGAGTGTGGCCATTCTTCCATGGAGTAGTCAATGAAGGGGAGCTAGTCCCCCGCAGTTTGTGAGCCGCGTGCTTTCAGGGGATTCACCAGGCGGCACGGAAATGATAATTTTTGACCTAGTAATCTTAGCCTATTTCTGATATAAAGAGCTCGAAATCTTCCACGTTTGCGCTTTGCACGTTGCGGGTGAGATACTCTCAGCAGCTCTCTTTTCGAAATGGATGCAAGAATCTTTTTGCGAGCAGCAGCAGCGGCATCACTGCTCCTTCTTTGTTTTGTCGAATATGCCTCGGCCAAGACTTTTGCTTCCACACTACTGTGGTACAAGACACCAGCCGGTATCTTCAATGAAGGATTGCCTATCGGAAACGGACGGCTGGGTGCCAACGTCTATGGATCGATTTCCAAGGAGCAAATTGCGCTCAACGAGGACTCTTTCTGGAGCGGAGGTTTCCGAGACCGCGTTAGCTCAACTGCACTCCCGGCATTTCCTACCGTCGTAAAGACGCTCGAGGGAGGAGACCTTAAGGCCGCTGATAATTTATGGAATTCTAACATGACAGGTAATCCGACTTGGGAGCAATGCTTTCAACCGGCAAGCACCATGTTCGTCGACTTTGGCCATAACGCTTCTCTGGCCCAAAACTACAACCGATCCCTTGACCTTCTTACCAGCGTAAATACCGTAACCTACAGCATTGGGAGCGTACAATATACACGACAAGCAATTGCAAACAACCCCATGGACGCTCTGGGATTCAGGTATCAAGCGAACTCCACAGGCAGCTTGAATTTTACTCTTTCTTTTACTCGTGGTCAGGCGCTAAGGTCCGTCAATGCAAATGCTTCCACTCGCACGATCACGCTAAGAGGAGGCGGGACGTTGGACAAAACTTTGGAATTCACTGCTAAGCTAAAGCTTGTGACGCAGACAGGTGAGTTAGAGGCAATCTTACCGACTACCAAATATGAAAATAAAGAATAAAGCATATCTAACACAACCATAGGAACCGTAACTGCAAGCTCGGATGGCACCTCGCTCGTCGTGAATGGGGCTACAGATGTCCAGGTATACTTCGATGGAGAGGGAGCTTTCAGATATTCTTCGCCAGCCACTTGGGAAGCTGTCATTGACAACAAGCTCAACGCAGCCGTAACTGCTGGATGGAACTCCTTCTACCAACAAGCCATCACCGACTACAGCGCCTTGGCAAGCCGTGTAGTGCTTGACTTGGGCAATTCTGGGAGCAATGGAGAAGTTGAAACGCGTGCACGCGTGGCCAATTGGAAGAAGAATAACCACCTCTCAACAGATCCCGAACTCCTTACTCTCTTGTACAACTATGGCAGATTCGCACTGATATCTTCGTCGAGACCTGGAAGTTTGCCCGCTAATCTCCAGGGTGTTTGGAACGATCAATTCTATCCTTCTTGGAGCTCTAAGTACACGCTCAACATCAACCTCGAGATGAACTACTGGCCAGCAGAAGTAACAAACCTTCCCGAGACTCATCTACCACTGTTCGATTTCATGAAGAGCATGCAGACGCGTGGTCAGGGTGTTGCGAAATCCATGTATGGAGCAAACGGCTGGGTATGCCATCACAATGCTGATATCTGGGGAGACTGTGCACCAGTTGACTCTAATACATACTGGTCTGCGAACACCATGGGAGGAGCTTGGGTCAGTCTCCATCTGATTGAGCATTACCGATTCTCTGGAAACAATACTTTCGCCACCAACATTGCACTACCAATTTTGAGCGACTCGCTGTCATTCTTCTACGACTTCCTCATTCTCAACGACCGCGGCTATTATGTCACGAGCTACGGAGCATCCCCAGAGAATGCATACCTCGTGCCGAATGGATACCCCAGCAACGGCTCAGTGGTTGGGATCGATCAAGGCACTGCCCATGATCGCCAGGTCCTGTACGAACTCTTTAAAGGCTTCATCGAACTCTCTCAGGCGACAGGTAGCACGGCCGGAGTGGCAAAAGCCCAACAATATCTCTCCAAGATCGAACCTCCAAACATCGGCACAACAGGTTACATCCTTGAGTGGTCGAAAGAGTTCACGGAAAATGAGCCAGGGCATCGCCACCTTTCGCATCTCCTCGCCGTGTACCCCGGAGCACAAATCAGTCCCCTCCTGAACCAGACACTTGCTAACGCTGCGCTCGGTTCCCTCAACCACCGCTTAAGCTCTGGCGGCGGTAACATGGGATGGTCGCGAGTCTGGGCGGTCGCTATTTACGCCCGTTTATTCCAAGGCGATCTTGCTGCCAGTTCCATCACCAATCTCCTTACAAACTACATCTCGTCTAACCTGTTCGACCTCAACGGTGGAGTGTTCCAGATTGACGGCAATCTCGGCATTGTAGGCGCCGTTTGTGAGATGCTACTTCAAAGCCACGCAGGTGTTGTCCATCTTGCGCCGTCGCTTCCGACTACAACGCTTCCGACCGGAAGCGTCACGGGGTTGGTAGCACGAGGCGGCTTCGCCGTCGACGTGGCATGGAGTAACAATGCGTTCTCTAGTGCCACGATCAAGTCCAGTCGAGGGGGGACTTTAGCCTTGGGGGTTGCAGGTGGCATCAGCTTCAAAGTCAACGGCGCGGCATACACTACGCCCTTTAATACAGTAGCCGGACAGACTTATCAGATCACTCTCTAAGTACGCTGTATCTCTATCGTCATCTCTAGAAGTTGTGTGTATTTAAGTCTGAGTAATAAAGTTGATTCTGAGTGTAAATTTTCCAATATATTGGCAAGACCCGTGATAATGCGCTCCAAGTTGCTGCAGTTGGAGGACATGAAGATGTCGTCCAGATTCTGTTTTAAAAAGATTCGAGAGTTCGACGCAATCCTCTGAGGTAGAAGCACGATATTGATCACGTGATTCACTCCCTCAGAACTCCACCTCGTTGTCGACCCCACATTTGGACTGACGTTGAATCAGGCTCCCGCGAAAAGAAAAAAAAAGAAAAGAATATAATGGAATAACCTGCATGCTGCGTATTGAACGGCGCTAGATAGAAAGAGGCCATAAAACGTGCGGTACCTACATTCCCCTTGCTTGTTCTTTGAGAAACTGATTCACATCCTTTTCGAGAACCTCACGGACGGATTCGTCATCGATGTGCACGTGAAGTAGCTTCTTGTGAACTTCAATGTCGATGTAAGCCTGCATATCCGGTGCGGTCAGTTCCCCATTGACCCCGATCCTGGCCCAAGAACTCAGAGCTGACTCAATATAGTAATCTTGTATGCTTGAAAGGGAAACCTTCACAAGGCCGAAACCTCCATTTATAGGGGTTTCAAGCACTTCTACCACTTCAGAAAAGCTTGAGCTGTCGATCTCGTCTGGCGCGTCGATGATGATTGTAGTCTGAGCGCCGCTGCTGTTAAGCTTGATCATCTCAGAGAGTAGAGATCCAATGTGTTGGTTAGTGAGTTCATGTTTATCGTACTTCTCCGTCCACTTCTTCAAGATCTCTAAACCGTCAGTAGTGGATGCCAATTGCCGTAGGAAACTCCCGAGAATGCGGTTTGACTTCGTACTTGTGTTCGTGCCAGAACAGTAGTAGTACGCGAATGCTCCTGGTTTCGTTTTGCCATAAAGATGAGTAATGTGAACAATCACAGTAGAAGTTAGTACAGTTTTACCTGTTCAAGCGCTCCTTTCAGCCAAATGCCACAGGAAACTTTGGAATTCCGCCATTCCTTGAACTTGTCCAGTTTCCTCAACCATTCTCCCGGGTTTTGAAGATGCGAGATCTTGTTCTGGATGTCAATATGATTTTGGTCTCCACTTTCGTTGCCGGGGAGCCAGCCAAGGGTCATGGAATTATCTTCACTGTAAGAGTAGCAATCACCATCTGAAATTTCTTAAGGATTAGCTAGTCTCTTACCTCAGTATGCGAAGCAAACGTTTTGTGAGGTGATAGACAGGATTTATACCGCTATCAATCTTCTGCAAAATCTGGGCCAAGCTTTCCTGGTCACATTTGCCTTCGACAGTTTTCAGCTGGTAAGGAATGGTTAATATATATGTGTGAGTTTCGAAGTATGTATATGAATTAAATGATCCTACCGAATATTGAGCCCTTTCATCTGCAGAATCGATGGTCTTCTTTATGTCCGAAATGGTGCGTCCATCAAGACTCAGGACTGCTCGTCCAGCACGCTCTGAGTCGCCCAGAATTACTCAATAAAGTAGGCGTCACCCAAAGCAGAACGTACCTTCTGCGCATTGTTTCAGATAGTCGTTTATTTCAATCGAATAGAACAGGATCGCCTCATAAACGTCCGTAATGAGATCCTCAAACTCTTCATCTGTCGGCGGCCCTGTGTACAAGATTTCGTACCGTGCGTATCTTGTCATAATATGTGTGATGGCTTGGGAACTCACTATAATGAATTTACGGGCGTCTTTGGCATTTGCGGCAACTTCTAGGCCGAAAGATACGACTGACCATCCCAGGGCTGCATAGCCTGAAAATGTCAAACTTCACCACAGCATCGCCGAGAGACTTGGATTTCAACGCTCCACTGACAATATTATTGATAACCTAGAACCAGCAGTTAACGAAAGCTGGGGTGAATTGAAAGAGAAACCTGCCGGTGTCCACTTCGTGTCTTCTTCCTTCAACCTGTTGGCCCTCGAAACAATACTGCTCACATCTTCGGCGGTTAGACTGTCACCAGTAACAGATAGCTTGGAGCCCGACTTTGCTGGTATGGCATCTAACCCCTATCGATCCTTGGGGTCTAGCTTATCTGCTGCTTTTTTCCAAAGTATTCCTACGACAATCGCTGGCTTCTTTTTGTCCTGCCCCTGGGGTATAGGGGGCTGCTCATTAGCGGAGTCCAAGGCTGAGTTGCTGAGAGGCTCTGTAGGCGGCGCTTGCTTAGGTTCAGGAGGCGGCGTTTCCTCTTGTGTCGAAGCCGTTGTCGGTAAGTTCGCTGCTTCAGACGTTAATTTCAAGTTTGATGTCGAAGGAGGGGCTCCATCCGCTGCATCACTACTTATACCAGGACACTCGAATTGATGCTGCTGGTCATGAGCTGGAGGCAGCTTGTGTGAAGCTTGACTGGAGGTTTCAGTGTGAACGTTGAGTGATCGACCGGGCTCGCTCTCGTTCGCAGCCTTCTTGGCCAGACGCAATTTGGCCAGGGTACTCTTGACAGCGGCCCTTGCCTTTTTGAAGCTTTTGAAGCCCTTCATCATGGATTGCCAGTTGACAGCACGTTCTTGTATACCTAACAATGATGGATAGGGTTAAATTAAGCAATCCTCAAAAGAGAAATTGGCATTATACCAAGGCGGGCATGAAATAGAGTGCAGAGAGATGAGGAGGTGTCGGCCTTTTCGGCAGAAATATCCGAAATCGCTGTTCGGTAGGGTGCCGGTATGCTGTGTAACGCGACCGATTGAAATCCTTTCTCCGGGGTATCCGAGGAAGCCATGCGCAGTGAGTCGAAATCCGCCCTCCTTGAGAGAAGAGGTCCTTGTGATCTATCCTTTATGGACTAGGAAGCACTCGCTTGCATTATGGCCTGACCATCTATTTGCCTTGTACACATGAGACGCCGTTCTCTACCTTCTAGAAAGTGACTGCCATGAGCAATATCCGGCCAAGTGCCTATAATTGAATAGAACAATTTTTCGTGTTCTACTTTGCCCTGTTTTAGAATCCGTGATTTGAACCTCGTGATTCGACTCTTCTCTGTGATTTAATAGCATTTGTGTTCACAAAGTGCCCAGGAGGGAGCAAGGGCTACTCTTCATTTTCTTGGTCCCGCCAAGCAAGGGAAGGCTATCAAGACACCAGTCTCCAGAAAACAGCGAAATCGAAGTCCTCAAGATGCGTCCAAAAACCACGGATCCCCAAACGCCGTCGATCGAAGTGAATTGCAACGACGTAGCTACAACTGCCTTTCACGTTCAGAGGCGTGCGCGTGGCGGTGGTTTCGCCGTAGACTGGGTATGGGTGCCGGTTTGCATACGTTATGGTTGGAGGCTAAAGACCGACGTGTGGCCGTGCTTGGTCTTGACGAGCGGTGGCTTCCATTAGAGACAAAAATAAAGATTCCAAATATTCAACTGCATGCTTATTCATAAGAATCTAGTAGTATTTATTAATAAAGTAAGGTCAACTCGAGTGCATTCCACAAACAGGATTTTACCAGACCGCATGACTAATCGGTGATAATCGTGCCCGCGCTAAGATGAAACCTTTTCTTAACCTCACCTCTCTCAAGCTTCACCTCAACATATCGAAAACCGCAGTATCCAAACTCTTCCACATATACATACATTCCCAAACATTCACGTGCGAACAAGTTGTCACATTTATTAGGAATCAGGATGGTTTCGAAAGGAGGTTTTATTATCGACTCATCCTCTCAACCCCACTCCTCCAAGACCAAAGTTCATGACTCTCTGCCACTCTTGGTGGATCGGACGTTGAAGCCGCACACATTGTATGTGTAAGCCTCGAGCGGGCTGTACTCTGGGTACCGTAACGTGGGAGTTATGCACGTAGAGTGCTGGGATTCATAGATCCGTGCGATGATACGCTGTAGGTCAAGCCCAGATCACGAAAAGTGTCGAGACGCTAATTGCATTCGAAGGGGCTAGCACCAGTTTGCGAAGCCGTCTCCCCCATTGCCAACCCCCCCGCCGCCTCTCCAGCGGCCTCCCCAGTCGCCCCCCATGCCGCCCCCCATGCCGCCGCCGTGGTGTTGCTTGCCAGAGTCGCCACCACGGGCTATCTGTTCACGGAGTCGCCGATTGCTCTCGTGCTCATTTCTAAGTTGAGTCTTGAGCTTCTCAGGTGCGGCCCTGGCCTCGTCAAGTTGACGCTGCATCTCCTCCTTCTCTTCTCTCATATCTTTGATGATGTCCCTGGCCAAGTCCAGACGGCGCTCCAGTGTCTGCATCTTCTCGGTATCGAGAGCGGGCGGAGCAGTCGGATTGGCCTGTCGACGTTGAAAGTGTGACTTGTACTCGGCCAGTTCCGCACAAATTTGGAGAATCTGATCATTTAGATCATTTCGTTCATCGATGAGTTCGTTGTTCTTCTCGTGTGCCCCGTACAGCTGGTCGCTGAGCTCTTTGCCTGACCTTTGTTCCGATTGGAATCGCTGTTCGGCATTGGACTTCTCTTTCTCGAGCTCCTTGTTCTGTTTCTCGAGATCCTTCTCCCTCTTCGCACCAGAGGCAAGCTCGTTCTTGATTTGCGTGAGTTTGGCTTCTCTTGCTTCAAACTGCCCCTCGTAAACACTCTTGAGCTCTTGCTCCTTCTTCTTCATCGCCTCGCCGTGCCTCGATTTGATCCCCCTCAATTCCTTTGCCTGCTGTATCAACTTCTCTCGAAGCTCGTGCACCTCCGCAGTCAAGTCGTAGTCGACGGCCATCGTCCCCTGGTCGGCCGTTTCGATAGGTGGGGCCTCGGTGGCGGCAGTGACCAAGGCCTGCAACTCTTCCAGGGTCTTCACCTCCTCCAGTGTCTTCATCTCTGCCATAGCTCGTTCCTCGGACCGCGCAAGGATCGATTCCACAGTGTCCTCCTCGTATTCAGGCGCGGCCGAAGTGGTCGTAGCTTGCACCACTGCACCTGCAGCGGAATTCCCAGCGCTGACTGCTGTCTCCGACTGTGTGGGCGTGGCGTGCTGGTAACTTTCGCCTGCGCTTCTTGCTGTACGCTTCGAACCAGTCTGTACAGGAGCAGAGATCCGAGTAGACCGCTTCGTTGCTGTGTGAGGACTGGCCTCTTTCTCGGGAGGTGCATCTTTCTTCTTCTTTGGTTCCAGCTCTGCAGAAGGTCGTCTAACTGGCTGCGAATCTCCGAGAGTGGCGCGATGGGCGACACGCTCAGAGGAGACCTCCGAGGATAAAATCCCGTAGGGGTTGGACGGGAATGGATTGTACGGCTTCATCGCCCGCCCGCCATCCGGCTCGTCATCGACAGCATCTTCTCTCGAGTCTGTCATCTCATCGTTCGATCCGATGGCGTCGAGAATGCGCTCGGTTTCGGTATGTGCGGTTGCTGAAGCAGTGGCGGGCACTGCAGCGCTCATCGATGGAGTCGAGGCCGACTCCTCTTCGGCGGTCTTACTCTTCTTCTTCTTCTTCTTCTTCTTCTTCTTCTTCTTCTTCTTCTTCTTCTTCTTCTTCTTCTTCTTCTTCTTCTTCTTCTTCTTCTTATTGCTCTGATTCAGCATTTTTGTGAATGATGAATCCATTGATGTTATCGTGCCGAGCAAAGGCGCCCTCGATTTTGGTTTTGTTCACTCGGCCAGCAAGGCTCTCATCTCAGCCTTGCGCTCTATTGACTTTGTGCTCGCCTAATGCCACACTAGCGCCACAGGAATTTTGCATCATAATCGCGCTCTCGATCTGTTTGTTTCCTTCCTTCTACATCATCAAACAAACGTTGTCGTTGTCACCATGGCAGGCAACGAGAGCTATTACGTGCACGACCTTGAATGGTTCGTGGACAAATCTCGAAATACCGATATATCGACCGAACATATCCGAAATACTCGCGATGAAAATCCTCATCAAGCTCGTGAAGGCGTACCTGTTTTCATCCGACTGGCCCATGGCTTCGAAATTCGAGGCTTGGATTGAGTGGACCGCCGATGTCGAGCTCTGCCAGCTCCTCTGTAAGTATCGAGTGCCCCATCCCTTCTACCGGGCGCTGACTGACCGCCCGCAGTCAAGGGTCTCTTTAAATTCCCACACGCCGAGCCAGTGGAGGGGCGTCTGTATCCGAACACTGAACGCCAGAGAGGCCGAATCCCACTCGGAGTACCTCCCTCGAATGCCGGTGGGCAAGGAACCCCCTCGGGCCCCGCAAGTACACGTTCCAGTCACACTGTGCAGCCCCCGCCCCGTGGTAAGAAGTCGTTCGCCGAAGCCACCCGTCGACCCGCTGGCGCCAAGCCCAACCAAGTGAATAGGGGTCAGGGAACCGGCTCGATCGTTGGCCCGATGGCAGGCGTGAGTACCGGTGGATCGAACAACCCTAGTCAGCGCAGACCTACCGGTCAAAGTGCTTCCACGTCCTCTAGACCCAGACATCCCAAATATGTTCCCTTCGATTACACCGCCGAGACTCCTCGACAACCCAGACCCAACCATCATCCGATTGTTGATGAATCAGGCGAATTCATGTATTCCGTCGACCTACATGGGGCTCTTTGGAAGTTTGTCATCCTCGACAAGAAGCGCACAGCCCTTGATACCATCGGAAAGTACTTTCGTGTCGTCCTCGAGGTCCAAAAGCACGAAAACGGTATCACTTTGTGGGCGCAGCCTCCACTCGAGGACGAGGGCCGGTTCGCACAGTTCCAGCATCGTCCACGCCCGCGCGTCGACCGAGAACTTTCGGACCCTGTTAAGCATAACCTCGAACTTGCGTATGACTTTTTGACCCATTACATGCAAGAAACACAAATCTACACCCGGACCAATAGGAAAGGCCCAAACATCCTTGATTTCTTCGAATACTTCCTTGACCCAGCATTCAAGCCGCTTAGAGCCCGGCTGGAACCAGAAGAGTTCGGCGAGGATGACGAAGACGAGGAGGAGAAGGAGCGGGAGGCCAGCCAGACTCCACCAGCCTCCACCGCCGCCTCAAAGTCCGCACGAGGCCCAGCCCCTGCACAAGGACCACCACAGTCGAGTGTAGCTCAACCGCCGCGACGAGGCAATGAAGCAACCAAGCCGGCTTCTAGCGCGGCTGGACGCCCAGCAACTCCAGCCCAGCGAGCTACTTCGACCGCTCCGACCGATAGCGCGCAGAGCACAGCCAGCGAGCCAAAACCTTTCACTAGCAGACAAGTCAAGACAGATGAAGACCCATGGCCGTACAAGGTCAATGCCAAGGGCGAACCTATCCTGGCCACTCGAGACGACATGAAAGACCTCTTGCCTGGTGCTTCCCCGCAAGAGCTCCATGTCGCCACCGTGAAACACAACGATAAGATCCTCAGACAGCATATTGTGAGTTCCCCCAGCACGGTCCATCATATCGCGGACAAAGAGGGTCAACAGGATTGGGACAGGGAGCATGTGGAACGACAGGAATACGAGTTCAAGGCTAACGGTATCTGATTGGCACAGGAAGAGGAAAAGACGCGCTGGGTCTACGACCGTGCCACCGGAAAGCAAGTTCTCTGGGGTACGTGCGTCGAGGCTATCAAAGCTCGCGCGAAGGCCGAGGCCAAGAAGGAGCTGGTCCAGACTCCTGGATTCGTTCAACAGGTCAAGCGGGATCTATGGTCAGAATGGTGCGAGTCTTACGGGATGGACCCCAGGGATGGCCCGCCCAAGAAGCGTGCTCGTGCTCGTGCTCCGGCCCGCGCCGAAGACTCGGACTCCATAACCACGACACCAACACCAGTTGGCGAGGGTCCCAAGCCTGGAAACCAATCCCCGGTCACTGCCGCCGCGGTTTCAGAAGGAGTTGCGTTTGCTGCTTACCCTTCATCTCGGAAGAGCCCTCCATAATTTCTCCCAGATCACGAATCTCGTCCTCTTTCTTGAGACTACATCCTTGTGATAGACATCCTTTGTGATAATTCCACAGCTTGTCTGTGATGACTTCAAGCCGTCGAGCTTTATCCTCACGTAGGGAGACTTGTTCTCATTAGTTCCTTTATGGAGATGCGTCATGTACGCGAGTGATATGCTCAAGTCTTTACAGCCCTTGGCATGACCTTTAGACTTTGAGTCTTAGAATAGCGAATGCACTTTATTGCCTTGAGCAAATGTCCTCTATGGATATCGAGTCTTTGTACATAGAAAAATAAAATGGTTTTCATGCCTATATTTGAAACAAGTACAAAAACGTGAAGTAAAAATTCGTAATTTAAATAAACTTTTAATTTAAATAAAATTGCGCTGTCCGAATATTCTTAAATTTTGCCTCGATATTAGCCCCTTTCTCATATAGCATCACTACTATCTCTTCATGGCTGTCATAGCTTGCCCTGTGCAGCGCCGTCCGTCCATCATGATCCCTCGCCTCGACGTTAGCCCCTTTCTCTAGCAACAGCCGCAACATCGCCACGTGCCCCCCATAGTATCCATCAGTAACCACTCTCCCAGCCGCCTTATGCATCGATGTTTGTTCATTATAACCCCTAGCCTCGACGTCTGCCCCATTTTCTAGCAGCAGCCGTACTACCGCGTCCTGCCCTCTCCGGGCTGCTAAGACTAGTGCCGGCTCCCCCCACTCCCCATCTTTCGTCTCGAGCAGCACCTTCTTGTCCAGTAGCAGTTGTACCACCTCCCGGTGCCCATCGTAGGCCTCCTGCTGCAGAATTGTCCATCCGTTTCCAGTCTTTATATCGTCCGCCACCTTTTCTACCAGCAAGTGTACTATTGCCTTGCGTTCCCTGCCGCGCATTCTTCACCGAGTGCAACATCGACGTTTGTCTCCAGTAATAACCGGTCCTCATTCTCATCCCCTCTTTTTACG
Organism: Hyaloscypha bicolor E; assembly: GCF_002865645.1. Taxonomy (NCBI): domain Eukaryota; kingdom Fungi; phylum Ascomycota; class Leotiomycetes; order Helotiales; family Hyaloscyphaceae; genus Hyaloscypha; species Hyaloscypha bicolor. The sequence continues at coordinate 2,107,342 of NW_020194684.1, read as the reverse complement.
GCATTATACAGTTTTGCCGTTGCTACCAAGTTCTTTGAGCTTCTCTCTATATCTTTGCATTCTAGCAAATGTGCCATTGCTTCATATCCGTTCTATTGGAAAATGATTAATATATTGATGGAAAATTGATATAGGAGGTTGACAGTCTGTAGAATGACTAGATACAAGAGTGAAGTCTAAAAACAGAGGAGAAAGTGTCCAAAGTAAGGATCTTTATCCCCATTACCTATCGGCAATATCGATAATGCCTAGCCTGCTTTCTCCAATACATTATAAATCAGCTAATAAATCACAAGTAATCAAAATAACAATATATTAGTGAGCTTGGTAAGATCTGCGAGTGAACGCATAACAAATGAGAGTGGAGAATCCTAAATTAGTGGTTGAACCTGGTGCTGGAAGGACTGGTAAGCTAGCTAAGGTAGTGTACCAATTCAACAGATAGCTTCAAGGGCATACGCGGTAGTTGGGCGGAACGTCAGAGAAGACTATGCCAGTGCCTTGTATTTTGCGTGTGGCTCCAGGATGCACGACGGAGGCTACGTGGTTCCAATCAACGTCACTTTTAACCAACACCTACCACACTTCAATCCGCCATCGATTCTGCCTCGTTTTCAGGTAGCCTTGTAAAATGGAACAACCACCCGCCTCCCCAATTATTTTATTGTCCTGCGGCTTTCCATTTCAATTAACCTTTTAACTCTTCGCCTCGTTCTCATTTTATGACATGTGCACTTCGCACACCCACTACGCCGAATTTCAACCTCGACAAAACAATTGGTACGCAAGGCCTCCTGCAACTCTTCCGACCTGAAACTCCAAAGCACATATGTCATTTTAATATCCCTCCCTATACTACTCTTGAAATTGTCTATAGCTTGGGTCATTTTTGAAGCGAGCATGCGATCGCCATGGCTGAACTAGTCGCAGCCCTGGGTGTTTTGTCTAGTGTTGCCACTGTTGCCGACATTAGCTGTAATGCTATAGGACAGTGTCTAAACGCCATTAGGCACTGGAAGACAAGGCATAAGTTTTGGGACAATGTTATGAACAGATTTGCAGAGTATCTCCGGGTATGCATCTTACACCTTTAGAAACAATTTACCTTTTGCTAATAAGATTTAGTTTCTTGATCGTTTGACGAAAGCTGCCAGAGAGGCCAAAACCCGAACTAAAGACAAGTTTAATTGTCACGGAACCGATTGGGAGTCCATCGTTGATCAATGCCGTCAATTTTGTCTCACTCTTAAGCAGTTCCACAAAACCTGGAAAGCTCGAGAAGAGGCAAAACGGAAGAAGCTAGATCTTATAGCGAGTGGAATATCTTTCTACTACCAATTCACCCTCAGGCCACAAGCTCAAGCGCTGCTTAACGAATTAGAGAAAGCGAAGGTCCACATTTTGCTATATCAACAGTTGATATCTATCGAGCTGCAACTTCAAGGACAAGACGATATTGAATTCGTCAAATCTAGGTTACAATTCATGCATCAGTCAAGCCGACCGAACGACAGTGCGTCGGGAAAGAACCAGTCGAATCCCGATGTTTGCCCCAGCACCCAGGAGCAGAACGATCACGATAAATTTCAAGTTGCAGTTTCTAGTTTCTTAGCAGCCGTCTCGAACTCGAGAATAGTGAAAGGCAAATTTCACAGAAGATCCGAGCGGATACCGATTAAGACAAATCCTGAAACTACAAAAGAACAGAAGGGGTTTTAGTTGAACCATAGTATCGCTTAAGTTGAACCATATTATCAAACTTTGCATATGCTCGTTTATTTAGCTGATCCATAGTATCGCTTAAAGAAGCGAGACAGCTAGCCGAGCAAATAAATAGGTTTTATAACAATTATATTTTAGGCATATACTCTCCTTATATTCTGCGTATACTCCCCTTATGCTCTGCATATATATATAGGCAATAAGTTATATGAGCTAGGAAGGTTCGGGTTAGTCCCGAGCTTGCGAGGGGGCTTAGAGTCAGGGGTTAGGGTCTGGGTTAGTCCGGGGGGTCAGGGGGCGGTGAGAGCTCCCAGTATTGGGATATATTAAAGTATAAAGGCTCTACGGGTTAGGTTCAGTATATGCTAGGCATATAGATTCTATATGCCGAATATATATTACGGGTAGTAATAAAGTAAAGTATATACTAAGTATATGGGTTCCATATATCGAGTATATGCTTGAGTAATAGTAATAGTAAAGCAAGATATATTCTAGCTTACTTATATACTTCTTAGCAATAAGAGTAAAGCATATACTAGGTATATAGTTTTTATATGCAGAGTATATGTTTGAGTGATAGTAATAGTAAAGCAAGATATATTCTAACTTACCTATATGTTTCTTAGTAGTAAAGGTTAAGTATATGCTAGGAGTATACCTGGCGGGCCGTTGAGAGGAGGTCGGGGTTGGATAGAGGGTGTAAACGAGGGCTGGTGTCTATATATTACTAAAGATAGTGAGTATAGTACGGTTTTTGGTGAGGGAAGTTGAACCATATTATGGAAAATACAAGGGTATTCTCGCTACTGATAATATGGTTCAACTTAAGCGATATTATGGTTCAGCTACTGCCTCAGAACAGAATCCGGAGCAGGCCCAGGGTTTGGGAACCTCAGCTCAAGCCTTGGACGAAGTCATACCCCGAATTGATACAAGTGATGCAAACTCACTTTTTTCTGCATCTAGCAGCAAAGAAAGCATGACAGACGGCCTCATGGAAACCCCACCGCGTATAATTCCAGTGAGGTCTCACAAATCAGTCTCGTGCGAATCCGGAGATGCCGGAGAGATTTCTAAAATCATGCATGCAAGCGATTTGACGTCTCTTGTAGACGAGGGTCGCGACTTAGTTCAAATTATTAACACCACCATCGGACGAACTAGTACAGAGGATTCAGAGCAGGTGGACTTTACTCTTGATTCGACCGATACTCAAGGACCACAGAACAAGACACCGTGCAACACTGCCCCTCGCGATCTCATCAATATATCATCGTCTGATGGTGATCCAGATGCCTTGAGGCTAATGGTAAACGTACAAAACTCAGAGACAATTCTTGGTAGTGCTATTCGAGAGTCAAGAGAAATAGCATTGTCTTTGAAAGATAATGATCGCCCCGCCAACTCGGACATCGAAAACACTTTGGTAGAGGGGTCTGAGACTAGCAAACTACAAGAAAAATCCGAATCCCAACCAACGCATACGGAATCTTCGTCAGTGACATATGTGGGCAAGCCGGTTGAACCCTTGGATTAGAGTACCTCTGAAAAGAAGCAAAATGCAGCAAATGAGCTGTACAGATCCTATTGAAATTGGTACGCTACCATAGCTAGCTTACCAGTCCTTCCAGCACCAGGTTCAACCACTCTCATTTGTCATGCGTCACTCGCCGAGCTTACCAAGCTTACTAGTATATCGTCATTTTGATTACCTTTGATTTATTAGCTGATTGATAATATATCGGAGAAAGCGGGCTCGGCATCACCGGTATCGCCGAAGGGTAATGGGAATAAATCCCTTACTTTGGACACTTTTCCTCTATTTTCCAGAACTCACTCTTCTGTATCTAGTCATTCTGCAGTCTATCAACCTTCAATATATCGATTTTCCATCAATAAATCGATTACTTTCCAATAGATCCATTACTAAAAAGCCATCGACGTCAACCCATACGGAAGATGTTCTCCAAGATACCAAAACCGACTCTATATTACAAGATAACCAAGATGAAGAAGACCATTTCTCTAGTCGTCCCGGGGATCTCCTGCAAACCTTCGAGAGAATGTTTTCTCGAAGCCATTTTCGAATGTCAAGTCACGAAGCACAATACAAGGTTGGACAGGAGTTCATCGCTGACGGGACGTGGATGACTATTGCAACGTTCAATGACACCGTGGGATTTTCTTTTCTTCCAAAAACCCGACCATTGGATCCAACTTGCTTTAATGCCAAAAGACTGCCATCGAAAAACAATACTTCTAGATTGTATTTTCCAGACGGCCAAGAATTCACCGTTACTCTCTGTAATCCAGCGAAAGGATCATAGAAGAGTAATACTAAGGTTGTTTTTCTTACCAATGGATAACGAAAATCAGTCTACCTGAAGGAAGGCACGTTGGACTTCGGCAAAGGGCCACCATTTTATTGGAGCTTCAAAAACATCGAACTTCCGCCTACTGCCTCTTGTTACGCTCTGCCGCTTCATGTTGAAATTAGGGGCCTGAGGCCCCTAATAGGCTTAGTAAGCCCTGGAACAGAGCCTTAGGGGCTGTGTACTAATGGGGCTTAAGCCATAGGCTTATTACTGAGTAGATTATGCCCTGTAAGGTTGATACAGGGCATAATAAGCCCTGTGAGGCTAAATCGGTTCAGCTGAGGTTGAATGGTTCAGTATAAGGCTCTCTGGTTTAGGGGTTTAGTGCATGTGACTTAGGGGGTTCAGGGCTATATATACGGTCTACTTACCACTGTAGAACAGCAGTCAATTCAATACGTTTTACTTGGTTTATATTGCAAGCACGTGACCCTAGCTATATTGCTTTAGCTAGTTCAACACTTCACTAGGAAATTTAGCGTCACGTGACCACGCGATGACGCATACGGCTGGCTAGTATTTAGAACACCAAAGCTCCTGTACTCAGAGCTTCCCTCCTTAGTTTAGAATCCTCGGATTAAGAGCCACTCTACCTGCTTTCCAAGCCCAGAGCCCGGTTTCGTGACACCTCTCCAATGATCCAAGTGGGACTTCATACGATTATCTATTGGGATCACCCTTCCTCCAGGCTCCTGAAATAGTCTGCACGACGACCTGAACTACGTATATGGATCATGATATTATGTGCTTTGCCAAGGGGTCCTAAGAGCCTGAACTTTGCTTTCTTTGCCTCCTCATTTATAAGCTGCCCATCTGCCTCTCCCTCATCGTACGGCTCAAGCTCATCTATATCTACTAGATCTGTAAATAAGAAGGCTTGTACGACAAGGCTAATAATATAGCCAATACACCGGATCCGCCAGTTATTAGCTGACCACTCCTTCTCGTACTTCTCCCATATATGCTTCTCAATCGTACGGCAAAGGACGTTATTTGGGGGGGCATTGTTAGCTATAATAGCTCTAAGCTTCTCCTTAACGCCGTAATCCTGAAGGACAGGGAGAAAGATCGAGAACTGGTCATCTCCGCCGTGGCTATGCACCTTCTTTAGAGCAAGAAGGGCTTTCTCCTTCTTCTGGTCGTACGAGGTAAAGTGTGAACAGATCGCTAGAAGAAGCCATCGATTTGGTGAGGTCTAAATATCAAGAGAGATATAGATATGAGAGAGCGTCGCCTGAACTGCCTTTCGTACAGTATCCTTGTGTTTTTGGAAAGCTTCCCCAACCTTATTGCGTAATCCTGTATGATACGTTATAACCTTGCCTTTACATGCTCTATTAAGAACATGGCAAAAGGTACAGAACGCTGGCCAATCACCTAAGCAGAACGAGAGGTTATATATAACAATTAGAGTAATTGGAGCTTTAGTGAGGGCGTCTTAATTAATCGATTTCTCTAGGATTGCTATATCGAACTCCGTAGTATCCCCAGTCGCTATAGCTTAGTAGTAAATCTGTTTGAGTTATTGTTATATGACCTCTTGGCCCTTACTTAAACCCTTCTCAATTGAAACCTGAGAATGCTTCCTTTGAATATACTTAGTTATAAAAAAGCATTATTAGCACCGTGAGGTTTATCGTCGATATTATAATAAAAATAATAAAGAAGCTCTCGATTCTCATACTCTAAGGGTTCGCGAGTATAAGCCCAGATAGGGGATGATTTCTTGCCCTTTTTACATATACTCGTACGTGAAGCTGCTACTGACTCTGCTATTATTGAAGGGGTATAGGAGGAGTCTTTGTCCTGAAAGAAAAAAGACATTTTAATAAAGTTCTAGCTGAGAAACTGTCGTACGAGGAGGTTAGAGATCTTTGGCGGCGTCTGCCATTCTGGCCTGCACGGTCTAGTGGCAAGATGCGTTAGCCCTGGGAGAATCTATATACATAGATTCATACAGTAGTTAAGACGGAAACGCCCGCAGAGACATTTGTTTGTCTCGTTGTGGATACTTGCCTAGCTGGTAGGACAACAGCACGGCCGATGCCAGGAAAAGGTCATTCATTGCATGTTTATCACAGGTCCGAAAATTGCAGGATCCATGACAAAGATGTGGCCGTGCGGTCGACGATGTCGACCGAAGCCCGGTTAACTCTTTATAGCTTAGCTCACTACAACGTTACTAACTCTACTAACTCTACTCTTACCTTACTAATCTCTAACTACTACTCTAATAACATCTTTAGCTATAGGTGTTTTGCAAAATACCTTGAGCATTCCTAGCAGTGAATAAGATTAGATAAGAAACACGGACGCCAGTCGTGGTTGGTTGGGCAACTCGCTTGTCGGAGCCCGGAGGCCGAGGCCCCACCCACACACGCACATAGAAGGCGCCGTTCTCAATTCCTTGTTGAGCACACCATCTCCTTCCTGCCAACATTTCTAACTTTTCGACGTCCTCCATCTATTGATTCCTCAAAATGGAAAACAAGACATGGGTAATGCTTGGTAAGGGGCCTAAGCCTTCATGAATCACTCGTCTTTAAGTAGAAACTCATCGCAAATGGCAGAGAACAACCCTAATGTAATGAACCAATTGGCCGCGAAGTTGGGTCTATCGTCCGAGCTCCAATTCTACGACGTCTATTCCCTGGATGAAGAACAACTCGCACATATCCCTCGACCTGCCCTGGCTCTGCTGGTCATCATTCCACTTACAGAAGCTTGGGATCGAAGTCGCAAGGCTGAAGACGCTGACAAAGAACCCTACACTGGCTCCGGCCTTGATGAGCCGGTAATCTGGTTCAAGCAGACCATCGGCCACGCCTGTGGATCCATCGGTCTGCTCCATAGCGTGATCAACGGTCCGGCCGTCGACTTTATCAAGCGTGATTCCGATCTCGCAGCGATACGAAGCCTCGCCATACCGCTAGATATGACCAAACGCGCCGAAATGCTGTACAACAGCGGGCCATTCGAATTTGCTCACAAGTCGGTCGAGCTGGCCGGCGACAGCGCTGCGGATCCAACGGGTGAGCGTGAGGGTGGGCATTTTGTGAGTTTTGTCAAGAGCGGTGGGAAGCTCTGGGAGCTTGAAGGGTCGAGGATGGGTCCTCTGGAGAGAGGAAGTCTTGCTGACGACGAGGACGTTCTCAGTCCGCGAGCGCTTGACATGGGCATCAAGAGGATCATCAAGTTGAACGCGGATGGAGGAGGAGGGGACCTTCTTTTTAGCTGCATTGCTTTGGCTCGCGGGTCTTAGGCTCTGACTGGGAATCGGCACACACGCATTACGGATATACTAGGCTGTATTCGGAGCATCTAATGAGATTCGAGAAGACATTATCTTGCTCCCTAGATCTACACGAGACCAGAACGGACACTCGAATCTCTCCATGTTATAGCACGAGAGAAACGGGCTTTACTAACATGGCTGCAAGATTCCCAGAGAGGAATATCGAACCTTTGCAGTTGCGCAGAATAGGTAGACGTGTTATGTAGAAGTTCTGACCGTGAACAGGTTGCTATAGTCCTCTAGCCTACGACTCTACGTGTACTGGCCCTCTACAAACATCTCAACAATCTTGTCGTGCCTTTCTGAAGAAGCAGCCTGTGAAGCAGTGCTATAGCATTTGCACCCTTATTTAGGAGCATCTCGGCGATCTTATCGTGCCCTTCTAATGAAGAAGCTCAGCATCGGATCTATAGCATCTGCTCGGCACTTTAACAGTTGCGTCATAAGCTAGAAGCATCTCTGCAATCATATCGTGTCCTTTAGAAGAAGAAGCCTAACAAGAATCGGATTAAGGGATTAAGTCTGTTCCCATTTGACTCGCTTCCCAACGTGCACCGTACACGCCGCAGTACATCCCCGCATTTCTTTAATAGGAAGGGCGCAAGTTTAGAATTCTTATTAGTAAATTAGAAGAAAATCCTCAACTGTCGCCTTAGACGTGTTTACTCCTACGGACTTCCTACCTAGAAATGTAACCCTAATCCTAACTCTTCCTGCAAGGCCAGCTTACACCCCTTCCTGTCAGCTTGCAAAGATTGCGCAGATGCACAGTGCTAGACTACGCTGCAATATAGGGAGGCGGGATGATTGCCCACACGCAGAATACATATAAATACTCGATCGCACTTTCATTGTTATTTTGGTACGGTTATCATTTCATACAAAGATAAAGCCTATCACAGCTCCCGAGGCAGTACACCGAGAGAGAGCCCACCAACATGGCAACCATCACCGCTCCACTTCCGGGGCAGCCGGACATCAGCTATACGCCGGACATGGCCAAGTATCTGGCCCGAATCAATCGGCGGCACGAGTTAGAAAAGCTAGAAACATGTCTTCCAGAAGGGTTTCCTACTCAACTCGAATCGAAGCTTGTGTGGGAGGGGCAAAGCCTCGAGGAAAGGTATAACTGGAACTACGAACTCACCGGCTCCGATGTCGAAGAGATAGAGGCCGCGCTCCACCACTCCAGGCCTCTCGGGACAGTCAGATTTCAAAGGATGCCTGTCCCGTAATATCAATACTAATTAAGGCAGTGAAGGGAGGCGTAAGCTTACCCCGCACACTATAACCCTCTCCACTTAGCTATCGCTTAATTAAGTATAGAATTCCGTAATATTATCAAAGCATACAAGCCTTATATAGCCTAACTTTATAAGCTCCTATTCTAGAAATATATCTGCATTTGGCAGTAAAAGCAAGCTAGTAATATTAAGGGAATTATTATAATTATAAAGTTATTTATTTTTATTTATATATTATTAATTAGCTAGACTATTAAAAATATAATTATATATTAATTCTCTATAATCTTTTTTTCTTTAAGTAATTCTTTATTACTATTACTAATATAATTAATACCGGCCTTTATTATTATAAGCTTAATACTATAATTAAGGCTATTTCCAAAATCTATTAACTTGCTTCTAAAGCTAATACTATTATTACTAACTCAAATTCCGCCTTTATATATCTTTAGAACTTTGCCTTTATTTAAAAATATACTTTTATTATTAAATTATTAAATAATCTTCGAGTTTAATTTCTTTATATTTTATTACTTTTAAAAAACTCGAAATACTAGAAATTTTATAAAAAATAAATATTAATATTTTTATATAAATATATATTAGTAAAGTTATAAAATATAAGATATAGAATAATATATAAATAATTAAGATAAATAAGCTTTGAAATAATACTTATAAATATAATTAATTCCAAGAATTAATTCTAATAAAAGATTAATTAATATTTCTTTCTAAAGCTAGAAGTATTTCTTTATATATTTCTTAGTATATATTATAATTCCCAGATATTTAATATTTGAAATATCTAGCTAAATATTAGATATTTCCTAGATATATATAATATAGTCGCTTTATTAAAGAAATATATTTGAAATATACTAGAAATATTTAGAAAACTAAGTCTTTTTAGAACTAGTATATTATAAGATATATATATTTCCTTATAGCCTCTTATATTCTAGTTTTCTTTTCCTTAGCTTTAAATTATCTTTATAAGAAACTTTCTATTTTATTTTCTAAGCCCTAAATATTATATTTATAATAATATTTAAAGTTTACTTTCTTTAATCTTATAGAGAATTTTAAATAAACTAATTTAGAATTATTAGAAATATAAGTATTATTAAGATAATAGAACCTTAGAAATATAAATATTAGATTTTAGAATAATAAAAGTAAAAAGCTTTAGAATTCTTAAAGAAATTAAATATTTATATTTTTATAAATATATACTAGTAATATATTAGAAACTTTTTTAAAAACCCGAAAATTAAAAAACTTAAATAAAAGTTATTTTTTAACTAAGTTCTAGAATAATAAGTATTTATAAGCTAGTAATCTAATTATTATTTTTAAGCTTTATTTTATAACTTTATAGGTCCTATAAATATACTAGTAATAAAACTATTAGAAAAGATATAATAGAGAAAAAATATAATAAATTAATTTCCTAGAATATTATATAACTTAAAATAATATTTATTTCTTCTAAGGCTTCTATTAGTTTAGATTATTTCATTAGTAGCCTTTCCTAAACCGAACATTTTATTAATATTTCTAGAAGTTTTTTTTAAATAAAGTTATAAAAAAAGAAATTTCTTTTTTATTAAAAAGCTTCTATATACTAATTAGCTTATTATTATTAAAGAATTATATAAATGAACTAAAGAAGCTAATTATTTGCTTTTAGATATTAATTTAATTATTATTAGCTATTAGAAGAATTTTAAAAAGGCTATTTTATATAAGACAAATTATAAAAATATTAAAGGACTTTTTAAAAAATATTAAGTTTTATAATACTAAACTCGTAAATAATATTAAATATTATATAATTATAATAAATTAGCTTATAATAGCTCTAGCTATTTCTATTCTATTTACTTTTATTATTTCTATAGTTTTAGCTATTCTAAATTTCTTTTAAAAGAATTCCGAATTATCTTTTATTTATTTCTATCTAGAATTCCCTATATTTTATATTTTCTTTAGAAATATTAGAGTTATTAAGTTCTCAGATCTAATTCTTTTTATTAAAGATTATACTATTTTAAATAACTAGCTAGTTTAAATTAAGAATAAATTATAAAAAAATATTAATTTATATTTCTTAGAAAATTTTAGAATTATTTATATTTCTAGTAAATTTATAAATAATACTTTCGCCCTAACTAATTTTTATATAAATAAAAATAGTTCGAATTAATATTATTAGCTCTTAGAACTATATTTTTATTTAAAAGAATTATATTCTAATTCTAATAAAATATAAAATATTTACTATAATTTTAGTAAACTTTAAATATATTCTAGTTAAATATTTCAGGAATTCTATATTCTTTTTTTATAACTATTTATAAAAAGTAATATTAGTTTTTAAGATATTAAATATAAATTAAATAAAAAGCTTTTACTAAAGTTCTAGGAATTAGTATATATATATTATAATAATTCTTTTATTAATATTACTTACTTTATTTAGTATTATATTATTAATAATTAGTAAATTAAGGCTATATATAAAAAAACTAAGAAATATAAGAAAATAGAAACTATTTTAGTTAAGTTTATTTCTGGTATTATATTTTTTTATATTTCTAAAAAAGAACTCAAAGAGCCTATATTAACTACTTTTATTAAATATATATCTTATAAATATAAATAATATTTTATAAAAACTAAATTTTTTTTAATTATAATAAGTTTAGCTATTATATTTATTACTATCTAGTTAAATATAATAAGAAAACTAAAATAGCTTTTTCTAAAATTAAGCTAGACTTAGTTTCTATTTTATTAAAGTATTTAGTTCTTATTTTAATAAAGCATTTAAAGAATTCGAGTTTTAATTCTAATATAAAATTAGAAAACGAGTATTTCTAAAGAAAGTCTTTATTTTAGAGGCTTATAATATAAATTTAATAGAGATTAACTTAATTTATTTAATAGAAGAAAATGTTTTTATAATATTTTATATTATTAATATAAATAAATTAGAAATTAAGTTTTTTTCTTTTATTAATATAAAGCTTATTTAGTTTATAAAATAATTTCTAGAAATAGAACTATAACTTCTTTTCTTATTTTATACTATATATAGTTTTAATAAAAAGCTAGCTAAGTTTACTAAGAAATATATAGAAGTTTTATTTCTAATTAATAAATAAAATATTAATATACTTATAATTATTCTAAACTTTAGAAATTATAATATTATTTTTAGTAAAAAATAAATTATATATATTAATATTCTAGTTAATTATAAAAGATATAGGCTTATATAGCCAAAAAAAAAATAAGCCTAAATCTATATAATTCAATTATATTATTAGTATTTCTTAAAATAACTAAAGAAATAACCTAATAAGAAATATTAAAAAAATACTAATTAATAAAATTCTATTATAAGCTATTTTTAGAAATTTTCTATTTTTTAAATTATTTTTATTTTTTTAAACTAATTAGAGAAAATTATATAAAACTATAAAAAAGAAACTTTTATAATCTAATTAAAATATAATACCTAAATAAAAGCTAAAAAAGCAAAAAAAGGTTTTTAATAAAAAGTAAATATTAAATTTAGCTATATTTATTTCTATAGTATTTAATTATATAACTAAAAGAAAAAATGTTATTATTAGTTAAATCTTTATTTATAAGATTAATAAAGAACTTAAAGCTTAGGAAAAAAAAGCTATTTCTGGCCTAGAGAATTAATAATTAGAAGAAATAGAGCTTTAGTAATTTTAGAAAATATTATTTTCGGAATTTAAGAAATATACTTTTATTTTTTCTAAAAAAAATCTAAATTTTTTTTTATAGATTATATAATTATAAGATTTAGATTAAAGATCTAAAGAGAATTAAAAGTATTAAATATTAATTTCTCTAGTAATAATTTACTTAAAAGCTTTTAGAAATTAAATATTTTTTAGAGAATAATCTAGCTAAAGGCTTTATTAAAACGAGTTGAGCTTTTTTTACTTTACTAATTCTTTTTATAAAAAAAGTAAATAAAGATTTATACTTTTATATTAATTTATGTTATTTAAATAATATTATTTATTAATAAGACTTTAAATTAATTATCTAAAACTAAGATTTATACTAAATTAGATATTTATTAAGCTTTCTATTATATAGCTATAAACGCGGATTTTTAGGAGCTAATAATATTTTATTTTTATTATAGAATATATAAATATAATATTTTTTAAAAAGGCTTTATAAATAGCCCGGCTATATATTAATATTATATAAATAATATATTTTTAAATATCTAATATAAGAAGAAAACTATAATAAAATAAAAACTTATATAAAGTATATTAAAATATAAAACATAATTTAATAGTTTAATAATAAGATTAAAAATATAAATAATATATAGTTTATAAAAGCTTAATTAATTAAATATAAAAAAGAAATTATTATCTAGAATTATAAAAAAAACTAGTTTTCTTATATAATTTCTATAAGTTATATATAAAATATTAAAACTATTAAAATAAAGTAATTTTAATAAAATATAACTTATTATATTATATTTAACTTTTTATTTATTTCCTAAATACTAAAAACTAATAGAAAATTCCTATTTAGAATCCGAAATAATAAAATAATTAGAATTTTTCTTTATTAGTATTTTTAATTTCTTTTTAATATACTAAAAATATAATTTATTATTCTTAAATAACTTTATTTTATATTTTCGAATTTACTTAAATATAATTTGAATTTTTTAATTATATTCTTATATTAAATATAATATAATTCTTTTTATTATTTAGTATTTACCTGTAATTATTAGTTAATTTTAGCCTTTATAGCTAGATATTAAAGTAATTTATTATAGCGAATTATATTATAAATTATATTAATATATTCTAAATAAATAACTTTTTTAAATTTTAAACTTTCTTTAGTATTTTTAAACTAGCCTTTAGTAAAAAAAGAAAGCTTTTAGTAAAAAGCTTTAATAACTTTATAAGAAACTTTATTTTTATATATTTTATTTTAAATAATAATTAGGTTTATTAGAATTATAATAAAAGGCTTTTTAAATAATAAATTATTATAATATATATAGGGTTATATATGACTTAAGGATATGTAATAAACCTCGGATATTACAGGTATTAATTAGGGAGATCGGAGGCCCTCCGACTTTATAACTAACTACTATTTATATTATAAGTATTAGGCTTATAAATTACTAATTATATATATGTTATCAGGGCCTCCTATTTAGAGGGAGCTTCCCTGGACCTTATAGGAGGAATAGAGATTAGTTCTATACTAAATTTAATACTATAGTTTTATAATATACTAATTTATTCTATTATCTTATTACCTACTAATAAATACCTTATAAGCTAATCTCTCTTCCCTTAAAAGAGGTAGTTCGATAAGTAATTATATCTCAAAATCTGCGAAATATATAATCTCTTACCAGAGCTATTCCTATAAAGGAAATTAAATAGATTAACCCCGATATAGGTAATGGCAAAGGCTTATCTAATACTTTTAATAGGGCCCTTTAGGAGCCTCCGAAAGCCAGTAATAATAATATAAATAATTCCGGTAATAATTAAGATACCGAGATTAATACCCAAATTATTACCGTTTAAGCTATAGAATAGGGCTTATATACTAAAGTTAAAGTACTCTAATAAAAGCAAGAATTAGTAAATATAATTAACTAATATATCCTATAGTTAGAGTAATATAAGGGTACTCTTAGGAATATCTTACGGTTTACTATATCTTATAGAAACTCTATTTATAAATCTATTCTATCTTTCTCGGTAATTCCTATTAGGGAACTTCCTGAAATAGGGTTAGAACCTACTTTCTTTTCTAATATAATAAGCTTTGAGAATAATCTTAATACTATTTATTAGGAGCTATTATATAATATTCTAAAGATATATTTGAACCGAGAGAAGCTTTTTAAGATCTGGATACCTGACTTATATTATAGAAAATTCCTTAAGAAATAGAGAATATTTATATTTTCCTAGAAGGCGGTTTTTAGGACCTAATCTTGGACTTATAATAGATACTTTTCTAGAGTTAACTTTGCTATAAATATTCTTAGAAATAAACCTTATAATATTTGGGAGGCTATAATAAAGTAAAGCTTATTATTATATAAGGTTTATTAGAAGTAATTTAAGGCCTATTTGGCTAATATATTCCAAGTACCTTAAACCCGTTAATAAGACGCCTTTAAGAAACTCCGAGATCTTTATTAAAAGAATAATAAGATAGTTACCGAGTTATATACTCAGATAATTAGTCTCGAAGTTAACTAAGACCTATATCCTAAAAGGGACCGGATCCGGACTCTTAATACTACTTTATCTAATTATAAAACTTATTAGATACTTATATCTATTTTTTTAGGAGATAAGGCAGTATTTATTTCTGAATAGCTTAAGAAAGCTCAGAAAGCAGAATATATTATTTATCCTAAATTAAGAAGAGTAAAGACGGGGAAATCTAGTAAGGGTAACTCTACTTCTAAAGACCCTGACTTAGTAAATTCTGATTTATAAAACTATTAAAAAAGAAAGAATAAGTTCCGAAAATTATATAAGAAATCCTCAAATAATACTTTGGCTTCTTTAAGGCCTTAATAGAATACCAGTTCTACTTTAGGTATAGTTTATTAGACTTATAGATAGAAAGAATACTTCTTAGGAAGTATAAAGTATTTTAAGTATATTAAATAAACTTAATAGAACTCTAATAAGGCCAAAACTATAGAAGAGTTAAGGTATTTATAGAAGCAGGTTAATATTATAATTATAAAGAAGTATTCTAGAGGAAACTCTCCTAAGAAATAGGAAAAAAGAAAGGCCAAATCTTGAATATTAATAATTTTAGCTATAATAAAAAAGATATATTATTTTATATAATTATTTAAGTAAGATTAATATAGCCAGAAGTAGGTATCTTAGAAATATATAGTAGATTTAGTAATACCAGATTAGATTATAACTTTCTTAATAATAATTGGGCTTAAAGCCAGAACTTTATTATCTTAGCTAAATATAACCAAAAATTTATAACCTTTTATAGGAACTAATTTAAGATTTATTAAGTCTATAATCTTGAGTTATTTATTATAGATAATTATAGTAAGATATATTCTTTTAAGCTCTGGTTTTATAGGTATAAAAATATTAGCTCTTATAGCCTTGTTTTTAATATAGAATTTTATAAAGTAACTCTTATATAATATATAGACTATATTAAGAAATAATAAATATATATACCTATATAGCCTAATAATATTAAGATCCTAATACTAAAAAAGTTTAGTAAGGAGCTTAACTAGTACTCTAAGCTAGTATTTCAAGTCTTATTCTTAACTAAAGGCAAATATAACTATCCTAGATAATAGGCTTTATATATTTGTAATAGTTACTAGGTCTCTATTTTATTATATAGTTCTAGTAATACTAAATAGGAGTTTTTAATATAGTAAATTAATATCTTCCGGAAAAGGGCCCTAGAAATACTTATTTATTTCTAAAATAATAAATATAAAGACTTTTTAGAGGTTTTTAACTCTAATAAAACTTTAGAACTTCCTGATCTTAGTAGTATTAAATATTTTATTAATATAGATAGTACGGTTCTATATAGGCCTTTATATAATTTATTAGAGACCTAACTAGAAATATTATATTTGTATTTATAGGATATATTTTATAAATATTAGATAAGGCCTAATAAAAGTCTAATAGGAATATCTATTCTTTTTATTCCCAAGAAAAATAGAAGATTATACTTTTATATTAATTATTATAGACTTAACTAAATTATAATTAAGAATTAGTATTTGCTTTCTCTTATTAATAAGATCTTTAACCGGTTCCGAAAAACTAAGATTTTTATAAAACTGGATCTTAAAAATATATATTATTAGATAAGAATTCATAAAGAATATAAGTAGAAGATGGCTTTTAGGACCTGCTATAGCTATTTTAAATATCTTATAATACCTTTTAGGCTAGCTAATATACTAGCTATATTTTAAATATATATTAATACTATATTTATAAGACTTCTAGATTATTTTATAGTTATTTATTTGAATAATATCCTTATTTACTCCCGAAATAAAGATAAATACTATAATTACGTTTACTAGGTATTTACTAGGCTATATAAAAATAACCTGTTTTATAAATTTAGTAAATACAAGTTTAATATTAAGGAAGTTGAATTTTTGGGCTTCCTTATTAGAATAGAAAATATTTATACGAATTCTGAACGGGTTTATAGTATTATTAAATAGCCAGAACAAGAATTCTATAATATTCAAGTATTTCTTAGATTTGCTAATTTCTATTATAGGTTTATCTACTATTATTTTTAAGTAATTATAGGCTTAATAGATCTCTTAAAAGAAATAGAAAAGGGCCGGAAATCCGGTCTCTTTATATAGATAAATAAAGTAGCTAAAAGCTTTAAGACTTTAAAAAAAGCTTTTATTATAATATCTGTCCTAGTCTATTTTAACCCTTCTAAGAAGATTTATATTAAAACTAATATATTGAAATTTGTAATTACTAGTACTATTTTATAATAAGTTAATTCTAGTAATAGCCTGAAAAAATACTAGTATCTAGTAATATTCTAGTTCCGGAAACTCTCCGGAACCAAATATAACTATAGTATCTATAATAGAAAGCTACTTGTAATTATTAAAGCCTTTAAATATTAGTATTATTACCTTAAAGGGTCTAGGTTTATAATTAAGGTTATTATAGACTATAATAATCTCTAATACTTTATAGAAATAAAGTATCTAGAGAGCTATTAAGTATATTAGATAATATATCTTATAATATATAATTTTAATATTATTTACTATAGAAGTATTTTAAATCTAGTAGACGGACCTAGTAAAAGACCTAATTATAAAGAGGATCCTATTAATATAACTTGACTTCTAATCTTTTAGAATAAGCTAAAAGGAGCTTTTATAATTATAATTTAGAGTTCTTATAAATGTCTAAAGAATCTCTTCTTTAAAATAAGTATTATTTAATACTTATTATATCTATAATAGCTAAGAAGAAATATTTATTATAAAATAAATAAATAGATTATTTTATAGATCCCTTAACTATAGAATTAGTTAAGAAGCAAAATATAGGAAAATGCCTTAAAGGCTTTATTACTATAGCTAAAATAATAGGGGTATCTATAATTATATTATTTAATAGAACTAAAGATTTCTTAGTTCTTCGAGTTTTTGAATTAGATAGTTATAAATATTTAATTCCCTATATATAGATATATATAGCTATTAAAAGAGCTATAGTACTAGCTCCTCTATTTAAATCCTTTCTAGATATTATTTAGATAGCTTAGAGAAATAATTCTTAATATTAGAATATTATAAAATAGAAGCTTAGTAAGAAAGATACTAAGAGAAAAGAAATCTAGAAAAATAATTCGGGCCTATTTAGGTATTATTTAAGAATTATTATACCTAATAATTCCGCTTTATATTAAGAAGTTATAAAGCTTTATTATAATAATCTAATAGCTAGATACTATAGAATAGAAAAGACTTTCAAGCTCTTTAGAAAGTTCTAGTATTAGAAGAATATAGAAAGAAATATTTATAATTATTATTAAGAATATAATATTTATTAGAGAATTAAGGCAAAGAGATATTTACTATATAGTTTATTTAGTAGTTTACTATAGCCTAAAAGATCCTGGAATAAGATTTCTATAGATTTTATTATAGGTTTACTATTATATAAAAACCTAATAGAAAATCCCGATTTTAATATAATTCTTATAGTTATTAACTAGTATTCTAAAATAATAAAATATATTATATATTATAAAACTATTAATTTTCCGGAGCTTACTAAGATTATATAGGAATATGTTTTTTTTAATTTTTGGCTTCCCTAATAGAATTATTTCTAATTAAAAAACGGTATTTACTAGCTAGTTCTAGTCTACTTTCTATTTCTATTTAATATATAAATAGTATTTAAATATAGCTTACTATTCTTAAATAAATAGTTAAATAGAAAGATAAAACCAGGCCCTGGAATATTACCTAAGATATTATTATAATATCCAAAAAAATAACTGGTTTAAGAAGTTATTTTTTATAGAATTTATATATAATAACTTAAAATATTAGGTTTTATAGAATATATCTTTTTATATATATTACGGATATTACTTTTAACTTCTATAAAATCCTGAAAATAGGATTATAGAAAAGGTACTAGCTATATATAGGAGGCTAGAAATCCTTAAAATAGAATAAAAAAAACTTAAGAATTTATAGTATTATATATAAAATAATCGGGAAACCTACTATAATAGGTACTAGTTAGCTAAATACTATTTTAAAAAAGTCTAGATAATACTATTAATAAGAAATATTAAACTTAAGGCAGGAAAGCTTAAGTTAAAATTTATAGGTTTATTTAAGATCCTTAAATATATTAGTAATTTAATATATAAATTAGAACTACTAAGTATATATAATTATTTATATTTAACTTTCTATATTTCCCTCTTTAAAAAGTATATAGTAAAAAAGAATTAGGAGCTATATCTATATTCTTCTAAAGAATTTCCGGAATTAATAGATAATAATAAAAAATAAGAATAGAAAATAGAAGCTATTATTAATTACTAATAAGATAATAGAAATAAGAAGTAATAGTATTTAATTAAATAGAAAGCCTGGTCTAAAGATTATAATATCTAGTTATTTATTTTCTCTAATCTTAAAAATTTCAAGGAACTTCTAAAATTATATAACTGAAATTATAGCTTGGAATCTAAAACTACCTTTTAATAATCTTTTAAAATTAAAAAGAATTCTGGACTATTAAAAAAAAAGCTACTTAAAAAAAAAAGAGAATTTAGATAGCTAAGAAAAGATCTAGAATAATAATAGAAATATTCTTTTTCTGGGTTTTTTGCCTATAAAGATTTTCTAGGATTTTATTAAGGCTTATAAAAATTATATTTAAATTATTAGAAAAAGATTCAGAATTAAGAAAGATTTATTATAAATAGACTAGTTATAAGTATCTCAAATAAATAAACTCTAATTTCTATAAATTCCTAATTCTTAAAGTAAGAATACTAAATACCGGCCCTATTTAGAACTTAGTAAAGAATTAGCTAATACTTTCCGGAATCCGCTTATCTCTTAACGGAATATAATTATATTATAATAATATTAGTATTAAGAATATTAAAAGAAGTAAGTAAGGAACTTATAATAGCTATATATATTTTATAGAAGGCCCGAACTTCTAAAGTCAGGTTCCGAATAGCTATAAGTATTATATTATTAGTATTTAAAGTACTAGTAATAGATTACTTAGTAATCTCGGTAATAAACTTAGTAATAAGATTAATACTTTAGAGATAGATATTATAGTATTTCTTTAAGGAATTAGTAAATACCTAAATATATTAGAAAAAACTTATCTTTAGAATACTAATCTAAATAGTATTATTATCTGCCTTATTAAAACGGGAAAAAGAATTCCGAAGCTTATTAGTATTTTTCTAGTCTTTAAAAACCTAATTAATAGTATTATTCTTATTAGTATAATATTATTTAGGATATATTTTAAGAAATTTCTTAAAGATTATAATAGTATCTTTCCAGAACTAGTAAGCCTCTAATAAGTAATAAGTAATCTGAAATCGTATTAGCTTTAATAGATATTAAAACTAAAGAACTTACTAATATATAAGACTTAGAACCCTTATTATAATAATTATAATTCTTCTTACTAGGTACTATAATATATAAGATAAAGAAATTAATAAGTAAATACTTGAAATATTTCAAGTATTTGCTAGTAATAGGAAAGGAGGCTATAAGATTACCTTTATACTTATTATTATATAAGCGGATAATAAAGCCAGAAAAAGATATTATAGAATTAATTAAAAATAATTAAAAAAGGTTTAAAGAAAAATAAAAGAAGAGGCTAGAAGGTAATAATAGAAAAAGTTATTATATATATAGTTATTAGAAAGAAAGAGAGTATATAGTAATATAAAGAGATTCTTTTATAAAAATAGAGAACTACCTGGATTAATTACTAGTTTTCATATTAGTCCTAATCGGAAACTAGTATAATTAATTAATATATATTCCCAGAAGCCTATAAATAATCTCTAGGACCTTAGAAATATTTATATGGGTTTCTTATATGAATATTTATTAAATTCTTTCTATATAGCTATTTAGATTATTCTAATATAAGATCTAATAGGTAATATTAATTTTATAGGATAATACCTTAGTACTTTGGATCGAGCTAATTAGAATATTCAGATCCTAAACGAAATCGCAATTACCGGCTAGCTCCTATACCTGGGGTATAATTACCCTTCCTTTTTACTTACTTAGCTCTAATCTAATTAGACGATTTTTATATCTATTATCCAGATTATATTAGTAAAACTACCTTTCAAAATACTAGAAGTTTATCTTAATTAAATAAATAATTAATTAAATATTTACTAGAATAGATTAATAGATCTTGGAGACAAGATCCTAGAAGGAAGATATAGTTATAATATATATAGGGTTATATATAACTTAAGGATATATAACGAACCTCGGATATTACAGGTATTAATTAGGGAGATCGGAGGCCCTCCGACTTTATAACTAACTACTATTTATATTATAAGTATTAGGCTTATAAATTACTAATTATATATATATTATCGGGGCCTCCTATTTAGAGGGGGCTTCCCTGAACTTTATAGAAAAGACAGAGATTAGTTCTATACTGAATTTAATACTATAGTTTTATAATATACTGATTTATTTTATTATCTTATTACTTACTAATAAATACCTTATAATTATTATTAAATTGGTTTTTAATTATTATTTAATTATTATTTTATTCGAGAATTAATATTTAATTATAATTCTAGACTTATAAATTATCTAGTTAAAAGTATTTATTTATTTAATTAAGTATTATATATTTAAATACTTTTTTCCTATTTTCTTTATATTTTTTAAATTAAAATTATTATAAATAGAGAAATAATTAATATTCTTAAGAACTTTCTTATTAAAGAAAGCTATTTTTTTATAGTTTATAAAAAAGATATAGCTAATATTTCGATTTTTCTTATTAAAGAAAAATTTATTATTTAGAGCTTTAATAATAATTAATATTTCTAGAAATATAATATTAGAATAGCTAAGAATAAATAATTAGATAAATAGAATATTTAGCTAATATTTTATAAAACTCAAGCTATATTAAAAAGTTTATTATTAAGAATTAAAAGACTAAAATAAAATAGCTATTATCTAGATTTCTATATTTTAATACTTTATTTTTATTTCTTTTATTAAAAGCTTTTAAATATTAAGCTTTTTAGTTTATTTTAGTTAATATTTTTTATAAATATAACTATTTATATTTAAATTAGTAATACTAGATTTAGGAATAGGAATTATAATATTAAACTAGAGCTATAAATTTAGGTAAAACTAATTAGAAATCTAATATTTATATTTATATTTTATAATTTCTTTATTTTCTAAAAAGATATTCTATATTTCCTTATATATTTAAGTAATAGAAATATACTTTTTATCTTTAATAATTTTATAGATTTTAATAATTATTTTTAAGACTTCTATAAGCTTAATTTTAATTATTTAAATAAAGAAAATATTAGTAAATTACTAAAGATATATTTTATAAAAAGCTTTAAGAAATCTATTAGTAATTCTATAATATTTTTATTTATAAATAAAGCCGAAAATACTATTATATAATTCTTTAAAGATATAATTATTTTAATAACTAAATATTAGCTTTTATTTAGCTCATATTTTATAAATATAATATTTAGATATATTACTAATATTATTATTTTTTTTTTATTAGTTTTTGGTTTTTTAAATAATATTTCTTTTTTATTTTCCTTTATTTTATTTTCTAATATTTTACTAATTTTATATTTAGACTAATATTTAGATCTATATTATTTATTAGAAGTTTTAGGTTTAGTTTATTTTTCTTTTTTATTAGATTCTTAATTAGTTATACTAGTTTTACTAGTCTTATTAATAATACTAATAATAGGCTTTATTATCTTAGTACTAGTTTTACTAGCTAAATCTAATTAAATTATTACTAAAATTATAATAGAAATCTATTTTCTAGGCTCTAAAATAGTTTTAGTATATTTAATTTAATAAATATATTAGTATTTTAATATTTCTTATTTTTAATATATTCTAAAATAGCTTTATTAATTAACTAAATAGCTTTATATACTAAAGGCTTTATTATATAATATAATTTTATTCTAATTCTTAGTTTCTAGACTATTTACTATAATCTTAATTTTATTAAGCTTCTTTTATTTATCTTTAGTAATGCCTTTAATAATATTCTCGAATTCTTTATTATTAGCTTAATAATTCTTTAGTTTTTTTTAATTAATTCTAGTTTAGTTTTATTTCTAATAAAGGCTTTTTATTTTAAGAGCTTATTATATATATTATTTAGCTTATCTAGAATATCTATATTAAATTTAGTAATTGTAATTATTTTTTCTACTATTAATAAATCTTTTATAATTATTTAAGCTTTTTTAATATTCTAAATCTTAATATTATTAATTTATAGGCTTTTAATAATAATATAATTTATAAGAACTAATTATTATATTTTACTAGCTTAAGAAATCTATTCTTTAGCTATTTTATTATTCCTAAAAGAATTATATAAGCATTATTAATATAATAATTATAAGTTATAGAATTAAAGATTTTTAAAATTATAAGAATTTCTTTTAAGTATTTTCTAAAATAAAAAATAAATTAAAATAGACTTGAATTATATAAAAATATTATATATATTCGAGTTTTCTTTTTTTCTATTAAGAAAATAAAGCCAAAATAGTAATATATATAATAGGAAAAATAAATATAATAATTAGATATATTTAAAATAATATAATTATAAATTAGAAATAATTATAAAAAAATACTAATATATATATTTAAGAAAATATAATCTAGAAAATAATTAAAGTAAATTAAACTAAATAATAGTAATAGAGAAATAAGAAAATAATATAATAAAAATATAAATATAATAATAATATCTAAAATATTAAAATATAGAAAAAAATAATAAAAACTTTATAATATAAATATATTTTAATTTTCTATTTATTTAGAAATACTTTTATTAACTTAAAAAATAATATAAGAAATATATAAAAAATAAAATATATAAATATATTAAAGATATTAGAAAAATATAAAATAAGTATTAATAAAAAAGAAATTAGAATAATAGAATTAAGAAATAACTTAAAATAAGATATTATTTTTTAAAAACTAATTTATATTTCTTTTAAAAGCTAATTATAACTATTTAATATTTATTAAAATTAATTTTATATAATAAAAAGCTATTTAGTTAATTAGGATTTTAAAATAATATTTATATTTAAAAAAGTAATATTAAAAGCTTTAGAAATTATAGAAAAAAGAATTATAAAATAATATAAATAGAATTTATAATACTATTATTAAGTTTAGAATAATTAATATTAAAATTAATATAAAATATAAAAAAATTAAATATTTTAAATTAGTATTAAAAATATAGAATTAATAATTTTCTTTTTAATTATTTAGATAATATTTAATAATAAGAAATAAATTAATAATAAGAATTAATAAATTATATTAGCTTTTTAAAAAAATAATTAGTTTCTAATAAAGAAATAATTTTATAATTAGGAAGTAGGTTTTATATAAAATAAATTCTCTTTATATAAAAGTAGAAACATATAATATATTAACTAAGTCTTAATATAGGTTTTAAATATAATTATAATTATATTA
Organism: Hyaloscypha bicolor E; assembly: GCF_002865645.1. Classification (NCBI taxonomy): domain Eukaryota; kingdom Fungi; phylum Ascomycota; class Leotiomycetes; order Helotiales; family Hyaloscyphaceae; genus Hyaloscypha; species Hyaloscypha bicolor. The sequence continues at coordinate 2,082,766 of NW_020194684.1, read as the reverse complement.
AAAAGAAAATAGGTTTCCTAATATAAAGTAAGCTTTAAATAAATAGATCTAGTTTATCTAATATTTAAGAAATTTCTAGAATCTTATATTATTAAGTATTTTTGGAAATAATTATTTGATTTAATAAAGTTTTCTTTTTCTTTTATAAAGCTTTTAGTTAGTTATTTTATTTATATATAATTTCTAATTAGAAAGTTTATTTAAATATTATAAATAAATTTATAATAGTAGTTTAAGCTAAAATCGAGATTTATAAATATTATAATTAAGCTTTAGACTAGTATAAGCTATAAGAATAGCTAATAGAAAAATAAATAAAACTTCTAAAAGGCTTTTAGTTTAGTATTTTTTTTTATTTTTTAGAAATATATAAAAGGTCTTTTTCTTTTTTTTCTTTTTTATATATAATAATTATTTATATTATAAGAACTTTCTAGAAAGTATTATAGTTCGGAATTAAGAATTTATAAAATAATTTCTTAATTCTTTATTTATTTTTATATTAAAAAAATACTTTATATTTAATTCTAAGATCTAGTAATAAAATCTTATATTAAAAATAATATTTAATAATAATAATTAGAGAATAATAATTAGATAATAATAATAATTAGATAATAATAATAATTAGATAATAATAATAATTAGATAATAATAATTAGATAATAATAATTAGATAATAATAAAGCTTATTTAATTTCTAGAATAGTAATCTAATAATAGTGTTTTCTAAAAACTATAAATAATAATTAGAAAAAGTAAAATAAAAGATATATAAAGAATTAAAAATAATAAACTTTATTTTAGATTAAAAAAAGCTTTTATTATTAAATACTTTTTTCTAGTTTTTTATAAAAGAAATATATTTTACTTTTTCTAATTTTAGTAATTCTAGAATATATATAATAATATTAATAGCTTTCTTAATTTCCTAAGTATTATTTTATTTATAATATTTTATTACTATTTCTTTTTCTAATTTTATATTTATTTTAAAATATTTATTATTAACTTTATTTTTAGAAAAGTACTAGAATTTATTTCTTTTAATAAATTACTTGAATTAATTTCTAATATATATTCTTTTAATTAATTTATATACTTTATTTTATATAGGCTAAACTAGTAATATAATAGCTTTATATTTCTTGATTTATTTTAATTTATTAATTTAATATTATATATAAAAACTAATTTCTTTTTAGAAATAGGCTTTAAATAAATCTAGTAAATAATATTAAATTACTTTTTTCTTTTTTAATATCTTTTATTCTTTTTATTCTAGTTTCTTTAATCTTTTTATTTCTTATTTATATTTATTTTATATATATTTTTAAAAATATTTCTCTATTATAAATTTTATTTTATCTAAATATTTTTTAAATTAGAAAGTATATTTCTATAAGTAATATAGCTTCTTTATTATAGATTATATAAAAGATAATAAATTCTGTTAGTTTATATATAGTAATTTAATTAATAAATAAAATATATAATAATAAATCTATTTAAGGCTTCTTTTTATTTATTATTAATATAATTAATATTATTTTTTCATTATATTATTTCTTTTAGAATTATAGGCCAAAATAATAATTCTATTAATCTTTAATTTATTAAGTTTTTAAATTACTATTTCTTTAAATTCTAATTTCTTATTTATTTTAAGCTATCTAAATAAACTATATTTATAAATAATTTCTTCTTAAATAAACTTAATAATCTTTTTACTAGTTAGGTTTTTTAAAGATTTAGCTTTAATTTATTCTAAAAAGTTATTTCTAGTAATAATTAATAAGTTATATTTTTTATATTTTAGTAATTTAATTATCTTAATTCTAAATTAATAAAAAAGAAATATAGCTTTTATTAGATATAAAGCTTTTTTTTAATTTTTTTTAATTTTTATACTAATATACTTTTATATATAATTATAATAACTTTCCTAATAATAATAGTTAGTTATTAAATAAAAAGTATTTTTCTTTCTAATATATCTAATTTTATTATATAGTTCTTTAATAATAATTTCTCTTTATTCTTAATTATTAATAATAAGCTAAAGTAAATTTATTTTAGATATAATATTCTATAATAATTAATCTCTTATATTATAATTTAAAGCTTTTTTATTTAATTTTTAAAACTTAATTCTAGATATTTTTTCTAATTTAGAAAGTATTATAAAATATTATATAATATTTTAATATTATTCGAAATAGTTATTATTTAAAGAATTTAATAAAATAGTTAAGCTATTAAATAAAATATAAGAATTAGTATTATTATTTACTAGCTAATAAATAACTAAACCTTTAGGAAAATTTATAGCTATTTTATTTAGTTATATAACAAATATATTAGTATTTAGTTTAAGAATAAAATAAACTTTATATAGCTAGAATTATATTTTTTATAAATATTTTACTAGCTTTTAGTATTTCTTTTTAATATTATTATATTTCTATTTAATATTATTTCATTTCTATTTAATATTATTATATTTCTATTTAATATTATTATATTTCTATTTAATATTATTATATTTCTATTTAATATTATTATATTTCTATTTAATATTATTATATTTCTATTTAATATTATTTTAGATTTTAGATTTATATTAGATAATCTTCTTTTTCTTTTTATTATTATATTAACTAAAAGTTCTATTTTATTTATCTAGGCTAATATTTATTATTAATATAATTATTTCCTAATCTTCTAATAAATTATAATATAATTTATAAAATATTAGAATAGTAATAAGCTTTTTTTAAAAAGTTTATATAGTTTATATTTATTTATTATTTTATTTCTATATTATATCTTTTCTTAATAAATAATAAATAGATTTAGTAATAATTATAAAGTTTTTAATTTAAATATAGTAATAAATAATAATTCTAATAAATATTTTATTTTTTTAATATTTCTATTTTAAGATTTTAATAATTCCTAAACTTAGAGAACTTCTTTTAAATATTTTATAAATAAAGCTAATAATAATTATATTATTATAATAAAACTATAATTTTTCTTTAATACTAGCTCTAGCTTATTTAATTCTATTTAAGGCTATATTTAGGTTTTAAAGATATTTAAATACAAAATACTAAATACTAGATAAAATAAATTATTTATTATAGTTTATATAAGGTTCCTTAATTTTAATATTATTAATAAATAATATAATAATTTTAGGAAATAGATTTTCTATAATAATTATTATTATAACCTATATAAATATTAGTTTACTAGAAATATATAGTACTATTATATAGTTATAGAATACTATTTATATAAGTTAGTAAAGTTATTATTATTTAGAAGTAAGAATCGTAATATTATAATATTAATATATGATCCCTAAATTTACTAAGCCTAATAGGGACTAGCTACTAGTCGAGTTACTTATATAATACGAGATTATATAATTATTACCCGTTACTTATATCTCATTGCCTTTAGTTACTTCTATATTATATAACTATATTATATAACTATTAATAACTATATCTATACTAATAATAAATTATATAATAAAATTAATAGCTTTTTAAGATAATATAATTATTCTTAATAGCTCTAGAAATACTATAAATATCTAGTATAAATTAATTATATTCAGAAATAAAAATTAATTAAAGAAATATATATATATTTAGTAAATCTTTTCGAGATCTTATTAATAAATAAAAATAAATTAGTATTTTATAATAGTATTAATTAATTTATAAGTTCTAATAATTTTTTTAATAATTAAAAACTATAAATTCTAATAAATTCTATTATATTTCTTAAAAACTTTATAATTTAGATATTCTAATAATTTTTTTATTATTATTAGTACTAGAGCTTTAGGATATAGGAAATTATTTTTTACTAGGCTTTATATTTTATAGTCTTAATTAAAATAAATAAACTAATATTTTTATAAACTTTTCTTATTTTTTTCTAATTAAATATAATTATATTTTCTTAATTAATTATTAATATTCAAAATATAGCTAATTCTTTTCCCTAGAACTAGTTTCTAATATCTAATTATTTAAAATATTCTAAAATAAGTTATAAATCTTTTAGAATAATTAATATTTTTAATAAAAAATAATTCTTATATTTTCTAATATATTTCTATAAATATTTTCTAGTTTCAGATTTTTTAAACTAGTTTAGATATTTACTAGGACCTTTTCTAGTTCTATTATTAATATTTATAAATTAAATCTTTTTATTTTTTATTTTATATATTTTTATAATTAAAAATAAACTATAGTTATTTTTTCTAATACTATTTTTATCTAATTTTTAAAATTTATAACTTTTCTATTTAGTTTCTTTTTATTTAGATATAGAAAGTATTTTTCTATTTAGTATTCTAAAATACTTTTCTTAAGCTTTTATATATTCTAGAATTTCTTCTAGTTTTAGATTCTAAATTTTATAATTTCGGGAATATATTTTTTTATTATTAGGAAATACTACTTTATTTGTTTTCTAAAAATATCTTTATTTAATACTTTTTTTATTTCTTTTTTTATTAAATCCGGAACTACTCTTAATAATACTTTAATTAGAACCTTTTCTATTTTAGTTTCCTGAATTTCTAAATCTAAAATAAAAGAATTTATAAGAAATTCTAGTATTCTTCTTTTATTTTTTCTAATATTATTACTATTTATAATACTAGTCTTTATTCTTCTCTTTTATTTTTAGTTTTCCATTTTATATTATTTAATTTCTTAATTTTAAAAGCTTAGTATTCTTAAATTAATTTTTTTTAGCTCTAGTATTAATTATTTCTTTATATTTAATACTTTTTTAAAATTCTTGAAATATAAATTAAAAATATAGAAATTATATAATATATTTATAAGCTAGTAATATTCGAATATTAATACTATTATCTTCAAATTAAATAATTTTATTAGTATTAGATATTTAAACTAGTATTTCTAATTCTTTAAATATTTTATTTATTATATAAGCTATAGCTACTAGTTTTATAGATTTTCTAATATATTTAATTATATTTAATATAATTATATTTCTTATTTATAAAATAATAAAATAAAAAATATTATTTTTAATTTATAAGTTCTAAAATATAATAGCTAAATTTAGTATTTTTAAAATATTAATAAATATTCTTGTTTTTTTCTAAGTTTTTAAAAATAAAATAATTTTTTTTAATAGTTTTATTAAAATATTATTAATTTTAGGAATCCTATATTTATTATAATTAAAATATATTAGGTTTTTAATTTATTATATTTATTTCTAGAAATATTAATATTTATATTTATATTTAGGCCATTTCCTTATTTATTATTTCTTGAAATAATATTTTTCTAGCTTTTTATATAAAATAGTTTTTCTTTTCTTTTAATTTATTTTTAGAAAACCTTTTTAGTTATTTTTATTTCTCTTTTTTTTTAATAAAAAACCTATTATAATATTAATAGAAATACTATTTATAACTAAATCTTAATATTATTTATTAATTCTAATATAATTTCCTTTAAAGTAAAATAGCTATTTAGATTTCCTAAATATAATTTATTTATTTTTATATATAAATTCCGGTTAGCTAATTCCTTTATTTCTTTCTTATCTAGTAAACTGGATATTTTTTATTATTTTCTATATATTTTTAAATTATAATTAAATTTTTTCTTTTAAATTTAGGAAATAATTTAATTAAACTACTAGTATTTATTAATAAGAAAAAAGGAAAAACTTTTTTATCTAGGCTTAAATAGCTCTTTATATTATTTTCTATTAAATTAATAAGTATATTTATAATTTATAAATGCTTTTATTAATAAATAATAGAACTAAAAAAATATAAATATATTTTAAATTAATATTATTATTTTTATTTCTATTATAATATTTATAATAAATTCGTTTTCTTAGTTTTAAGTCTATATTATAGGCTATATTAACTTAAATAATATTTTTTAATTATATTTAAAACTAACTTTTTCTAGAATATAATTATTTAGATTCTTTATTTATTTTAGCTTAATTATTATAGCTATTAGAGTATTTCTTATAATTTTTATTATAACTTCTAGTATATTTTCTCTAAAAACCCGAATTATATTTACTAAATTAATAATATTATTATTCTTATTATAATTAGCTAAATTATATAAATAGACTATAAATATTTTCTTGAATTATAATAATAATTATATTAAATTATTTCTATAGGTTTTCTTAAGTTATAATAATAATAAATAGCTTTTCTAACCTTTTTATTAGCTAGTTAATATTATTTCTTTTGGGTTTATTACTTTTAATAAATTTTATATAATTAGCTATAGGCTAAATTCTTTTTTTATTTATATTTATAATAGCTTTAGGAAATATAATAAAAGAAACTAGTAAAAAGTAATTATTTACTAGCTTAGAAACTATATTATAAACTATTATATCTAAATATATCTAGGTTATTAATAATATTAAAATAGTATTTCTTTTTTTATATTAATAGAATATTATTATTTTCTTAAATATTTATAAATAAAAATATTTTTATTTATAAACTTAAAACTTATATTTTTAAAAATATAATTTCTTATTAAAATAAATAATTCTCTTATAAATTCTTAGTATTAAGTAATTCTATCTATTTTCTTTCTGTTTAATAATTTTTTTAATATTTTATTAAATATATTAATATAAGAATTAAAATAAAGTTCTTTATTTTAGGCTTATATAATAATTTAATTAAAAAAGCTATAGCTAATTTTAAATATTTCCTATTTATATTCTCGGAATTTCTTTAATAAAGCCTTAAAGAATTTAGTTTTCTAGTAATTTTCTAGATTATTAGTATAGTAATCTAATATAGCCTTAATTTAATTTTTATAAATAAAAGAAATATAATAAATAATTTTCTTTTTTTAATATTATTAGAAATATAATAGTTTTTATATATATTTATATATTATTTTAAGAATATAGAAATATTACTTTTCTAAAACTATAATATTTTAAAAACTTTAATAAATAATAAATTTAAATCTAATATTAGTATATATTTATTTTTAATAATTTCTTTTATAACTAATTATAAAATTTTTATATCTGAAATCTTTACTAATAAAATTCCTAAAAAAACTAATTTTCTATTTAAATATATATTTTTAATTTAGAACCCGGAATTTAAAAGAAATTAGTTAATAATAAATATAGCTTAGATTTGAGTTTTAATATTAATAATAATAAAATAATAGCTTTTCTAGTTTTATTTCTATTATTTGTATTTTATATTTTATTTTATTAGTTTAATATTTATAATATCTTTTCTTAATTTTACTAAACTAGATATATTTAATAATATTATTAAAAATAAAAATAATAAATATAATTTTATTAATTTCTCTAACTTTTTTGAATTTTATTTTTTATTTTTATTTAATATCTTTTCTTTTCCCTAAAAGCTTTTCTAGATTATTTATATAATTTCTTATTTCCGATTTCTTTTTAATTCTTATTTCCGGTTTTTATTTATTATTTTATTTAAAATTAAAAATATTTTCTTTTTTAGGTATTTTTTCCGGATTTAGAAATAAGCTTTTTTATTAAAACTAATATTATTTTTATTCTACTTTGTATTATAAGTAAAAATAATATATAAATTAATAATATAATTTTATTTTTAAGTACTAAAATTTATTTTTAACTAAAATATAATTTATATTATCTTAATATAATATTTTTTATTTTATTTCTTTTATTTTTTTATTTTTATTTTATTTTTATATATTATATTAATAATTATATTTTATAGCTAATTTATATTTAAATTACTAGATATATTAGAAATTAATATTTATATATTCTTAATATTTTAGCTTTAGGCTTAAGATATTACAATAGCTTTTTTTTTCTAAATTTATTAAGCTAATAATTTATTTTATAGAAATCTCTTAAAACTTTATAAGAATATTATTTTAATTATAAAATTTCGATTTTTCCTATATTACTTATTATAAAATATATAAAAGAAAAACTATAATAAGATAAAAACTTATATAAAATATAAATAATAAAATATAAATAATAAAATATAAATAATAAAATATAAATAATAAAATATAAATAATAAAATATAAATAATTTTACTAATTTATATATTATATTATATATTTTTAATAAACTAATACTAATTAGTTTATATATATAAATTAAATAAAAAAAAAGAATTAAGCTATATTTATTTAAGATTCGTTTTCTTAAAAATAAAGCTATTATTTTATATTAAAAAAATAACTATTAATTACTTTTATTTATAATTTAATTCTATAAAAAGAAAAAATATTACTTTTTACTAATTATTAAATAATTAGCTATTTAATTATCTAATTATCTTATAAAACTATTTTCTTTATAAAAAATTACTTTTTTTATAATTATTTAAATATCTAGAGTTTTTAAGTTTTAGAACTTATTTATAAGATTAAGAATATTATATATAGAATAGTTCTAGAAAAGTTATCTAATATAAATAGATTACTTATAAAGTTTTATAAGGCCTTTATAGCCCCTAAATAAGATAATAAAAACCTATTAGTACTAATTATATAAATTCTTATAGCTTTTTATTATAAGATTCAGATATTAAAACTAATACTCAAAAATTAGACTAATAAAATACTTATTTTTCTATATAAGAAAAGTAATAAAACAGATTTTAAAAATTATAAACTATTATTTATTATAAATATAAATTATAATCTTTTTTATAAATATTCTAATATAAAGACTTACCCGAATATTTAAACTAGTAATTAGAAATTATTAATATATTTTCTTATTTAAAAGGCTAATAAATAATAATATTTATATTATTTAATACTTAATTAAAAAAATATTAAATAAATAATAAAAAGAATATAATTAATTTTTTTTTAATTAAAAAAAGCTTATAATAATATAAATTACTAATATATAAAGGCTATTTTATCTAAAATAAATATTTCTAAATGTTTTATAAATATTCTCTAATATTTATATATTATAGAAATAGTAAATATAATAATAAATAATTATATAAATTCTAGAATTTTAGTTAAATATAATATAAAATAAGGAAATCTAATTAGTTATTTATTTTTTAATATAATTATTAAAAACCTTATCTAAATATTAATCTAATTAATTAGAATTAGTAAAATAATAATAAATAGAAAGAATATAAAAGCTATATTATTTATAAATAATACTATTATAATTCTTTAAAATTAATAGAAAATAAATAAAATAATAAAAATTCTAAAAAGCTATAATACTATTTCTAGAACTAAAATTATCTAAAATAAAATATATATTCTAGAAATAGAAATTAATTAAATCTCTAAAATTATTATTTAAGAAATTAAATATATTTATTTAGATATTCTAGTAAATATAAATATTAAAGAATAACTAAAAGCCTTTTAGAAGAAAATAATTATAAAATTTAAGAAAATTATTATATATTAGCTAAAATATTATATATTAGTTATAAATTCTTTTATAATATTTCTATTATAATATATTATAAGATTTTTAGTAATACTAATAAATATTATTAGATAATTATAAAATAAATACTATAAACTAATATAAGATAACTAATAATATAATAAAATACTTAATTTATATTTAGTCGCTTATTTATAAAAAGAAAAATTAGAATATATTAATTTAATTAATATTATAAAGACTTAGATAATTAGTATAATAATTAGAAATATAAAATATCTCGAATTTTTATAAATAAAAATTATATAAATAATTATTATAAATAAATTAATAAGAATAAATCTCTTTAATAAAGCTATTATAAACTTCTTTATATAATATATGTCTATATTATAAAGTAGCTTTAAAAAGCTATAAAATATATAGAAACTTTAGAAAAAGATTTATATTTTAAAGATTTATAATTTATAATTTATAAATTAAAAATATTATATTTATAACTAAATTTAAAACTAGAAAATAAATACTAGATATATTTCTATTTTATTATTTAGTAATTATTTTAAATAAAAGCGAAATAGGAAAATAAGAAATAAATATATAAAAAATTATATAAGAAAATAATATCTAATATCTAGATATAAAATAAATTAAAAAACCAATAAATATTAATATAATAATATAATAAAATAAGGTTTATAATTAAAAACCTATTTAAAAATCTATTAGAATTATAAACTATAGCTCTAGAATTTCTATAAAAATATTAAAAGAATAGCTAAATAAAGATTTATATAAATAGTAAATTTAAATATATACTATTTTTATTTTTATATATATTTCTCTATATACTTGTTTCTTTAGAGGCCTATAAGCTTTATTAAACTAAATAATTAGAAAAAATAAACTTTAGTAAAAGAATATTCTAATTACTAGTAATATATAAAAAAATAATAAAAAAATAAAATATATTTCTTATAAAACTTTAGGCTATTATAAGAAATAATTTAATAATATTAAAAATAATTTTTTTTATAAAGATTATTTTATAATAAAATACCTATAAAATATAAGCTTATATAAATATTTCTAAACTAATAATTATATTTATTATATAAATATAATATAATAAAATAATATATTATAATAATAGAAATAATATAAAAAATAAAAGAAAACTAAATATATCTTAAATTAAATAAACTAATAATATAGCTAACTAATATAAATAAAGTAATAGTATTTATAGTTTTAAAATAGGAAAAGAAAAAGAATCTAATTAAAATATATATATTTTTAAGATAATAATATAATATTTAAGAGAACTATTCTAAATAAAAAAGTATTAGCCTAAAATAAGACTTATTAAAACTATTATTATAATTATATATTATTTTATAAGCTTTAGAAAGAAAATTCAAGAACCCTAAATATTCGAAAAGAATTATAATATCTAATATATATTAAATTCCCGAGATTTAATATTAAATTTAATAAAGAAAAAGAAAAAAATAATAAAAACTAATAAAATAAAAGTATTAAAGGCTAAAAACAAGCTCTATAGAACTTTCGAGAATCTTAGATACTAAAGAAAAATAATTATATAAAAGCAGGTAAAATACTTTATAATAAATCTATATTTTAAAAGAAAACTAAATATATTTTATAAATTAATTATAATATTTTCCTTATTAAGTATTATAAAAATAAGCCTATATAATAAAAGACTAAAATAACTTATAAATTGGATTTAATTCCCGATATATTATTTCCGGTAATATATATTTCTTTATTTAATATTTATTTAAGTACTAGAAACCAAAAATTAATAATAATATAATTAAGCTTTAAAACTATTAAGTTTTTTCGGAATTTTAATATTTTATTTCTTAAATTTTACTTTCTAAATTTCTTATTATAAACGAAATTTTTATTTTAAATATAATAACTTTTATTTATTTATTTTATGAATTATTTCCTTTTTACAAATTTATTCTTTTTATAAATTACTATATCTTAAACTAAATATAAGCTTATAAAATATATAATAATAATATCTTTATTAAATTTATCTAATTTAATTATTTTAAGAAAATAATAATAAAATAGAAATATAAAATTAATTTAGATATTATTATAATATAAGAAATATTCGAGTTTTTAAATATTAAACTATTTTAATATATTTTCTATAAAATAATTATTAATAATTTTTAGAAACTATTTAAATATAACTTTAAGAACTTTATTTATTAAAGAAACTTTAATAAGCTTAAATTCCTAAAAATATTATATTTATATAAAATTCTTTAGTTTAATAATATATATATAATAAAATACTAGTATTTTTATTATTAAGGAAAATATATAATATATTTATATAAATAAGTATTAGTTTACTAGTAATATATAATACTATTATATAGGTATAGAAATACTAGTTATATTAGTTAGTAAAGTTATTATTCTTTAGAAGTAAGAATTATAGTATTATAGTATTAATATATAATTCCTAAATCTATTAAGCCTAAAGGGATCTAGTCTACTAGTTGAGTTACGCATATAATACGAGGTTATATAACCCAGGAAATTCGCAGTATAACTATTCTAATAATAAGAATTTATTAATAATTAAACTAGATTTTATAAAAAGATTAATCTTATTAGGCTTTACTATTTTTATAAAAAAATAAATATCTAAAACCTATTATTTTTAATATTTCTATATTATTATTATTATTATTATTATTATTATTATTATTATTATTATTATTATTATTATTATTATTATTATTATTATTATTATTATTATTATTATTATTATTATTATTATTATTATTATTATTATTATTATTATTATTATTATTATTATTATTATTATTATTATTATTATTATTATTATTATTATTATTATTTTATATTTTTATTAGATTTATATATTAATATAAAAACTTTAGAAATAAATAATATATTTCTATTAGCCTTATTATTATTATAATTATATTCGAATATTTCCTAATTATTTTCTTTATTTTTAATTATAAAACTTATTAAAGAAATTACTAAGATTTATATTAAAAAATAAAAATATAATAATTTTAATAATAATTTTAATTATAAATTTATTATTTTCCTTAATATTTACTAATATAAGCTTTTTCTATTATACTAAAGAAACTAGCTTAAAACTATTTTTATAATAACTAGTTCTTTTAATATATATATAAAGAGATTTATATTAATATTTATAGCTTTTTTAAAGGCCCTAAATTCGAATATTAAAATTTAAATAAGTAGAATACTATTATACTAGCTTCTATAATAGCTAAATTCCCGGAAAAAATAATATTTGAAACTATTTAATTACTAATTAATAAATTATATTAATTATAATATAGTTTTATATTTAATATATAAAATATTGAATTTTTTTATAATAAGATTATTATTTTTTATTAAAGTTTCCGGATATATAAATATATAATCTTAGACTCTTTTATAAATCTCGGCTAGCTTATTAATAAGCTCTAATTATTTATTACTATATATAAAAATAAATAATAAACTAATTCTAAAAAACCCTTTTTACTAATTAATAATATTATTTTTAGAATCTTTTAAAATATTATTTTTCCGGAAATTATTAATATAAATTTAGCTATAATTTCAGAACTTATATTATATATATAAAAAACCCGAATATTATTTATAGAAATATATATTAGAAAAATAAGAAACTAAAAAGACTTAATTTAGAAATAGAAATATTTATTAATTTAAATCTCAAAATATTTATAATTTTAATAATATTTATATATAATATATTACTAAAGCTAAAAGTAAAAAGAATAATAAAAATAATAAAAATAAACTAATAAATAATATTTTTAAAGCTTTATTAATAAAAATAAATAAAAAAGAGAAATATTATTTAGATTTCTATTTTACTTTAATTAAAAGCTTTTTAGTTACTTTTACTACTTTTATTTTACTAATAATTATAGCTAATATTTTTATAAATAATCTTATTTTCCTTTTTCTTATTTATTAAATAATAAATAAAAACTATATTTTAAAGCTTATTAAATCCTTAATAGAAAATATCTAGACTTTTATAATTAATAATATATTATAATATAATATTTATTATTTTTATAAAATTATAATTAATATTAGAGTATTTAAATATTTAATTATTAATTCTAACTAATTTCAAGCTCTATAATAAACTAATAATAGTATTAAACTTAATAAAACTATTAAAGATTAAATTAATATCTAGTTTAATACTAGATTTATGTTTTTTATTAGATTTATAATAATAAATATACTAATTAAATAAATATAATTCTATATTATATTTTTAAAAACTTTATTTTTATTTAGTTTAGCTAATATAAATAAATTAAAAATCTATTTTATTATTTTTACTAGAAATTATATATTTATAATATAATATTTCAGATATTTTTTCCTATTATATTATAAGGTTTTATTTCTAAAATCTTTATTTATAACTTCTATTTTCTTATAAAAATTAAATTATAATATCTATATTATTAATTTAATTATTTATTTATTAGTAAACTCCGGAATATACGAGAATAGATAGGCTATAATATTAATATAAAAACTCTTAAATAATATTAGAAATAATATTAGAAATATAATTAATTATTTAAATAATTTAAATTTAATCTAAAAAATAATATTAGCTTTAATTATTCTATTATTATTAATATTTTCTATATTTCTATATTTCTAGTAAGCCTATATTTTATATTATTAATAAAAGCACTTAATATTAAACTAGCTAATAGTTTTAGAGTATTAATATAATATATATCTAAAATATATTTAAATAATACTAGATTAATAATTATTTAGGTTCTTTTAATTAGATTATAATAAATATTAGAAAATAGTTTACTAGTAAAAAGTTTATTTAGTTTATAAATACTATAAGAATTAAAATTAAAATTATTTTTATAAAAGCTTATAATTTTATTAGAATAATAAAATATTACTATAGTCTAATCGAATATATCTATTTTATTATTATAGCCGAAATTAATAGAATTAATAAAAATATTATATTTCAAATGGCTTTTAAAGCTATTAATAATTTTATAGAATCTAATAATATAATTTTAATTCTTTTAGTTTATAGTATTTTATTTTAAATAACTAAATATAATATTTTATTATTTACTATATTATAGTAATTAATAGTATTTAAGAAAGTAATAATAGAAATTTAAAAGCTTTAAGCTAGATATTAAATTATAAATACTTTTAATATTACTAATATTTATAAACTATTTCTAAATTCGAATATTTTTATTTAATATAAAGGAAATACTAGTTAATTTAATAATTAGAATAAATTATATAAGCTAGTAGCTATTAATAAAAAGAATTATATATTAGTTTTATTATATAATAATAATATTTTCTATTTAATTTTTATAAAATCCTTTTATATAAGAAATATTAAGGTTATTATTAATAGCTTTAAACCTAATCTTATTTCTAAATCTTATAATAAAACTAAAAGTAATATAAATATAATTTCTTTTATTATTTCTATTATTTTATTAAAATATAATAAGAAATACTTTTATAAAACTTCGGATATTATAGTATTTCTATAAAATAATAAACTATATAAGGATTTCTATTAAATTAAAATTATTAGTTTTTTAGAAAAAAATATATTTAAGATTATCTTTAGATTTTAGATATTAAAATTTTTTTTTTTTAGTTAATTAATAAAAATAAGAATAAGGATATAGAAAAAAAACTTAAAAAATTAAAACTAGTTATTTGAGCTTATAATAATAATAAGAAATATATAATATTAATATAATTATTTAATATTTAATATATTAGTTAAAGAATTATTTTTAATATTATTATTATAATAAAATATTATATAAGAAAAATAAGTTAAATAAAATATAAAAGATAATTAATTATTATATAAAGGAAGTACTATTTTTAAGATATTACTTATATTATATTATACTAATATAATAATTATTACTACTAAAAATACTAGTAATATTCTTATTATAATAAATAAAAATAAAAATAAAACAAATACTAAAAAAGAATAACTAATTAAATAAAAAGAACTATTATAATAGGTTCTACTATTCTTTTAATTACTTAAAACCAGAGTTTAGCTATTATAGGTATTATATAATTATATCTCCAAGATTACTAAAAACTAGAAATATAACTAAATATTATAATTATATTTGTCTAATTACTAAAGACTAGAGATATAAAGCTATAAGTTATTAGTATACTCTAATTACTAAAAACTAGAAGAAATATTATATAGTATATATATAAATATAAGAATATAAGTATAAAAGTATTATAATAGTTTCCTAAAAAAGAGATTTGAAATAACTTAATTAGAATATATATTATAGGAAGAAAACTATAATAAGACAAAAACCCATATAAAGTATACTAAAATATAAAACATAATTTAATAGTAAAATAATTAATTAAATACTAAGAAAGAATTATTTTCTAGAACTATAAAAAAACTAGCTTTCTTATATAATTTCTATAAGTTATATATAAAAGACTACGGCCTTTATTATATAACTAAAACCTTAAAACCACTAAAATAATATGATTTTTAAAGAGTATAGCCTATTATACTATATCTAATTTCTTATTTATTTGTACTTATTCCCTAAGTACTAAAACTAATAGAAAAATTCTATTTAGAGTCTAAAATAATAAAATAATTAGAATTCTCTTCTATTAGCTAATCTAATTTCTCTTTAATATATCTAAAATAAGATCTATTATCCTTAAATAGTCTTATTTCATATTCTCAAACTTACTTAAAGGTAATCCGAACTTGCTTAGCTATATTCTTATATTAAATCCAATATAGTTCTTTATATTAATTAGTATTTGCTTTTAACTATTACTTAATTTCCGCCTTTATTACTAGGTATTAAAGAGGCTTATTATAATGAATTATTTTATAAATTATACTAATATATTCTAAATAGATAGCTTCTTTAAATTTCGTATTATTTATAGTATCTTTAAATTAATCTTTAATAAGAGGAGAAAGCTCTAGATAAGAGATTTTAATAACCTTATAAGAGACTTCATTTTCGGATATTTTATCCTTAATAATAACTTGATTTATTAGAATTATAATAAAAGGCCTATTAAATAGCAAATTATTATTAAGCTATTCTTTGGCTTTTATATTATTCGAGAATTATTACTTGGTTATAATTCTAAACTTATAGATTACCTAGCTAAAGGCATTTATTTATCTAGTTAAATAGATTATATTCGAAGTTTTTTTTCCTACTATTTTTAGTAAATACTCGCCTATTTCCTTTATTATTTCCGGCTTAAAATTATTAGAAATAGAGGAGTAATTAATATCCTTAAAGAACTTCTTACTAAAGATAATAGCCTTTTTATAATTTATAAGAAAAATATAGCTAATATTCCGATATTCTTTATTAAAGTAAAATTCGCTATTTAAAGCTTTAGTAATAGCCAGATCTTTAGTATTACCTTTATA
This sequence comes from Hyaloscypha bicolor E, assembly GCF_002865645.1. NCBI lineage: Eukaryota > Fungi > Ascomycota > Leotiomycetes > Helotiales > Hyaloscyphaceae > Hyaloscypha > Hyaloscypha bicolor. Next base: position 2,065,707 of record NW_020194684.1, on the reverse strand, counting down.
CTAATTATAATTAATATTTCCAGAAATATAATATCTAGCTAGCTAAGAATAAATAACTAGATAGATAAGGTATTTGATACTTTATAAAATCCGAATTATATTAATAAATCTATTATTAAGAGTTAAGAAGCTAAGATAAAATAGCTATTATCTAGATCTTTATATTTTATTATATTATTTTTTTAGAAATAGAATTATAATATTTCTATTTCCTATATTAAAAGCTTTTAAATACTAAGTTTCTTAATCTATTTTAGGTAATTCTTCTTATAAATATAACTATTTATATTCAAATTAATAATACTAGACTCAGGAATAGGGACTATAATATTAAATTAGAGCTATAGATTTAGGTAGAATTAATTAGAAATATAATACTTATATTTATATTCCTTAATTTCCTAGATTTTAAAAAAGAAATCCTATATTTCCTTATTTATTTAAATAATAGAAATATACTTCTTGCCTTTAGTAACTTTATAGATCTTAGTAACTAGCTTTAGAATATTCTTAATAATATAAATATTTCCTATATTAATAGAAAGAATATTAGTAAACTATTAAATATATAAGTTATAGAAAGTTTTAAGGAATTTATTAGTAATTCTATAATATTCTTATTTATAAATAGATTCTAAAATACTATTATATATTTTCTTAAAAATATACTTATTCTACTAAATAAGTATTAACTTCTATTTAACTAATATCTTATATATATACTAGTTAATTTTAATTTCTCTGGATTTAATATCTTTAGTCTTTTATTTCTTGGTTCTAAATATAAATATAGAAGTTTTTCTAAATAATATCTTTTTCTTTAGAATAGACAATTCTTTCTCGCTTATCTCTTCTTTATTTTCCTCTATTTTACTAGCCTTATATTTAGATTAATACTCGGATTTTTGCTATTTATTAAAAGTTTTAGGCTTAGCTTATTTTTCTTTCTTACTAGGTTCTTCTTATCTAGTTATACTAGTTTTACTAGTCTTACTAGTAGATTTATTACTAGGCTATATTAAATTAGCTCTATTCTTATTAGCTAGATTCGATTAAATTAAAGCTAAAATCAGAATAGAAGCCTATTTTTTAGGCTTATTTCGGAAAGTAGAAAAAGGCTTATTACTATAAACTCCCTTAATTAGAATTCCGGAAGTATTAAAGATATATTATCTAGCCTTAAGATTATTAGCTAATAGTAGCTTAAAAACTAATTCTCTAGATTCCGAAATAGTTTTAATATACTTAAATACCTTAGTAATATCTAATTTAGTAAATATACTAATATTCTAATATTTTTTATTTTTAATATATTCTAAAATAACCTTATTAATTAACTAAATAGCTTTATATACTAAAGCTTTTATTTTAAAAAGGAAATATAACTTCTTATAAATATATTTACTAAGGTTATTATAAATATTATTAATATATTAGCTAAAAGCTTTATTATATAGTATAATTTTATTCTAACTCTTAGTTTCTAGACTATTTATTATAGTTTTAATCTTATTAAGCTTTTTTTATCTACTTTTAGAAATGCCTTTAATAATATTCTCGAATTCTCTATTATTAGCTTAGTAGTTCTTTAGCTTCTCTTTAGTTAATTCTAGTCTAGTTCCGTTTCTAATAAAGATCATTTATTTTAAAAGCTTATTATATATACTATTTAGCTTATCTAGGATATTCGTATTAAATTCGGTAATTATAGCTATCTTTTCTAGTATTAGTAGGCCTTCTATAACTGCCCAAGCTTCTTTAATACTCTAAACTTTAATACTATTAATTTATAGGCTTTTAATAATACTATAGCTTGCAAGAACTAGTTATTATACTTTACTAGCTTAAGAAATCTATTCTTTAACTATTTTATTATTCTTAAAGAAGTTATAAAAGTATTATTAGTATAATAGTTATAGGTTATAAAATTAAAGGTTTTCGAGATTATAAGGATTTCTTTTAAGTACTTTCTAAAATAAAGAGTAAATTAGAATAGATTTGAATTATATAAAGATATTATATATATTTGAGTTTTTCTTTTTTTCTAGTAAGAAAATAAAACTAAAATAATAATATATATAATAGGGAAAATAGATATAATAATTAGATATATTTAAGGTAATATAGTTATAAATTAAGAATAATTATAGAAAGTAAAATATAAGATTAGGCTTTTATTATAGAAAAGAATATAAATATATATATTTAAGAAAATATAATCTAGAAAATAATTAAGATAAATTAAACTAAATAGTAATAATAAAGAAATAAGAAAGTAATATAATAGAAATATAAATATAGTAATAATATCTGAAATATTAAAATATAAAAGAAAATAATATAAATTTTATAATATAAATATATTCCGACTTTTTATTTATTTAAAGATATCTCTATTAATTCAAAGAATAGTATAAAAGAAAGGAAATAATATAGGAAATATATAAAAGATAAAATATATAAATATACTAAAGATATTAGAAAAGTATAAAATAAAGATTAATAGAAAAGAAATCAGAATAATAGAATTGAGAAATAATTTAGAATAAGATATTACTTCTTCTAAAACTAATTCGTATTTCTTCTAAAAGCTAATTATATTTATTTAGTATTTATTAAAGTTAATTTTATATAATATAAAACTATTTAGTTAGTTAGAACTTTAAAATAATATTTATATTTATAAAAGTAATATTAAAGGCTTTAGAAATTATTAAAAAAAGAACTATAAGATAGTATAAATAGGGTTTATAATACTACTATTAAGTTTGGAATTATTAATATTAAAGTTAATATAAAATATAGAAAAATCAAGTATTTTAAATTAGTATTAAGAATATAAGATTAAAGATATCTTTTTAATTATTTAGATAATATTTAATAATAAGAAATAGATTAATAGTAAGAATTAACTAATTATACTAGTTCTTTAAAAGAATAGTCGGTTTCTAGTAATAAAATAATATTATAATTAAAGAATGGGTTCTATATAAAAGAAGTTCTCTTTATATAAAAATAGAAATATATAATATACTAACTAAGTCTCGGTATTAGTTTTAAGTATAGCTATAATTATATTAAAGAGAAAGTAGGTTTCCTAGTATAAAATAGGCTTTAAATAAACAGATCTAGTTTATTTAATATCTAAAAAATTTCCAGAATCCCATATTATTAAATATCTTCGGAAATTACTATTAGATTTAATAAGGTTTCTTTTTTCTCTTATAAGGCTTCTAGTTAGCTATTTCGTTTATATATAACCTCTAATTAGAAAGTTTATTTAAATATTATAAATAAATTTATAATAGTAATTCAAATTAAAATCGAGATCTATAAGTATTATAATTAAGCTTTAGACTATAACTATAAAAATAGTTAATTAAAAAGGCAAATAAAGCTTCTAAAAGATTTCTAGTTTAATAAAAGATATATAAAAGGCTCTTTTCCTTTTTCTCTTTTCTTCTCTATATATAATAATTATTCGTATTTTAAGAACTTTTAAAAGAATACTATAGTTTGAAATTAAGAGTTTATAAAGTAATCTTTTAATTTTCTATTTATTTTTATACTAAAAAAGATACTTTATATTTAATTCCCAAGATCTAGTAATAGAATCTTATATTAATATTACCGTCTAGTAATAATAATTAGATAATAGTAAGAAATAAATAATAGTAAAGCTTATTTGATTTCCAGAATAATAATCTAATAATAATATTCTCTAAAGGCTATAAATAATAGTTAGAAGAAAAAAATAAAAGATATATAAAGAATTAAAAATAATAAGCTTTATTTCAGGTTAAGAAAAGCTCTTATTATTAGATACTTTTTCCTAGTTCTTTATAAAAGAGATATATTTTACTTTTTCTAATTCCGGTAATTCTAGAATATATATAATAATACTAGTAGCTTTCTCGATTTCCTAGATACTATTTTACTTATAGTACTCTATAACTACTTCCTTTTCTAATTTTATATCTATCTTGAAATATTTATTATTAACTTTATTTTTAGAGAAATACTAGAATCTATTTCTTTTAATAAATTACTTAAATTAATTCCCGGTATATATTCTTTAGAATATAATACTATTAAGTTCTTCTAGTATATAGTATTCTTTTAGTTAATTCGTATACCTTACTTTATATAAACTAAACTAGTAATATAATAGCTTTATATTTCTTGACTTATTTTAATCTATTAATTTAATATTATATATAAGAACTAGATTCTTTTTAGAAATAGGCTTTAAATAAATCTAGTAAATAGTATTAAATTATTTCTTTCTCTCTTAGTATTTTCTATTCTTCTTTATTCTGGCTTCTTTAATATCTTTATCTTTTATTTATATTTGCTTTATATATATCTTTAGAAATATTTCTCTATTATAGACTTTATCTTATTTAAGTATTTTCTAGATTAAAAAGTATATTTCTATAAGTAATATAGCTTTTCTATTATAGACTATATAAAAAGAAATAAATCCAGTTAGTTTATATATAGTAACTCGGTTAATAAATAGAATATATAATAGTAAATCTACCTAAGGCTTCTTTCTACTTATTATAAATATAATAAGTACTTGAATAATTAGTTAATACCTTTTTTTAATTATACTATTTCCTTTGGAATTATAGGTCAAAATAATAATTTAATTAATTCCTAGCTTATTAAATTCCTGAATTACTATTTCTTTGAATTACGATTTACTATTTATTTTAAACTATCTAAATAAACTATACCTATAAATGATTTCTTTCTAAATAAACTTGGTAATCTTCTTACTAGTCAGGTTCTTTAAAGGTCTGGCTTTTACTTATCCTGAGAAATCGTTTCTAGTAATAACTAATAAGTTATATTTTTTATAATCTAGTAATTTAACTATATTAATTCTAATATAATAGAAAAGAAATATAGCTTTTATTAGATATAAAGCTTTTTCTTGTTTTTTTTACTCTTATATTAATAGACTTTATAGGTACTAATATACTTTTATATATAATTATAGTAATTTTTCTAATAATAATAGCTAGCTACTAAATAAAAGATATTCTCTTTTCTAGTATATCTAATCTTATTATATAGTTCTTTAATAATAATTTCTCTTTACTTTTAATTATTAATAATAAGTCGAAATAAATATATTTTAAATATAATTCTCTATAGTAATTAATCTCTTATACTATAATTTAAAGCTTTTCTATTTAATTTTCGAAACTTGGCTTTAGATATTTCTTCTAGTCTAGAAAGTATTATAAAATATTATATAATATTCTAGTATTATTTAGAATAGCTATTATTTAGAAAGTCTAGTAAAAACATCGGATTATTATATAAAATATAAAAATTAGTATTATTATTTATTATTTTACTAGAGGTTATATATAAAAGGCTATAGCCTTTACTATATAATTTCCGAATATTATTATTTTTTAATACTATTAATTTATTTCTAGATATAATAAGGCTTTAATTATTAATTTCTAGTAACTAGATACTACTATTTAAATATCTAGTAAAGGTTTTATAAATCTGATTTCTTAAAATAATATTATATAACTAAACTAGAATCATTTTCTTTAACCAAACTTTCTATTTAATAAGTACTATTCTAATAATATTAAGCTCTATTACTAACTATTTATTAATATTCTCGTTATTTTTAGTATTACCTTCTTATTATAGGTATCTTAATAATCTATTAGTAGTAGTATACTTAGTTCCTTTAATATACTTGACTTTAAAATTAAATAATTAAATTCATATTAGCTAGTAAGTAATTAGAGCTCTAGGAAAATCTATAGCTACTTTATTTAGCTATATAACAAGTATATTAGTATCTAGTTCAAGAATAAAATAAACTTTATATAGCCAGAATTATACTTTTTATAAATACTTTACTAGCCCTTAGTATTCTTTCTTAATAGTATTATATTTCCGTTTAGTATTATTTCAGATTTTAGACTTATTTTATATAATTCTTTTTTTCTCTTTATTATTATATTAACTAAGAGTTCTGCCTTATTTATCCAGGCTAGTATTTATTACTAATATAATTATTTTCTAACTTTCTAATAAATTATAATATAACTTATAGAGTATTAGAATAGTAATAAGCTTTTCTTAAAGAATTTATATAGTTTATATTTATTTATTACTCTAGTTTTATATTATATCTTTTCTTATTAAATAATAAATGAATTTAGTAATAATTATAAAGTCTTTAATTCAAATATAATAATAAATAATAATTTTAATAAATATCTTGCCTTTAGTTATACTATTATAATATTCCTATTTTAAGATCTTAATAATTTCTGAACTTAAAAGGCTTTTTCTAAGTATTCTATAAATAAAGCTAATAATAATTATACTATTATAATAGAACTATAATTTTTCTCTAATACTAGCTCTGGCTTATTTAATTCTATCTAAGATTATATCTAGGTTTTAAAGATATTTGAATATAAAATACCAAATACTAGATAAAATAAGCTATTTATTATAATCTATATAAGGTTCCTTAACTCTAATATTATTAATAAATAGTATAGTAATTTTAGGAAATAGATTCTCTAGAATAGTTATAATAACCTATATAAACTAAATAATGGAATTAGTAGCTTCCTGAGATAATATAATTATTCTTAATAGTTCTAGAAGTATTATAAAAGTAGTTAAATCTCTATTATAAGTATCTAGTATAAATTAATTATATCCGGAAAAGAAATTAATTAAAGAGATATAAATATATCTAGTAAATTTCTCCGAGATCTTATTAGTAAACGGAAATAGGTTAGTATTTTATAGAATTACTAAATTTATCTTTATAATAGTATTAATTAGTTTATAAGTTCTAGTAACCTTTTTTATAACTAAAAACTATAGATTTTAGTAAGATTTATTATATTTCTTAAAAACTTTATAATCTAGATATTTTAATAGTATTTTTACTATTACTAGTACTAAAGCTTTAGAATATAGGAAATTCTTCTCTTGCTAGGCCTTATATTTAATAGTTTTAATTAAAATAAATAAACTAATATTTTTATAATTTTTCTTATTTCTTTCTAATTAAATATAATTATATTTTCTTAATTAATTATTAATTCTCGAAATATAGCTAGTTTCTAATATCTAATTATTTAAAACATTCCGAAATAAGTTATAAACCTTTTAGAATAGCTAATATTCTTAATAAAAGATAGTTTTTATATTTCTTAGTATATTTCTATTAATATTCTCTAGTTTTAGATCTCTTAAACTAGTTCGGATATTTACCTGGGCCTTCTCTAGTTCTATTATTAGTATTTACTAGTTAAATCTTCCTATTCTTTATTTTATATATTTCTATAACTAGAAATAAACTATAATTATTATTTTTTTCTTTAAGAGCTATAGCTATTTTCTTTAGTATTATTTTTATCTAATTTCCGGAATTTATAACTTTCTTATTTAGCTTCTTCCTAGTTAGATATAGAAAGTGCCTTTTTATCTAGTATCTTAATATATTTTCCTTAAGCTCCTATATATTCCAGAATTCTTTCTAGTTTTGGGTTTTATATTCTATAGCTTCGGAAATATATTTCTTTATTATTAAGAGATACTATTTTATTTCTTTTTTAGAAATATCTTTATTTAATATTCTTTTTATTTCTTTTTTTATTAAATCCGGAACTATTCTTAATAATATTCTAACTAGAGCCTCTTTTATTTTAGTTTTCCCAAAAATATTATTAATTTCCTAAACTTCTAAACTTAAAATAAAAGAATTAGTAAGAAATCCAGATATTTTTCTATTTTCTCTAATATTACTACCGGTTATAATACTAGGCTTTATTTTTCTTTTTTACCTTTAGTTTCCTGTTCTATATTATTTAATTCTTTAATTCTAGAAGCTTAGTACTTTTAAACAATTTTTATTTTTATTTTCTAGTATTCTTTAAAAATAGAATAATTATAATAATATAGGTATTCTAGTTATTTTTAGGGTTAGTAAACCTTCTATCTTATAAACTATTACTTCTATATATAATATTCATTTTTATCTTTATTAAAAACAATTAACTAAATAAGATCTTTAGAATTTCTTTAATTAAGAAAAATGCGTTTTTATATTTTATTTTATTTATAACCTTAGCTCTAAATTTTACTATTTCTATAAATCCAAATTTAGCTCTAGTAATAATAAATATTTAATAATTTATAATATTATATATTACTTTATTAATATTTCTAGAAATCTTTTTAGAAAGAATATTAACTTTAATTCTAGTATTAATTATTTCTTTATATTTAATATTTCCTTAAGATTCTTAAAATATAAATTAAAGATATAAAAATCGTATAATATATTTATAAGCTAGTAATATTCGAATATTAATACTATTACTTTTAAATTAAATAATTCTATTAGTATTAGATACCTGAGCTAGTATTTCTAATTCTTTAAATATTCTATTTATTATATAAGCTATAGCTATTAGCTTTATAGACCTTCTAGTATATTTAATTATATTTAATATAATAGTATTTCCTATTTATAAAATAGTAAAATAAAAAGTATTATCCTTAATTTATTAGTTCTAAAATATAATAACTAGATCTAGTATTTTTAAAATATTAATAAATATTCTCGTTTCTTTTTAAGTTTTTAGAAATAAAATAATTACTTTTTTTAATAATTTTATTAGAATATTATTAACTTTAGAAATCCTATATTTATTATAATTAAGAATATACTAGGTTCCTAATTCGTTCCGTTTATTTATAGAAATATTAATATTTATATTCTTAGCTAAACTATTCCCTTATCTATTACTTCTTAAAATAATATTCTTCTAATCTCTTATATAAAATAGCTTTTATTTTATTTTAGTTCTTTTTTAGAAAACCTTTTTAGCTATTTTTATCTCTTTTCTCTTTTTTCTTAATAAGGAATTTATTATAGTATTAATATAATACTATTTATTAATTCTAATATAATTTCCTTTAAGGCAAAGTAGCTATTTAGATTCCCTAAATATAACTTATTTGCTTTTATATATAGATTCCGGTTAGCTAGTTCTCTTTTCTTTTTCTTGCCTAGTAAACTAGATATCTTTTATTAATCTCTAGATATTTTTAGATTAAATATTTAAATTATAGTCAAATTCTTTTTCTTAAACTTGGGAAATAATTTAGTTAAACTACTAGTATTTACTAATAAGGAAAAAGGAAAAACTTTCTTATCTAGGCTTAAATAGCCCTTTATACTATTTTCTATTAAATTAGTAAATATATTTATAATTTATAAGCTCTTTTATTAGTAAATAATAAAACTAAAAAATATAAATATATTCTGAATTAATATTATTATTCTTATTTTTACTATAGTATTTATAATAAATTTATTCTTTCGGCTCTAGATTTATATTATAAGTTATATTAACTTAAGTAATATTCTCTAATTATATTTGAGACTAACTTTCTCTAGAATATAGCTATCTAGATTCTTTACCTATTTTAGCTCAATTATTATAGTTATTATAGTATTCTCTATAATCTCTATTATAACTTCTAGTATATTCTTTCTAAAAACTCGAATTATATTTATTAGGCTATTAATATTATTATATTTACTATAGTTAGCTAGATTATATAAATAGGTTATAAATATCTTTTCGAATTATAATAGTAGCTATATTAAGTTATTTTTATAAGTCTTCTTAAGTTATAGTAATAATAGATAGTTTTTCCAGACTTCTTATTAGCTAATTAATATTATTTCCCTTAGGTTTATTACTTTTAATAAGTTTTATATAATTAGCTATAGGTTAGATTCTTCTTTTATTTATACCTATAATAGCTTTAGGAAATATAATAGAAGGAACTAGTAAAAAGTAATTGTTTTCTGGCTTGAAAACTATATTATAGACTATTATATTTAAGTATTCTTATCTAAGTCTGGATATATCTGAATTATTAATAATATTAAAACGGTATTTCTTTTTTTTTATACTAATAGAATATTACTACCTTTTTATATATCTTATTATATTTATAAATAGAAATATTTATAGGCTTAAAGTTTATATTTTTAAGAATATAATCTCTTATTAAAATAAATAATTCTTTTATAAATTCTCGGTATTAAGTAATTTTATCTATTTCTTTCTTTTTTAATACTTTATTAAATATATTAATATAATACTTAGAAAAGATTTCTTTATTCTGGGCTTATATAATAATCTAATTAAGAAAATTACAGCTAATTTTAAGTATTTTCTAATTATATTCTCGGAATTTCTTTAATAAAGCCTTAAAGAACTTGATTTCCTAGTAATTTCTTAGATTATTAATATAGTATCCCGATATAACTTTAATTTAATTCTTATAAATAGAAGTAATATAATAAATAATTCTCTTTCTTTTAATATTATTAGAAATATAATAATTCTTATATATATCTATATACTATTTTAAGAATATAGAAATATTACTTCCCTAAAACTATAGTATTCTAGGAGCTTCTATAAATAGTAGGTTTAAATCCGGTATTAATATATATTTATTCTTAGCTATATTAATCTTAATAATTTCTTTTATAGCTAATTATAGAGTTTCTATATCTAAGACTTCTATTAATAAGATTTCTAAAGAGCTAACTTCTTATTTAAATATATTTTTTAATTTAAAAACCGGGATTTAAAGAAACTAGTTAATAATAATAAATATAATCTAGGTTTGAATTTTAGTATTAATAGTAATAAGATAATAGCTTTTCTAGTTTTATTTCTATTATTTATACTTTCTTTTCTGTATTATTAGCTTAATATCTATAGTATTTTTCCTTAATTTTACTAGACTAGATATATTTAATAATATTATTAAAAGTAATAATAAAAATAATTTTACTAATTTTACTAATTTCTCTAACTTTTCTGAATTTTCTTTTTTATTTCTATTTAGTATTTTTTTCTTTTTCTAGAAGCTTTTCTAAATTATCTATATAATTTCTTATTTCCGATTTCTTTTTAATTCTTATTTCTGGTTTCTATTTACTATTTTATTTAAAATTAAGAATATTTCCTCTTTTAGATATCTTTTCTGAACTTAGAAATAAGCTTTTTTATTAAAACTAATATTACCTCTATTTTAATCTTTATTATAATTAAAAATAATATATAAATTAATAATATAACTTTATTTCCGAATATTAAAATCTATTTCTAATTAAAGTCTAATTTATATTATCTTAATATAATATTTCTTATTTTATTTTCTTTGCTTTTTTTTCTTTTATAATTAGCCTCTATTTCTATTATCTTTATATATTATATTAATAATTATATCTTATAATTAATTTATATTCAAGTTACTAGATATATTAGAAATTAATATAAAATATTAAGATTAATACTTATATATCTTTAATATTTTAGCTTTAGGTTTAAGGTATTATAATAGCCCTTTTTTCCCTAAACTTACTAAGCTAATAATTTGCCTTATAGAAATTTTTCAGAACTTTATAAGAGTATTACTTTAATTATAAAGTTTTAATTCTCTCTATATTACTTACTATAAAATATATGAGAAAGAAACTATAATAAGACAAAAACCCATATAAAGTATACTAGAATATAAAATATAATTTAATAGTAAAATAATAAGATTAAAAGTATAAATAATAAAGTATAAATAGTATATAGTATATAAAAGCTTAATTAATTAAATATTAAGAAAGAATTATTTTCTAGAATTATAGAAAAACCAGCTTTTTTATATAATTTCTATAAGTTATATATAAAAGGCCGTGGCCTTTACTATATAACTAAAACCTTAAAACTATTAAAATAATATAATTTTTAGAGAGTATGGCTTTGCTATATTATAATATCTTATATAATATTATAAGATATTAGACTAATTCAAGATATAGTAAAGTTTATAATTACTAATATTAAAGAAATTAAATAATTATTTTTACTTTTTAATTTTTTATTAATTTCTAATAAATAAAGAGATATAATTATAACTATTATAAAGGCTTATAATAATTTAAGTAATTCTAGTATAATATTTAATATTATTATTATAAGAAAGAGAAAGAGCCTTAATATTCTTTTATAATATAGCTTTATATTATTATTTTATATTAATATACTAATTTATAAAAAGTAGTAAACTAGAACTAGAAAAGACTTTAATAATAAAGGCAATTACTAAATACCGGAAATAGGTCCTTTATTTAATATATTTGACTTTCTAGTATTCTTTTATACTTAATCTAATTATTTAGATTTTTATTAGAAAACTATTTACTAATATAGCTTAGCTAGAAATATAATTCCTTTAAATCTTTAAGATTATTAGCTATTAAAATATTATTCTTTTACTAAATAAAGCAGATATCTTTCTCGAATAATAGTTATCTAATCTAATTTATAATAGCCTTATTATTATAAATATAGTATTTAGGGCTTGGAAAGTAAAATAGAAAGTCTTTTATAAAGATAATTTAAAACTAAGGAAAGGAAAACTAGAATACGAGAGGCTATAAAAGAATATATATATCCTATAATATACTAGTCCCGAAGGGGCTAGCCTTTTAAATATCTCTAGTATATTTCAAGTATATTTCTTTAATAAAATAGTTATATTATATATATTTAGGAGATATTTAGTATCTAGCCAGATATCTCAAATACCAGATATCTGGGAATTATAATATTAATTTTATCTTTAAAATAAGCTTGTTTCTAAACTTTATAAAAGCCATTAATTTATCTAATTTCATATTATTCTCTTTCCTAAAATAAATTAATATTTCGGATATAAATATTATATATAAAAGGCTAGTGCCTTTAATATATAATTTAGGAGAGTTTATTATTATTTCTATATAGTTTTAAATAAGTATTATTTTTTATATAATCTAACTAGTATTATAAGTTTTATAAAAGTTCTAATATATTAATATTATTATTATAGAAATTCTATAAAACCAGGAAACTATTACTTAATACTAAAGCTAGATACTATTCTGGATTCTTATTCTAACTAATCTATTAAATTCTATATTTTAGCTTATTTTTTACTAGCTTAACTATTATAACCCGTTTAATACTATATTCTTATTTATTATTTTCTAATACTAATAAGAGTAGTTCCGGATTCGCTTAATCTAATAAAGAATTCTAGAAGTTCTTTTATAGTTTTTTTATATAGAAAACTAGATATATTCTTATAATTTCTAATAGTTTTAAAAGAAATAAATAATTATATTATTCTAGAATCTTAAATAGGCCCTCTATTTAGTTTCCTAGCTTTTGGCTTAGATAATTAGATTTTTAGTACTTTATAGTAATTTATATTTTATTTCTAACTTTGAAATTAATTAAATAATAGTATTTATTAGCTTATATTATATATTATTTCTATATTTACTTTATATAATTTTGGGCAAATTACTATAATTCATATAATTAATTTACTAATACTTTAGCTTTATTTCTATTTAGCTTCTCTTTAGGTAAGCTAGCTTTAATAAGAAAGTTCTAGTCCAGAAAAATATAAGGCTTATAGCCTTTTTTAATTATAAATAGAGATTAGTTAATAGTTTTATATTAAGGAAAGGCTTATTAATAATTAATTATAGTAATTTATTTATTCTAGTTATTCTAATAATAATTAATATATAAATATAATTTCTAATTAAAGTACTAATTAATAATTTCCGTTTATTTATCTATTTAAAAGTAATTAGCTATTAAGAACTTAAGCTTTATACTAATTCTTATATAGAATTCGCTTTAAAAATCAGATATAAATTAGGGTTTTCGATCTAATATAATTATTTCTAGACTACTTATTTAGTATATTATATAAAGTAAAAATAGAAATACTAGCTATTTAGCTATAATTATATCTTATATAGAAATTATAATTAGGTATTTGAATAAATAATTCACGAATATAGTAATTATATTATAGCCCGATTTGTTTTCTAGATAGCTTTTAAAATCTATAATAATATATTACTAGAGGTAATTAGAAACTAGAAAAGAATAAAATAAACTAGGCTTCTTATTTCTAAATATATATAATCTCTTATAAATATAGTAATTACTATAGTATTAATTCATATTCTTATTTATAGATAGCTAGTAATATTATTTCTTTAGTAGCTAATAGAGCTTTATATATTCAGGATATTTAGAAAGGAATTTATTATATATTTTATAAATTAGAGCGGTTTATAAAAATAATCCGGGAATTATTTCGTTTTCTGTAATATAAAGTCTTTTATAATATAAAAGAAGGCTATTTTATAGTATTTAAATATTATTTTTAGCTTGAGCTATTATATATAGCTTTTCTAGATCCGGTAATATGTAATTATTTTATAAGATTTTATTTATAAGTTATAGGCTACTATATTTAATAGGAGCTTCTAATAGTACTTTTATAAGAGTAACTATAATAAAGTTTATTAGTAAAGCTTCTAAAAAAATATCTTTTTCTAGAGAAATTATATCTTTAATAAAAATATTTTCTTCTGGAAAGTCTTTAATATATATTTAGTTTTTAGGGCCAAATTTCGGATTAAATAAGCCGACTTTACAGAATATTACTATAAGCTATAAGTTATAAATAATTTCCGGATTAATCTTATTTTTGGGAAGAAATATTTGAGTTTATAACTTTTTCTTAATTTAGTTCTAAGTATTTATTTTATCTTATTTTTATAATAAAGCATTTGTTTATTTATTCGATTTTCTAGAATAATATATAAGCTTGAAATAATAATAAAATAAGAGTTTAGCCTATCTAGCTTATTAAGAATTTTTTTTTTTAGTAATTATAAAGTATTCTAAAATATAGTAATTAAAATAGACTTTAAAGGAAATATTCTAAAGGCTCTTTAGTTTAGCTTTCTATTTCTTTAGTATTTATATTATAATAAGTATCTCCTTATTATATATATTATAATTAAGTTTTATTAGAAGTATAGTTTTAGAAAAATAAGTTATAGGATACTAAAGGCTTATTTCTGGGTCTTATTAAGAGAATAGGCTAGTAATTACTTCTTTAGATATATTTATTTCTATTATTATAAGCAGATCTAAATTATAATATTATAGAACTAAAATAAAAATTATAACTTCTTTTAGGTAACTAAAAGCCTTTTAATATTACTTGAATTACTTAAAAGAAATATTCTTTTTTATAAATAAGATAAAAGATCTAGTAATTTGTTTATACTCTTTAATAAAATATTTATAGAAGTTATAAAAGCCGAAAAAGAACTATATATTCTTAATTATTTTTGGAAGTTACTAGTTATATATTATTTCGACTTTATTAGAATCTATTTTAATACTAGATATAAAAATAATAAAGCCTAAATACTTTATATATATAATTTTAAATTTCGATTTCTTAATATTTATTTAAAAGCTAGTAAGGTATAAGTAGTCTAGTACTTTTTATATATATTATTTATATTTTACTAAGTTCTCTAAATAAATAAGAATATTATTAAGATATATTATATAAAAGTTATTTAGATATTTAAAAAGTATATTATTTATATAATATTAATATATAGCCGGGCTATTTATAAGGCCTTTCTAGAGAATATTATATTTATATATTTTATAGTAAATATAAAATATTATTAGCTTCTAAGAGTTCGGATCTATAGTTATATAATAAAAAGCTTAGTAAATATTTAATTTAGTATAAATCTTGGCTTTAGATAATTAATTTAAAGTCTTATTAATAAATAAAAGAAGATATTAATTCTTTTGAATAATATTATTTAAATAACGGAAATTAATATAAAAATATAAATCTTTATTTGCTTTCTTTATAAAAAGAACTAGTAAAGTAAAGAAAGCTTAACTAGTTTTAATAAAGCCTTTAGCTAGATTATTTTCTAAGAAATACTTAATTTCTAGAAGCTCTTAAATAAACTATTACTAGAGAGATTAATATCTAATATTTTTAGTTTTCTTTAGGCCTATAATCTATAAAAAGAAAAGATATTAGATTTCTTTTTAGAGAAAATAGAAGTATATTTCTTGAATTCCGGAAGTAGTATTTTCTGGAGCTATTAAAGCTTTATTTCATCTAGTTATTATTTTTTTGGGCCAGAAATAATTTCTCTTTTCCGAGCTTTAAGCTTTTTATTAATTTTATAAATAGAAATTTAACTAATAATATTATTTTCTTTTTTAGCTATATAATTAAATACTATTTCTTTGTCTAATAAGATATATCTAATACTAGTAAGGAAGTATGCCATATTAAACAGGAGGGGCTCGCCTAATATATAAAGTATAATTATTATATATCTTTATATATAAATTTATTAGTAAGCTATATTATATAAATGAAATTATATCTAATAATACTTTTCTAGTATATATTTATATAGCTAGTAATAGACTATTCCTCTAGCCTATTACTAGAGCCCAAAAGGCTAAAAACCACCTAATTACTTATAAATATACTTTATAAACTTGGACTAATTATAGACGTTTCCTATAAGCCTTTCTAACCCGAATCTAGATAGCTAGTAAAAGCGATTTTATTTCCTAATTTTCTATAAAAACCGTACTCGTTTAATTACTTTAGCCTATTTCTTACTCCCGAGCTTTTCCAGATAATTACTATAAATACTAATTAATATACGAATATATAAAGGCTATATATAAAGGAGAAGAGAATATAAGAATAAATAGATTTACTTTTAGAGGAATTATATATATTTCTCGGTATTATTATATATATGGGAGTATATAATAAGCCTTAAATTAAGATATACTAGAATTCAAACTTTAATAAAAGTCTTCTATATTTAATTACAAGCCATATATTATTCTACTACTTTAAATAAATCAAATAGTATTACTATATTTCGTATTTTATAAATAATAAGTAAAATAGATATTACTTACCAAATAATAAGTTTTAGTAATATAAGCTTAAATCTCTTACTTTATTTATACGAGCTTTTTATTAAGTATATTACTTGCCTTTATCTAAAGTAAATATTAATAAACTTATAGTATAATACTTTAGTAGATATATTTCCCTTATTTTTATTACCTTATTATTTTACTAATTATTATTCTAGATCCTTATATATATATAAAATGCCTAAAAAGCTAATTAAATAAGGGTATAAAATTTACGGGCTTGCGGATTATAGATATATATATAATTAGACTTAAAGCTTATAAGAGAAAAAGCTATAAAAAATAACTCTCTATCTAATTCTTATAAATACTAGTTCTCTTATACGAAATCTAATACTTTCCCTTCTATATTACTATCTTATAATATACCTCAATAATTACTTTACCTTTATACCCTTATTTTCAGAGCTATAAGCCTATAAATTTAATATAATAGGTATTACTTGCTTATATAAGCTATTTTTACTAGAATTATTAGTAATTAAAAATCGGTTTACTATAAAGCTAGAATGAAATACCTTACTTATAGTAGTAGTTTAGGATATACTTTATTTAGCTTAGTAAGATAATAGTATTATCTTAGCTTTAAGTAATATTTATACTATAGATAAAGCAGAGAACTAGTAAGTAAAAGAAAGAAAACATCCCGTAAAGATATTTATAAATAGGCGAATTATATGAGAGATTTTTAGTAAAATACTAATAAAGAAGCTTTAGATTCCTAGCTTTATTAATAATTATAATTAATATATAAGAGAAGTAAATCTCGCAAACTAATTCAGGGAAATATATAAGAGTTATAAGTCTACTTTTAGAAATTAGTAGCCCTTATTTTACTGGCTAATTAAGGTAGCCTATATAAATGGTTATAGGCTTTACTAATTAAGTATAATAGAGGAATGTCTCCTTATATACTTATAATTCAGAATCGAGCTTTATTATAAGGTATTAGGGTATTCTGAAAAGGCAAAGCTAGAAAGCTTGCAAGTGGGATTAGAAGAAAGGAGGGTATTTAATCCCGATATCCCGTACTTATATTACTGGAATTAGTGCCCTAGAGGCACTTATATATAGTATTTATATAAATAAAAATACTAAAAGGTTTTTGGGAAAGCTATAAAAGAGAAAGTAAAGTACTTTATTAGGGGTTATATGTTTTATAAGATAAACTTATATAAGATTGAAAAGTACTAGATATAATTTCATTTCACTAATATAGCTTACTAATAAATTTATATATAAAGGTATATAATTATTATATTCTATATATCAGGCAAGCTCTCCCTATTTAATATAATATATTTCCTTACTAGTACTAGATATGTTTTACTAAATAAAGAAATAGAAATAAGAATAACTAGATCTAATATTTGCTTTTTATTAAAGACCTTTTTTTACTTCTTTAGCTTTTATTTAAATATTATATCTTAATTAGGCTATAAAAGCTTCTTTTCTATAATCTTATATGATTTTCTCTAATTAGTCTAAAAAAAGAAAAACTATTTGAGAATAGAAGATTTCCAGAAATAGCTTATAATAAAATCTTATTAATTAGTATCTTTTTAATACTTTTTATTAGGTTATTTCTCTAGCTATTACTAAAAAATACTAATAATATAATTGAATTATATAGATTTAGGCTTATTCTTTGGCTATATAAACCTATATTTTTTATAATTAACTAGAATATTAATATATATAGCCTATTTTCTATTAAAAATAATATTATAATCTCTAAGATTCAGAATAATTATAAATATATTAATGTTTTATTTATTAATTAGAAATAAGACTTTTATATATTTCTTAGTAAACTTAGCTAGCTTTTTATTAAAACTATATATAATATAAAATAAGAAAAGAGGTTATAATTCTATTTTTAGAAATTACTTTATAAGCTAAATAAGCTTTATATTAATAAAAGTATAACTATTAGCTCTAGTATTAATAAGAGAAAAAGACTTAATTCCTAATTTATTTATACTAATAATATAGGATATTATAAGAGTATTTCCTTTTATTAGATAAATCAAGTTAATTTCTATTAAATTCATATTATAAATCCCTAAAATAAAAACTTTTTTTAGAAGTATTTATTTTCCGGTTTTATATTAGAATTAGAATTCGAATTCTTTAAATATTTTATTAGAATAGAAACTAAATATTCTAATAAAATAGGAACTAAACCTGGTTTAATTCTAGAAAAAGATATCTTAGTTTCTTTACTATATTTAATCAGATAGTAATAAGTATAATAGCCGAACTCGTTATAGTTAAAATACTTAATAGTTAAGAGATTTTCGGTTTTTATAAGATATTACTTATATTTATAAGAAGATATCTATTTAATAAAAGTAGTTAATATAGGCTCCTTGAGTTTCTTTTTAGAAATATATTTCTTAGAAATATAAGAAAATATAGTACTAGAAGTAAACTTAGCTAGAATAGCTCCTATTTTCTTATATTTCTTAGTCTTTTTATATATAGCCTTAATTTACTAATTATTAGTAATATAGTATTAATAGAGGAATTATTATAATATATATATATATATATATATATATATTAACTTTTAGAGCTTTAGTAAAAGCTTTTTATTTAGTTTATATTTAATATCTTAAAAACTAATATTGCTTTTTATAAATAATTATAAGAAGAAAGTATAGAACTCCTAAAATATTTAATTAAAGTATATTTAAAGCTTACTAAAATTATAGAAAGTATTTTATATTTTATTAGAATATAATTTCTTTAGGTAGAAATATAATTCTAAGAACTAATAGTACTAATTCGGGCTATTTTTATTTATATAAGAATTAGTTAGGGCAAGAGTATTATTTATAAGTTTATTAGAAATATAAATAATTTTGAGATTCTTTAAGGAATATAAATTAGTATTTTTTTATAGCTTATTCTTAATCTGAACTAGCTAATTATTAAAGATAGTATAATCTCTAGTAAAGAGAGTTAGATCTGGAAACTTAATAATTCTAGTATTTCTAAAAGAAGTATAAAATATAGGAAATCCTAAATAGAAATAAATAGGAAATAGTTCGGAATTCTTTTAAGAGGGGTTTAAAATAGCCGGAATTACGGAAATAGTAAAAGCAAATAAAATAAAAGTAGTTAGAGCTATTATAAGCCGATTTACTATAGCTATATAATATTTAATATTATTTTCAAGTTTAATATTATAGAGTTTAGTATTCTTAAAAGGCCCTTAGTATTTTTATAACTTGTTTTATATAAAATAGACTTTTTGAGATTTTCCTAATAACTAGTAATAATTAAATTAATATCTGAAAGCAAGTAATTAGCTTCCTTAGCCCATTTATATAATTCTTTAATAGTAATAAACTAATTAGTATATAGGAGCTTTTTAATAAAAGAAGAAGCCTCTTTCTTTATAAATTCGTTTAAAAAACCTCTAAAAATATTAATAGGGCATTCGGTTTAGAAAGGGCTACTAATGAGATAACCTAAACTAATAAAAGCCTTAAAAGAAGTTAATATTATTCCGGATTATATAATATTCTAAGAAATTAACTTATTATATTTTTCCTTTACTATATTCTCTCTAATAGTCTTATTACCGTCATATATATAGGGCCTATGAAATTATAGGATAGGGCTTAAGAGTAGTAGTCAGGTTACTAGCCTATAGATATCTATTACTTTAGGACCTGGTTAAAAAGTAGCCTTTATTCGAGGTTCTTCGATTTTTAGGTTTTCGGGAGAATTTCTAATATATTATTAGTATATATTTATAAAAGTATAAATACCTAATTCCTCTAAAGGTTCTGAAGCTTTTTGCTTTTATTATTCTGGAATCTATTATTTATATTTCTGAGATTCTATTATCTTGGCGGCGCCTATATTTCTGAATTAGTTTATTTGAAATCCTTTATAGGATTAAAGGAAGTAAGCTTTAAATACTATTATAGGTATAGTATTTAGTATTACGAAACCGGGCTCTGGGCTTGGAAAGCAGGTAGAGTGGCTCTTAATCCGAGGATTCTAAACTAAGGAAGGAAGCTCGTATGTACAGGAGCTTTGGTGTTCTAAATACTAGCCAGCCGCATGCGTCATCGCGTGATCACGTGACGCTAAATTTACCAGTGAAGCGGCAGAGCGTAACATTTAGGGCTTGGAAAGCAAGGTAGAAGATCTCTTATAAAGACGATTCAAAGCTAAGGAAGGGAAAACTAGAATATAGGAGGCTGTAAGGGAGTATATATACCCTATAGTACACTAGTCCCGAAGGGGCTAGCCTTCTAAATATCTCTAGTATATTCCAAGTATACTTCCCTAGCGAGGCGGCCGCGTCACGTGTGTCTAGGAGGCATCTGGCATCTGGGAATCGTGATACTTGTCTCGGTATTTCTTTATAAACTGGAATATTGCAAAGGGATTATATTTCTTATAATAAATCGAGTTGCTTAGTTTAATAAAGCAATCTTTAGTAAAATTCACATTATATTGAGATATAGTAACTTGAGTAAGGCTACGGGAAAGAAGGTCTGGGAACTATTTATAAAGATTGCAAATATAGCTTAAGGATTACCATATATTAATACTAACGAGTTCAAGTATTTAGTTAATTGCAAGCTTAATAGCAGGCTAGTAAGGGATTTCTATGGCATATTTACTATTCCCTTGGCTAATAATTGGCTCCAGATCAAGAATGTTATGGCAATAGCACATGCTTTGGCTAAGAAGAAGAAGAGCCGAGTATATTTCTCTCACATTCAAAGGACTATTACCGCAAGCAAGAAGTTTATTACTGAGTTTAATAGCGGGATCGAAGTGAGTCAGTTATACCTTTAGCCTCAGTCATGGGGGAGCAGGATTATAGTAAGAGGATATTAATTTATCAGGACTTGTTAATATGGGATCTTGTTTTGACATTGTTTCGCATATGATTTGGTTACATAGTCTCAAATACAACTCCATGATTTTCGAGTATATGATTGACGTGAGATGGAGGGCCCAATATCTACACGCCTGTGGGAACTCTGCTTGCAATAGAACAACATGCTGGCCTAATCAGGGCTGTGGAGGTCCATCGGGGGTGTTGAATGTGTAGAATCCTTACCCTCCAGTGCTCGTTCCGCCGATCAAGTCAAAGAGTTCGCAAGGCTTTGCATAGGGCTGTGTTGAACTAGCTAGCTTGGCTAGCATCCATTCCTTCCACTCCAGGTTCAATCACTAATTCAGTTCGTCCGATTATTGGGTATTACTTACGTACGAGCACACCAATCGTTTATTAGTATCGCCATTCGATTACGTTCCTTAAACGTACGTTCAGGAATCAGATTGGTAAATCGTTCCCACCACCAAGTAAGTGCGGGGTAAATCACATGGTGGGCTGGGAATCAGGAATATAGCTAGGGAACCCATTCCCTCTGTTTTTTATGGAATCACTCTCCTGTATCTAGTCAAAACTAGTCATTCTACAGATTGTCAATCTCCAATATATCGATTTTCCACCGATAAATCGATCCCAGTTCAATAGGCTGGCCGTCCTTCTTGCGTTCTGCATTTACCTTTGCCATTAACGCCTTGATAATGAGAAGCGTAGAAAGCCCCCGGACTCCCCCGCCGTCTGATTCCGCAGATTAGCAGATGGAACTCCAGAAGCATGGACGACATACCAAGAGATAGCTAGGGCTGTTCATTGAATCACGAATACGAATATATTCATGATTTTATTCATATTCATGATGAATCTGGGGCTATAATTTTGAATATGAACCAAGAGGCCCGATTCATGAATAACACGCTATTTTTAGTAGTGTTTTAGTGCCATAGATCTTGTCTTATATGCTAATTTCCGACCGGAATTTGGACCAAAATCACCACCTCTTATGAAACAACCAATAAGAGCCTGTATTTCTGCCATATGTTGTTTAAAGGCGGTGAACGATTTAAATTGCATTTTCGAGCGTTTCAGAGCGATTTGACAAAAGAGATCACGTGTAGCCTCCAACAGCAGTATGCCCACCAGCCTACGTACGATTTATAAGGTATTCGGTTTATTGGCAACAGTGGCAACGATTCGGGGCTAAATCACGTAAATATTAGCATGTAGTCCTTCCAGAAATGAAGCTATTCAGACGTACCCCGTAGACTGCAGTGTGTTCGGCTTGTTCTTTCTCTGCAAGCAACCTCTTCTTCTTGTCGATCTGATCGTAATAGCTCTTCATCAACCTCACCATTCTTATAGTATCTACGTCTAAAGCCATACGATGAATGCCAAGAGTATCTCGTCCTTCTGAAAATAGGCGCTCTACGTCGACCTCTGCAGAGGGTATTGCCAACAGATCTCGGGCCGCAACTGCCACTTGTTTATATTGGAATTCGTTCGCTTTCCACCATTGTAGACACCAATCTTCACAGGGCTCGTACGACGTAATAACCAGGTCGTTGAAATATCGCTCGAAGTCGCTTTTATGTTGTTGTATGCTTGCAGTTGCGCTCAATTAGCTCTTGCGCGAGCGCTCAAGGAGGTTCCATTCGTGGATCGATACTCTGTGAGGTCTTTCGAAGGTGACAGGTCGTAACTGGCTTGCGGGGGTACTTGATTGGGCAGGGTATTGGCGTTTGAAGTAGGCTTTGACTCGTTCGATAACTTCGTCAGCTTGATCGCCGTATTGCTCTTTAATCAAGGTGAGTTTAATTCGTGGATCAAGGACGTGAGCGGCGTAGTAGATGTCATTCTCGAGCGTTAGATTCCCCCATTTGGTAAGTGTTTCTTTGGCAGCTTCGAACCCACCTTTGAGATCTGGTCCGATATCAATATAGGGCTCTTCGCCGCTCGAGACAGCTTCCAACAGATCTTCCAGTCCCCACATGATACCAAGATATTGAGGTAGAGATGGCACCTCATTCGAGACAGTTAAAGTATGGTTATACAAAAGAGCGCGCAGCATTGAAATCCGTCCAACTCGATAAGCGATGACGGGCGCAATTTTAACGCTCGCATTACAAAAATTCTCATAATTCTGTATTATATTCTATTATTATAAAAATTTCGCCAAAGTTAGATCTGCTTCTTTTCTATTACATAAAGCACTTTTGAAGAGTTTCGGGCGTTCCATTGAGATTTGGTGTAATTTTCTGAACGTAGCGATTTTGGTGTTCCTCGCATTTTGGCAGATGGGCGGTTTTCAATGCCGCGCGCTTTCGTAGAAGGGTTACATACAACGCTCGACCTGCTCACAAATCACCCATTCAGCTTCCGTCGGAATAAGGTGCTTGCAAGCAGGATGCCTCCTTCCGAATTGGGCGATTTGGACTCGATATTTACGTGCCACCTGCATCATCAAATAGAGGGAGTTCCATCGAGTATCAACATCTAATGGAATAAAGACGTTACAGAGCTCTTTCCACCATCCTCGCCGCTCATCACTCCCCATCACCCATAAGACGAATGTTCGTATTTTCATATAGATACTGAGCGCGGCGCAATCCTCGGAGAAACCTTTGCCATTATCGATTGCCTTTCGTACAATTGCTTGAGCTTCTTCTCTTGTACCCGACTTAGGTGATTAAAAACTGCAATTGCAACCAAGGAGCAAATATGTACTAGACACCGAATACGGCTAGCTCGACCTTGAAAGAGACAGCGTGAAAGACCAAGATTTGATTGAGGGTTATCGTCGTAGTTATTGGCTAAAAGCTTTTGATGGAAGTAGTCACAGAAGGTGTCGTTATTAGACGCATTATCACCACAAACTGCAATGATTTTGTGAGCAATCTTTAGGCCAATATGGGTGGTAGTTTTCTTAATTGGCCCTTTATCGCTTTCGATCGTCTCAACTTCGTTGATATCGTCCCCGAAAGAGGCGTATAAAACCTCTGCCATTCCTTCTCCCGACTTGCCGTAAATAGCTTCAGTATATTCTACATTTACAGAGTAACGTTGCCAGTCAGGACCGATCCAATAACCAACTCCTCCAATGATATGCTTGTGATTTTTTGATCCCCATCCGTCAAAGGATATAGCGATCGATTGGCAGGTTTTATCGAGTAGCTCGGCTTGCTCTTTGCGAATGGCGTTAAATCGAGTCTCGCCGTATCGTCGAAAGGTGTTGCGATCGTTGAAGACACTAACTTTGCCCATAGACTTATATAAACCGTGGAAAGCAGAATGATTGCAGAGAGAGAAGGACTGGTTGGTTTGGACGATAAATCGTAGGACTGCATCTTCTGGAGATAGCTCTTCTTCCGCCTGTTATAAGAATGGCGTAATTACTCCTTGTTGAGATATATTCCCGAGATTTTTTGGAGTACGACCAGCTGTATGATCCGCCTTAGTAAACCTGTGATCTTTCTTGAGATGGCGAATTAAATTCGACGTATTTCCATGTCTTCCAGAATCAGTAGATAAGAAACCGTCACAGTATCTACTCGTCCATTCTCGATCTTGGTACGAAGGTTTACCCTTAACAGAGAACTTGATCCAGGCCGCATTAATATACTCAATGTCGTAATACGGTAAAACCCAAGTACGTTCATCTAGAGCTTGTCGTACTCTTGCCCCTTGATCTTGTGCCTTCCTTAACGTGACAGTTGTGGGTATAGCAAGTCTATGACGCTGTCGGCCAGCTGACGGTGACTCTGAATCAATATTCTCTTCACCTCTATCTCTCATTTGCATATCTTCGTCTGTAGCAGGGACTGCGATTTCGACATTTCGTAGGGTTGAGGGGGGTTCGTGGAATAGCTCGACTCGTAGCAGAAGGGCTTGGGTTGCGAAAGGGCTCTTCGATTCGGGCATAATCGAGGACAGAGGATTGGCGGAGACCTAGTCTTGATGAAGGACTCGCAGGATCTCGTCGAATTGGCGTTGAAGCAAAGCGTGATTGTCTTGTTCTGTTGATATGAGGTTGAACCGGTCGCATATTGAGGTTTTCGGTGCTTTCGTGTAAGTGAAGGATACAATGCAGCCATAAAAGTGGAAAACTCGTCACTGAACAACAAGTTGATAGAAAATCTTGAACATAAGATGGTTGAAAAGCTAAACCTTGAGAGAATAATATTATACCTGCATTTAATTTTAAAGTGTTATTGGTTATGTTATATTCCGAGGTCATAAGCTGTGGAAATTAGAGTAAGACATAACGGCTTTTACTGCCGGGCGCTCGACCAATTAAACCCTAGTTTTAGCGTGATTCATGAATATATTCATGAATTATTCATGAATCAAGGGGCTCAATGCGAATATATTCATGAGTCAATAAAAAGGTTATGAAATGAATAATGAATATAAGTTTGTTGATTCATTTATTCATTGAACAGACCTAGAGATAGCACGCAAAGTCCATTGTGATTGAGAGGGTTGTCTCGGGGCGGGACTGTTGACTGCATCTGCGCCATTCCGCGACCACGGCGAACGGAGCCCCTAGTCGTGTTCGAGACGAAACTGGGTTATGAAATGTTCGATGGAGTGATAGTGAATCTTGTTCATAGTGCGAGGCTGTGCAATGTGGGCTGAACGCGGCGTTAACCGTCATCACGACGAGCATCGCGCTTAGATTGAAAAAGTAACTCTGTCGCGGCTGAGAATGGATCGCATATTAACCAATCAGAATACACAATACAAGATCATACAAGGGAGGCTCGAAGAAATTGGGGGATTCAACTGGGGAGTTGTCGAGGGATTGCAGATTGCCACCAGGTTCCTTCATGCAGGGATGCCTATGCAAGGCGGGGTACGTAGCTGCTGTCGTCAGGGCGGGTTGCCCGGAGGTACCCGCTCCCACCTAACGCTAGAATGTGTGTCTGGCAGAAACGGACCAGGCACAAGGTACCAGCGGATCTTGACCATAGCAATTCACCGTTGCCCGTTGTGGGGCTGCCTTCAGAATTGCGTATCCTCGTCCCTCGGACATATATTGCGATGGCGAGCGGAATAACTTGGCGACCTTGGATATCCATTCCGCTACCGAGGCTACCACAGCGCCCGTGGCCCGTGGCCCGTGCTCTTCGTAGGAGAAAAACAAACTGCCTACCCTCTCCCAAAAGAATATGCTACCAGAAGACATCGAGAAGCACCTTTCTAAACATATCAGAGGGGGAAAATCGGCTCGGAAGAATAATAATCGGTAGGCAGACTGCCTAACGCTCTGCAGTAGAAATAATGCGGCGTCAACTTGGAGACGGCAGCCTTTGCGAATATAACCGAGATCCAAGGTCAACGCACGCCCAAGGTCAATGCACGCTCAAGTTTAGCCGAATACTCGATATTAAATACTTAATTATTAAATAATTACTAATTAGAAAAATAAATTTCTTTAAGTTCTGCAAAGAGAAGAAGCCAAAGATTTAATATATAATTTTTCTTAATTAATCTTCAATTTTTAATAACCTTAAACTTAGCTTTTATTAAAATATTAAAAAACTTAATAATTTTTATTTAATATTTAATAATTATATCTGTATAAGTTCTTTAAAGTTAATATTAGTAAGAATGCTTTATTATATATAGAAGTATAAGTATATAATATAAAAGGTTTATATTATTATATATTACTTATAAAATTTTACTTTTAACTTTAATTTTTAAATAAAATATTAAAAATTCTTAAAAGAAGCTTAAATTAAGAAATAACTAAAAAATTATATAATAAAAGCTTTCTTATATAAAACTTACTCAAAATGGTTATATTTCTTATACTAAATACTTATATAATTTGTAATTTATTATAATATAATTTAATAATATAAATAATTAATTTCTGCTTTTAAATATTATTATATATTAATTTGTATTTAATATATTCTTTATTTTATATTCTTTACCTTCTATAGTATTATAATATTATAAGAAAAAATAATTAAAAATACTTTTATTTATCTTTAATTTAATTATTTTTAATAAAAAAGATTATGTTTTTAAATAAAATATAAAATATATTTTATTTATTTATTAAAGTAAATATTTCTTTTATATAATTTAAAAGTATAATATATTTAAACGTTTTTATTAAAACTTTTAATAAATAATACTATTCTTTTATTAATAATAATATTTTTAAAAAAACTTAAAACTTTAAATAAATTATATTATTATATTAATATTTTACTTAAAATTTTAATTGGAACTATTCTTTATAATATATTACTAATATATAATTAATTATATTTATTACTTTCTTTTCTTTTATATAATTATTTTATAAATATTATATATTATTAATTTTCTATTTTTGGCTTTAATATAAAAGAAGCCTTTTATATAAAATTTAATTTTTTTATATTATAATTATTATCGAAAAATAGTATACTAGTATTATAGAAATTTTAAAGTTAATTAGGTTATTAGTTCCTTATTTATTAAAGTTCAAAATTCGGGAGTTTTGGTGTAAAATGACCGTGCGTTGACTCTGGTCGTGCGTTGACCTTGGATCTCGGTTACGCCACGAGCGATGAATGTGGAAACTCACGCTGCAAGTACCTACAAGGTCCTGAGGGGAGAACTAAAGATCATACCGTCATTCATCTTGAATTTCACGAAGATATAATTGTTTCGTTGATTTAATAATAATGATCAAAAAGGAGGTGTTGGAAAAACACGCGTTTCGCGGTTTAACGAGTGACCCTGATCTCCTCACTAGTCAATGGCTCATTAACCCTGCATCTCTGCATCTCATGCTCGCTATGGCATCGAAAGTTATTGAAATAACAACTTTTACAAAGTTCGGAGTCCTTGTCGAGATCGTCACAAATGCTGCAGTTATAGAAGGATGTATTTCTGACCTCCCTGTTGCAGATCATGCAGACCAGACCGATAACCAAGGAGTAATGGAGATCTGAACTGTCTGTTTTTATGTTCTTTCCGTCTTTATGCAAACGTTCCATGAGCTTTTTCACCGTCTCGCCTTGGCCGCTACGCGCTGCCCAATCAATTAGATCTTGTCCACTTTTGTCTCTGACATAGATGTCAGCGTTGTTTTCCAGAAGTAAAGTCACGATCTTATCAAATCCACCCTCCAAAGCGTAGGATAGGGGTGTGCGGCCTGTATTATCACTCGAGTCGATTTCCGCTCCCCTCTTCAGGAGCGTCTCCGCAACTGTAGTGTATCCTCCCCCGGATGCCCATGACAGCGGCGTCCGAAGATTATTGTCCCTGGAGTCGAGGTCAACGCCATGGTCAAGAAGCCTCTCCACCATGCTTTCACTACCCGCCCCTCTAGACCAATCAATCGACAAAACAGCATCATTTTCGGTTGGGTTCAACCCATAGCGCCAGGCAAGCCACGCTTCGGATTTGCCCCTTTTGCTTCCTATCCATGATAAAGGCGTCCGGCCACTTTTATCCTTTGCATCTGTGTTTTCTTGGCGCTGGAGCACAATTTTAAAGATCTCTTCTTCTCCACCTTCAGCAGCATAGGAGAGGAGGGTACGGCCACTGTCATCCTCGCAGTCGAGGTTTGCACCGCAATTGAGTAAAAGCTTCATCACTGCAAGATTACCGCTCCCCACAGCCCAAGAGAGCGGTGTACGACCATTGTTGTCCGCAAGGCTCCAGTTAACACCTTTTTGCAGTAGTATCTTTACAGCTTCGATATTTCCTACCCCTGCAGCCCACGATAATGCCGTGCGTCCTGTTTTGTCTTGCATGTTCAAAGTTTCAAGTGAAACTTTCGAAAGTGCGTTCAGCACCCGCACTCCTGCTGAGTTGCTGGCGACTGCCCAAGATAAAGGTGTGCGGCCACTGCTATCATGACAACTAGGATCTGCCCCGTGTTCCAGAAGGGTTATCATCATACATTCATGGCCACCCTCGGCGGCAAACGATAACGGTGTGCGGTCGTCCTTGTCCAGAGAGTCGATAGCCATCCTATTTGCAAGAAGTCTTTCCACTACCTTCCCAGTCTCGCCACCTCTACCGTGCGAAAGGATTCCCAACATGTCATAATCTTCAGTTCGCATAACTGCACGCAGGGCTGTCTCACTTCCTTCAAATGCTACCCATATCGGAAGTACTGGGCTTCGAGTGCCGCTCAATCTAACCCTCATGCCATTCCTGCAGATGAGCTTGACGACTATTCTTTCTCTCTTTTGAGCCAACCACGATAATGGTGTACGACCATTACTGTCCTGCCAATTCGGATTGGCAGCCTTCTTCAGTAATGCCTTTACCACTTTGAAGTGTCCTCCAGCAGCAGCCCAGGATAAAGAGTTGAGGCCATCTTTATCAGATGAAAGTGGATCAGCTCCATTTTTCAATAGAAAGTTCACTACTTCTGTGTGTCCTCGGCCAGCTGCCCAAATTAGTGGCGTACGCTCGTGGTTATCCCTGATGTGTGGATCGGCTCCCTTTGCGAACAGAATTTCAATCATTCCGGTGTGCCCTGCTTTGGCTGCCCAGATAATTGCAGTTTTTCCTTCGGAATCTGCAGAATTCAGTCCTGCGCCGCTCTTGAGTAATAAGTTCAATGCATCCTCATGCCCATTAGCCGCGGCCCAGATAAGAGGCGTCGAGTTACTGTTGTCTCTGTGATCAACCCCTCCTGGGCAGTTCAAAAGTATCCTCAGTATTTTGGTGTAACCTCCAGCAGCAGCCCATGATAGGGGAGACTGTCCCAGAGTATCTTTCTGATCTGGATCTGCCCCATGCTCCAGTAAGAGTCTCAATATACTCTTTTCCTCCCCTATGACTGCCCAATGGAGAGGAGTTAGACCACGTTTGTCAATGGAGCATACCCGAGCGCGTTTCATGATCAAAACTTTGACTGCCTCTTTGTGCCCTCCCTGGGCTGCCCATGACAGCGGCGTGCGATTATCTCCATCCCTGGAATCAACCTTTGCCTCACGTGAAAGGAGAGCCTCAAGTATTTTTGTGAGACCTTTCCCTGCAGCCAGTGACAAGGGAGTGCGGTTAGTGCCATCTTTGCATTCTACCTTGGCCCCATTTCCAAGCAAAATCATGCTCATTTTCCTTTCACCCCGTTCAGTAGTCCATACTAAAGGTTCGTAGGAGGTTCCTTCCGGGGGCTTGAAATCAAACACAATATTGACGAACTTGGTATCTGTAGAGGGCACAGGCTCCATAACTGACTGCTCGCAGCCACTGTCGTTGGCGTGTCTGGCTAGAAGCTTATATACCTCATTGTCCTCCCTATTAGAGATAACTCTCAGAGGTGTGAGTCCTTCTCGATCCTTCACATACACATCGGCTCCTTGCTGAAGCAGCAGTTGAATCACCTTCATGTTCGGGGGCGCCGCATGCGCAGCCCAGTGTAACGCTGTCCAACCCACGTCATTTTCAGCATTGATCTCAGCACCGAATTTCAGTAATACCCGAATAAGAGCAATATTTGAGCTCTCTGCTGCGCGCATCAGAGGAGTTCGGTGAGTTCCAACTACAATTCCCGGCGCTGCTTGAATCAGTTCCTGAACTGTTTTGCCCGAGTAGTCGTCTTTCCCATCCACCTTGACATAAAGTATGAACCGTGGTCCACGAACCACGTAGTAATAGTTCACTTGCGCTGAACTTTGAAGTAAGAGATGGACAATTGCACATGCTTCCCTGCCTGAGACCTTGGCGTCGTTAATTTCGTCCGGGCTGCTTGCGTTATCCATTGCCCTCATAGTCCAGTCAATGGCCCGGTTTAACGGGGTACCGCCCCCAACTTCGCGTTTTTCAATGTTTGCCTTTCTCTCCACAAGCAGCTCAACGGCCTTCCGGTGGCCTTCCCCAGCTGCCCAGTGTAGCGCGCTCGCTCCGCAAGAATCCACCGCATTGATATCATTACTTGAGTCTTCCAAGAGGTTCCGCATGATTTGGTGGAGGCCGAAGTATGACGCTATGTGCAGTCTAGAGAGGGAGAAGATAAAAGAATCGATTTTAGGAGGTCGAAGTCTGCTGCTGAGACTTTTGCAGAAGTAGCCTTGGCTGCAGTAGCGTTTTGTGAGCCCCATGGAAAGAAACTTCGTCCCCAACTTTACGGTATCGTCGGGCTGACCAGCTTTTCGCAAGTGATGGCCCCAGAAGTCAGACGCGTACTTCAATAGAGGGCATTTGTCAGATTCAAGGTCGGGAGAGTTCACTTCCTGCGCCATGGCTTGCGATTGCGATATCACCGACGGGTGCATGAGATACCTGAGACATGCCCGTGCAAGTCTATTTTGTGCCTCCTGGAAAAGACGGCCTCTCCATTCTTTCGAGTTCGGTGTGTTAAGATAGTCCCGGAGTGATTGGTGAAATAAACGAACATCTGTGTCTGTCTCATCAATCACTACTAAGCCAAGACAGACACTTTGAAAGGTGTTTTGGTTCACCAGGTCTCCAGGATCCAAGTGTTCGCCAGATGTATCATCTGAATCCAGCTCTGCTGGCTCTTTGTCCATTGCCAGAGCATAACGAAGCTCTTTGACGGCTAAAGGCCGCTCAGACAGCGAAACCCAGGTAAGGATCTGGCCCCCTAGATGCCCTCGTGGCGCTGAGCGAACTCTTTTAATCATATCAGAAAAGGTGCCTTCAATTTTTTCGGGAAGCGTTCCCAGACGTCGCTGTAGATCATTTTCACTCAAACTAGCTTGCACGAATTTAATCAGGCTATCCGCGAAGAGGAAATTGCCTGAGGAGCGCTCCAAGATTTTCTCCGTGATATCATCTTCAATGCCCTCCCAGCCTATGTCATAGCTGCGAATGCTGTGCCGGATATGGCTTTCTATGTCTTTGTTATGGGCTGTTATGGCGAGATTCTGAGCCGATGGGAATTCCGCTAGGACGATAGATTTGACGTGCGTCCGACCAGTTATGAAAAGACGGAAGTTGGAAAGAGCTCCCGCCAAGGACTTCAGCAATCGCGTTCTCCGCTCAGCGTTCAGCTCATCCAAACCGTCAATAAAAATGTATTTCTGGTCAAACTTCTTGCCAACGAAATCAAAAACGTCCTTTGGGGTCCATGGACCCGTGCAAACCTCTTCAATTTTAGATAGGGGAAGACGAAGTTGAAGGGTGAGCTGTGCCGCTAATGTGGCCATGATTCCGTCGGACATGTGATCCGCGTCGTCATATTTGCAGTAAACATAACCCAACCCTATTTTTGGACTACTGCTTCTCGTTTCGATTTTCAAGGACTCAAGGACTACAGACCTGTATGCCGCGTTAGGAAGTAATTAGCGTCTACAAGATATCATATTTCCTGCCAAATTACGTACATCATGCAAGATTTACCCACGCCTGGCTCCCCAGTACAGCACAAAACCGGCTTTTCGGCGTCTGAAGCACGCCAGTTCTGAAATATTTTATCTTCAAACAACCATTTCCAGGTGTCATCCCGTGTTTCCTCGAGATGATATTGGTGTCGTTTTGCAGAAGCAGTAGGATCTACCCTCAGGAACCTCTTCAACTGCTGCTCTATATGCCACTTAGCCAGGTTGCAGAAATTCTTTCTCAAGCAGATTGACCTTTTTCGACGCTATATAAATCCTTCACTCCTCGGACGTCTTCTTGTACTGCACCTTGTTGTTAGCATTCAGTTTCATGCATCCCTGGAACACTGACATTCTTTCAAGATTGGCTCCAGAGCATCGACCAGCTTTCGTTCGCTCATAACCAATATTGGAGACACAAATCCAAGAAGCTCTCTTGCACAAGCGGATGCCGCCAGTGCCGCATAGTCTTGCCAAAAATCATTCTTGTGCGAATCCGCGTAGTCACAGATTCCACGGATGACCAGGCAGGGTAACTTGTTCATGATACCGGCCGCCTCCATTTCAATGCACTTGGCGCCGTACTTCTCCATAAGCTCGTCTCGTAGAAGTGGGTTCCTCATCAACTTGCTGCCAGAAGCAATGATACCGTAGTGAATAATTGGATCTACACATGAACGGTACCCGCTTCGACGCAGGTCAACTTGATTCTTGTCGCAATCCCTGCATGTTCTCCCTTCGCTCTTACACGGATAATTTGGGGGAAAGAGATGGTCCTTCTCTACTCCGGGATATCGGTAACGAGATGGATTCTTGACCATCTTCTTTTGCGCCTGTGCCAAAAGTTGGGGAATCTTGCTCTTCCCCATTTGATCATTTATCTCAAAACTTGATGTGGCTGCTGCAAGGGCGTCTGGTGGCTTATTCAATGAACCCTTTAGTTGAAAGGGCCTATCCGCATATTCCGTGCCGAAGTCGAACTGTACCACGCCTCCAAGGTTACCGGAAGGGATACTGATCACGACATCACCCAGCCTGATATCGTTCTCCTCACTAGGGATTCCGGCTCCAATCCCGACCAAAAGACAAAGACGGATTGACGGGAAACTTCGTGCAATGTTGTGGGCAACTCCAGCGGATGATATCTCTCCATAGGATCCTTTGGGGAGAGTTGCGATAACAATTTTGTGCCTGTCCATGCGGCCAAAATAATATGAATTATCATCTTCCGGCACATAGAGAGGTTCATATTCCTCGTCCAGCAGTAGGACAGCTGGAATCGCTTCTTTTGGAAGGGCGCAGATCCACGCAATGGTGAACTCCCCGGCCCGGAGACTCTTCTTTTTTCCTTTGTCTGAGATTGTTTCTCCCTTTGTATTGTGGATCGAGTCGTCTCTACCGGCTAATGACACGCTGATCTAGTATTGCTGACATTAGTACAAAAACAACACAATTTTGTGACGGGAAGAGTGGGGATCGCTCTCACAGTTGTTTTCTCTCTATGCTTCTTCCCAGAAGGTTTCGTGAAGTCCCTGTTTTGATCGCTCTCATCTAAATTTGAGGCATCCGAAGTGTCATTCAGACCACTGTCACCACCCAGCCTTACTCGGGAACTCTGCAGTTGTTCATCATCCGAGTCTTCGCGATCTCGTTTCATGATGGGAGCCGGAAAAGTTTCCGCGAGTCAATGCAGTTGAAACAGGAATTGGATATGCCTTGGACAGTGGACTTCAGGGTGTTCGGCAGTCATTCTGAAGCTTCGAATTTGAGTTGTTAACAAAGCGAGGAAAGAGTAAACTCGATCCACAACTCGCTACTATAGTGAGAATCAGCAACTTGCGGGCAAGGCTCTGCTAAATAGTTTGCGACCCAATCAAGGGCCCCAAATTGAAGCCATCGGGTGTGACTGGTGTCAAACTGTGCTCAGCCCCCTTGTTATGCCCCCCGTCGAAATGAGATGTCTTTACCCATTTCCCTCCCACGTGCTTATAAATCATTGTACATAGCTATATTCTGGGGTTATTAGCGTAGCATTTAGGGAGGGGTGCCTCCCCTCTATACAGATCAAGACACAAACTTCCGACATGTTAAAACTTGACACTGGATGTGTTTATATCAATTACAGTTATTAATACAAGGAGTCGTGGTATTCAATATTAGAATAATATGTCCTTAAAATCGTAATGTTATTAGTGTTCGAGGGTTTGGGGGATTTGATGTCTTTTGCCAATCAGGACTTAAGCACTGTATATTCCTCTTACTGTAGTTGTTATGATTCTTTACTGTAATAGTTTTATATAATGATTGGTAAGGGCTGCGAGTGTGCGGAAGTGCCGGAGCAGCTTCAAAACGCATGCAAGTTGCTGCTCTAGGAAGTCGTCTCGACCCATCTCCGCATGGTGGCTTGGTTTGCGCCCTACTACTGTCCAATTACTCACGACAAAAACAGAATGAAGAAATCGCCGAGTATCGGGCCGCGTATCGGGCGGTGGCTGTGGGTTCAATGTGTCAATACTTTGCATGCAAGACGATTGCTTTTATCTATGATTGGAGATTTGACGTGATACAAATGCGCACTTCGTCACGCTGACGCCTTCTCGAGGGAGCTCGTGCAGTTAACAGGAAAGAAGGTGAAATAGATGCCTTGAGTCTCCGGGAATTCTCCGAGGCTGAATTCATTTTCCCATTGTATCTCTGATGACGGTTACGGTTGCAGTGGGGACCGACTTTTAAAGCAGAATATTGGACTTCTGATCGATAGACTCAAAATTTCTGGATTTTCCTTGTATTTTGTGCCTTTCACTTTACAAGCTCGAGCAGGAAGCACCAAGAACAACCGATCTACCCTATTGCACCATGAAAGCGACGGAAAATGAGCCTCTCGAGGTGGACGTGACAGCGAGGCTGGGCCAAAC
Organism: Hyaloscypha bicolor E; assembly: GCF_002865645.1. Classification (NCBI taxonomy): domain Eukaryota; kingdom Fungi; phylum Ascomycota; class Leotiomycetes; order Helotiales; family Hyaloscyphaceae; genus Hyaloscypha; species Hyaloscypha bicolor. The sequence continues at coordinate 2,029,655 of NW_020194684.1, read as the reverse complement.
CCGCACTGGGGGAAGTGCGCTTCCCAGCACTATCGATATCCTATCGCCGAGGAAGAACAATCCGAACCATACCGTGACAGCAGATACTGCAAAGGCCACCAGCGCCCCACATTCTGTGGGCTCTATCAGTCAAATAAAGGAAATCTATCGATCCCCAGATGATAAGGATGACACCTTTACCTGGCTTCCTGATTGCCCCCCGGAAATTGTAGAAGCCGCAGAGAATGATGAAAGTGCCAAGTTTGCCATTATTCTGCGGCACATAAAGAGTAATGACTCGGATAAGAAGCTGGAGGCTCATTCAATTGTCATCCAGAGTCCCTGGCTCCAAAGGGCTCTTGCGCAGCACGTTCTTTCGGACTACCCTGGCGTCACTTGCGAAATGAAGAGGTTGATATTCGAGGCGCCTTTTAAACCATTGATTCATCGATGGCAGCAATTACTGAATCTCAACCGGCGAAGAGATCTTGATCCACAGACTACAGAACACGTCCGTTTGCTGCAGGAGTTCTTGATGAGGGAAATTGAAGATTCCATCAAAGCATACGATGACTACATCCAAAACGGCGTTGTTACTTGGGACCATCTCTGGATGATCTTCCAGCCCGGTTGTATTGCCGTCTTTGACAGAAGAGGCGAATGTTGTGCATTTGAGGTCGACAGAACTGAGTATAAAGAGGAGGATGATCAGAAATTTCTCAGGATTTCCTGCGACGGGGTCGATTGGAGCGGCACGCACTTTGGTCGTGTTGAGGAGCCTCATGACATTCATTACTTTCCGGGCACGAGGAATATTCACAACCTTCCTATCTACCCGCTAAAGTTTCATGAAGAAAGGAAAAAGGTTGAAAAGGAACTGACTGAGCGTGGAAAAGTTTTTGAGGAACTTGCTGGATACAAGTACAAAGGGTAAGTTCTACACGCAACTGTATATGAGTATCAACTCGCTAAACAGTCTCAGGTATAATGGGATTGCAATTACCTGGGATGATAGAGGCAAGGAGAAGAAAATGCAAATAGACGGACGAATCATTATAGACACGGACTCCTTCAACCGGTATAGCCCCTACCCAATTCGGCATGTCAAAAAATGGAAACCTAAAGACGTTGACAATCTCAATGGGTATCAATCACTGAATGGTGATGAGGTGGATGGCCATAACTCTGACGACCCACCCCGGGTGAAACTCTCACCACACTACCAAATGCTTTGTAGAAGTCGAGTCCGAGGCTACGCGCTCAAGGAGAAAGAATGGCTCGATTTCTTTGTGGAACGAATCGCTGAGATCAAATGGAATGCCAAGGCGTTTGAGAGCCTAGTACTGCCACCCGCACAAAAGGGGGTTATCCTCGCCCTATCTGAATCGCAGCTGGCAAACAAACAGGTCTTCGACGACATCATTCAAGGCAAAGGAAAGGGGATAACCATTCTGCTCTCGGGTCCTCCTGGTACCGGGAAGACCTTAACGGCGGAAGCAGTGGCCGAGAAAATGCGTGTACCGCTACACGCGATCAGTTTCGCGGATCTTGGTCCTCGTTATGTATGGCCTGAGAGGCAACTCCAAAAAATCCTAGAGCTGGTTAGTCGCTGGAAAGCTATTTTACTTCTGGATGAGTGTGATGTTTTCCTAGAGAAACGCTCAGCTGATGATCTCAACCGCAACTCCATCGTCACGGCATTCCTTCGCACTATTGAGTATTACGAAGGCCTCATGTTCATGACAACCAATCGCGCAGAAAACATTGATGAGGCCGTCAAATCCCGAATCCACCTTTCAATCAACTACCCTGACCTCGATGAGATATCGCGCCGGCAGATCTGGTCCAATTTACTGAAAGTCTCAACCCTACCCCATGAACTATCCGAGCAAGACCTTGACAAGCTAGCACAGGAGAGAGTGAATGGAAGACAGATAAAAAACAGGATGAAGATGGCACAGTTACTGGCGGCTGGGAAGAGAGAGCCGCTGAAACGAACTATTATTAATACTGTTATACAACTTGAAGAGCAGCGGCTGAATAGTACAGATGTCTCAGGCAAAGCAGCCACGTCTTCTGCAGAACTAGGGTCACAGACTCAGCCTATAGGGCCTAAGTCAAGCAGTGGAAATGAAGAAATTAGCGGAAAGGGTCAGAACGATTGTGAGATTGGCCAAGAACCAGCGAAGAAAAGGCGGCGAAGGCGTTGATTTGGATCTTATTAGTTTACCTTGATAGGATAAAAGCTTTATTTCTCTTCTACAAAAAATCTGACTTGGGATTATCTAGACCGGCAGCATGAGCTTCAGTGAGATCCCAGTCAAAGAGACACGCTTCCTCCACCCAGAACGAAATATTACCAACGCGAGTATCATCCCCGAAAGAAACGCCGGTTCTTTATTCTCCGTCTCTGAGTTCGTCAAGTTTCTCTTCAACTTGCTGTTGGATGAGAGGTGCCTCCAGTGTGTCAAATGAGTAGAGTAGAGTAGAGTAGTGGGTCCTACTTATACTCTACTCAGCAGTGTGGGCTCCGATAAATTATCGATCGAAATTATCGATTAGTAATCGTTATCGGCTAAGCGATCGATAAACGATCGATATCGATAATTATCGTCGATAAAAGTGGGCCAGCCATTAAGCGAGCCCCATTACATGAACATCTCGCTTTCTAGTTCAATTATAAACCGATTAGTATTAAGATTAGTATAAAAGTAGACTATTATTACTATACTATTAGACTTTTTAACTTTCCATTTAATAGTCTATTATATAACGTAGACTAGCTAGTATTTAATCCAGTTATCGATAATTCCATCGATAAAAGTGGGCCCAGCCAGCCATTAAGCGAGCCCATCGATAATTCCATCGATAAAAGTGGGCCCAGCCAGCCATTAAGCGAGCCCATCGATAATTCCATCGATAATAGTGGGTCCCAGGGCCTTGGCAATACTACAGGGCCACTACAGGGCCAATACGCTATATTTATAGGCCTTAGACCGCCTCTACAGTACTAAATCTATTAATAATAGTGGGTCCAGGGCCTTAGTAGTACTATAGGGCCACTACAGGGCTAATACGCTATATTTATAGGCCTTATACTGCCTTTATTAAATCGGAATTCTGCTATAGTAAAGAAAAGGTAGTATAAGGCCTATAAATATAGCGCATTGGCCCTGTAGTGGCCCTGTAGTATTACTAAGGCCTTAGTTCAATAATTATTATAATTAATAATTGATTATTAATTATCGAAAAATTAGTGCAATTATCTAATTATTGCTTATTGAGCTTATTAGAGCCCATACTACTACTTAGCCAAAATATATCCTACTTATATTCTACTTAATACTTATTAAGTATATACTTAAGTAATTTAAGTAATAAGTTATATATAAGTATATATCCGTATAAGAGAGCCCTTTAACTTAATTATTAGCTTTAAACTTACTTTAAAAGGCTATATTATATTTAAAAAGTAAGTAGAAGTTAAAATAAACCCTATATATTTCTTTTCTATTTAATTTATTATTTAAAAGTCACGTATATTAAATAATACGTAATTACTATATTAATTTTTACTAGTATAATAAGTAGTATTAAAGGAATTTTAAGTAGTAAAGAAGATAATAAAGATAGAGAAAAGTAATAAAGAAAAGAATTAAATTATATTTATAATATATATAATAGCGGAATTAATATAATAGTTAAAGGCTTAAAGTTTAAAGAATTTCATATATTAGAAATATTAAGCTATAAAATAAAGTAGAGAAAATATCTCGACCTTTAGTATTATTCTACCTAAGTAATTCCTGCTTAGCTTCATTTTATATCTATTTCCGATATCCTATTCTTAGTAGATTATATCCTTATACTAGCTATTATATTATTTCTTCCCTAAAGAAAAGAAAGAAGAAATAATAACTATTAATTCTATTTTATCTAATTCCGGCCGCTTACTTATAATTAGTATAAGAAATAAATAGAATAGAATAGAATAGTGGGCCCTATTTATATTATAATAGCTAGTATAAAGGCATAATCTACTAAGAACAGGATATTAGAAACAGGTATAAAATAAAGCTAAGCCGGAATTACTTGAATGAAATAATACTAAAGGCTAAGGCATTCTCTCTACTTTATTCTATAGCTTAGTATTTTCTAATATATAAGATTCTTTAAACTTTAAGCTTTTAACTATTATATTAATTCCGCTATTATATAATACTAAGCTTACTTAACTCGGCCTATAGAAGCAATATAATACTACTAGTAAAGAACTCGTATTTGTCTTTAAAAAGCAAAGATAGAATACTGCTTTTAATATTTAATAATCTCCTTAAACTATAAAGAACTAGAGAAATTAACTAGAAGTATAATATCCTCTATAATCTAATTAATCTCAGAGCCTGACCCTTAACTAGAGTAGATAGTATTCCTTTCCTAGTAATTAGTCTACTACTAATATAAAAGAAGAAAGATATTATTTTTTATAATCTGGTTAATCTCAGAGCCTAATTCTTAACTAGAGTAGATAATATTTCCTTAATACTAATAAGAATAAAAGAACCGGCCTCTTTTTCTAGTATAGGAAAAATTAGTAGTAGTTTACTAATTTAAAATAAGAAAAGATAATAGTCGGTTTTAGTTTACTAATTTAAAACTAGATAAGATAATAATTAATTATAGTTTACTAATATTAAATAAGAAGAACTTATTTAGTACTTATCTCTATAACTAATATTTCTTCTAAAGCTACTATAGATAGCCCGGGGCTAAGTATTACTATTATAGATATATTAGATAAGAGGCTCTAGTATAATGAAACGGAGAAGCCGGACTTTAATATTATAAACCTATATTACCGGAAAAGCTATTATAATACTATTTTAGAAGAAGATATTAAAGAATAGCTAGCTAACTTAGAACTCAAAATTAGTATAAATACTCCGAAAATAGATAAGGTCTAGCGGAAATTACTTATATAGGATAACCTTATTAATAAATATTATCTAGTAGCTAATAAATAAATAGAATATTACTAGAAATTTCATTTATATATTAATTAACTTATAAAAAAAGTTAATAAGCTAGAGGTAATTACTAGTTAACTTTATATAAGAAAAAGACTAATATAAGAAGAAATAATAAAATAGAAATCTAAATAGGCAAATATTTAGAAATACTATAGATTACTATTAGAAGAACTATTTAGGGACTAATACTAAGGCTCTCTTTTGCTTTTAGTCTATAGTAATTAACTATAGCTTATTAGAATTAAGAATTCTGCTCTATTTATAAATAAGAATAATTACTAGATTAATAATTAGATATTTAATATAAGAAATAAACTAATATAGAACTTTTCTAAATTTAATAATAAACTATTAAAAATTACTTATATAATATAACTAGTTACTAGAAATATCTATAACTTTATTTATAATTAACTAGAACCTGAATTAGTTAGATAGATTTTAACTATTAAATAGATCTTTAAGATCCTCTAGTAAGCTTATAGTAAAAGTAAAGAAATAAAGTACTAGGAAGTAAAAAAAATATACTAGTATCTAAAATAAAGAAATAAGCTATTTCTAGTATTCTAGGTAAAGTTTATTTATTTAATAATAAAACTAGAGAAGTTACTAGATAACTAATATAATAATTTAATAAATAAAATAAATCTCGAGCTACTTAAGAGCTTAGGTAATAAGAAGTTTAATATTTCTAGGGACTTTACTAAGTAGTATATAAAATAAGAGAATAGGCTTCTTTTAATTAAAAATTAGTAATTCTAGGAGAAATAACTAGTAGAAACTATTTGCTATTAAATATTACTTCGGGCTAGAAAGCCTATTAGAATTCAAGAAGCTATAGTAACCCTATATCTAATAAATTAATCTTAGTAGCCGGTATTTTTATAACTAAAAAAAAGTAATTTACCGAGAATTTAAAAAGAAATTAGACTAGCTAGAAAGTCTTTATTATTATAGTTATAGAAAGCCTAGATATATAAAAAGTACTTATTCTAATTTTAATAAGATTATATCTATTAAAGAGAATTATTTAGAGGAAGCTAATAATTCAGGAATAGATAATAAGGATACTAATTCCTATTTATTATCTAATAAGAAATATAATATTAATAAATCGGGAAAAGTCTAGCTCTAGATATAGAAATAAACTTTCTAAAGTAAGAACTTTACTAAGAACCTATAGATCTTACTTAGCTAATTAGCGGGAACTAGTTCCTTATTAATTATTAAATATACTAGAAAAGTAAAACTATAATTTTCTAGTATTTAGTAAATACTAAAACAAATATATATATTTTAATTAACTAAAAATATATTTGCCCCTTAATAAAAGTATTATAAATGCCTTTATATAAACTCAAAATCCCTATTTCCTTATAAGGTTTTAATAAATAACCTAGTAAAGCTATTTAATATCTAGCTACTATAGATCTAGCTATTAATTAGTATTTCTAAACTTAATAATACCTGCTTATTACTAATCTTAGCTCTTATAATATAATTCTGAGAAGAAAATAGCTAATAAAATATAATATTTTACTAGACTATTAATAGAATTAATTCTATTAGCTAGAGAACTATAAGATAAATTAGCCAGACCTTATTTAGAAAATCTGATATTTTAATAAGAAATATTAAAAAAATAACTATTTTAAAAATACTTTAACTAGAATCCTAAAAAGAACTAGTAAAACTAGACCCGAGAAGTAAAAGAATATATTTCTTATTTCTTTATAAGACCTTCTTATAAGGAAAGCCGAATACTAGATAAGAAAGGAAAAGCTAGACCTTAATATTCTCGAAATAGTTAAGCTACTAGACTATTTCTGCTATTTTATTAGAATAGCTACTTTCTAATTAAGTACTAAAGACCTTAGTAACTTAATTAGATTAGTTACTATTAATAAAATTAACTATATACTTGAGAAATAGAATTATAAACCAAAGAAATATCTATTATTATTTATAGTAATTAGATAACTAATATTATAGCCTACTAGATACTATATTCAAACTAGTAACCTAATATATTTCCTGGATATAAATAAACCTAATACTTTCGGTAATATACTATTTTTTAATTCTAAAAAACTTTAAAAGCTCCGAATATTTCTTCCTATATAATTATATAATATAGCTAAAATATTCTCTAAGAAAGTAGTAGATAAGCTTCTCTAGTTTTAATTCTTTAATTATAAGCTCTGTTTTAATAAACTAGATCCCTTAATAAAAATAGCTTATTTTTATAAGATAAACTTTAGTAAACTTGAAAAAATAAGAGAGTATCTTATTAAGAATCTAAAAAAGAGTTTTATTAAGCTATTCGAATTCCTCTTCTTATTACTAGTTTTATTTATTAAAAAGAAAGATAATAGCCTATAATTCTATATTAATTATTAATAACTAAATACTATAATAAAAAAGAACTATTATTTCCTGCTATTTATTACTAAAACTCTTAACTAATTAGCCGAATTATTAGTATTTACTAAATTAGATATTTAATATACTTTTAATTAAATTCGTATAAAACTAGCTTCTATAATATAAGTAGCTTTTAGAATAAGATATGAATTCTTTAAACTAGTAGTTCTATTATTTGAATTCTATAATAATCTAGTAACCTTCTAGTAATATATTAATACTATTCTAATAAACTATTTAGACGACTTTTACTTGGCTTATATTAATAATATATTAATCTTTTCTAAGAATAAGAAGAAATATTAATAATATATTAGAATAGTTCTATAAAAGCTCTAGAATACCGGATTATAAGTTAATATTTATAAATACAAATTTGAAGTCTCTAAGATAATATTCTTAGGATTTATTATCTCGGATTAAAATATATAAGTAAATTCTATTAAAACCTCTATTATTCGAAACTGGTACTAACCTATAATAAAAAGAAAAGTATAATTGTTTTTAGGTTTCTATAACTTCTATTATAGGTTTATTTAAGCCTATAGATATATTTTCCGTTTCCTAAATCGTCTAACTAAAAAGAATACTTTACTAAAATTTATATTTAACGAAATCTAGCTAGATGTTTTTAATTAGCTTAAAGATTTGCTTTTTTCTATTCCTATATTTCTCTATTTTAAATATAATAGAGAAACCTGCCTAGAAACTAATTATTTAAATCTAGCTATTATAGGTATATTCTTTTAAAAAAGCCTAGAGAATAGATAATAGTATCTGGTCTTATTTTATTCTAAGGCTTTTTAAGAAGCCAAAAGCTATTATAAAGTTTATAATAAGGAACTTCTTATTATTATCTAAGGACTTCGGGAATAATAGATAGAACTAATTAGCTTATCTAATTTTCTAATTATTACTAATTATAAAGCTCTCGAGTATTTTGGTATTAAGAGGCTCTTAAATAAATAATAAATTTAATAAATAGGTTTTCTATTATAATTCTATTACTAGATTACTTATTAGCTAGATAAAGATAATACTATTACTAATATCTTATTCTAAAAAGATAAGCTTATACTAACCCAGAAATAGGCTAAGAAAGCCAAAAGAACTAGATAAGTTATCTTATTAGACCTAATTCTTGCTTTTACTAAAATAATAGATATGGCTTATATTTCTATTAAGATAGAAAAAATAAATAAGCTATTTATTATAGTTAAAGTTTTATAAGCTAATTAGATAAACCCAGTTCTAGAAAACAAATACAGGAAAGCCCGAGAGAATACGAATCTATAGGAAATATTAAATAGCTATATACTTTATAATAAAAGACTTATTATATTAGATAAATATAATAATCTATAAACTAGGCTCTTATAATAAATCTATAATATAATAACTACTATATATCCCGGTTAAAATAAGATAAAAATTCTAGTTTAGAGACTTTACTAGTAGCCTATTCTCTCTATAGATATTAATTGCTTTATAATAAACTACTATAAATATTAAAAGTTTTATAAGCCAAAAAATAAAATACTAGACCTATTATATCTATTACTAGTTTCCTTAAGAATATGAGATAATTTATTTATAGATTTTTATATTTCTGGCTTTATAAATAAGAGATATAATAATATATTTATTATAGTTAATTAATTATCTAAATAATATATAAGCCTACTAATAACTAAAAATACTATAGCTAGAATTATTACTAGCCTATTTTATTACTATATCTAGTAATTCCGAGAATCTCTTCTTATTATTATAAATAATTAAAAACCCTAATTTATTTTAGATTTTATAAATAAACTATTAAAATTAACTAGAACTAAGCTAAAGCTTTTAATTATAGAATATATCTAAACTAATAAATAAATAGAAATTATTAACTAGATTATTAATACCTGACTTTACTTCTTTATTAATTATTTTCAGAATAATTAGGCAGATTTATTTCCGGTATTTAATACTATAAGTACCGCCTGCCTATATGAATTAACTAGCTTATTTCCCTTAATAATTAATTATAAATATAAACTCAGGCTAAACTTTAACTAAATACTACTAATAATAGAATTCAAAATACTAAAAGAAAAACTTAATTAGGAAGAAATATAATAGTAAGCTAAGAGAATTAATACTGCTATTAATTATACCCGAGAATATATAGTAATAGTTTAGAAGTATTAAGCCAAATAAACTAATAAGAAATAGTAAGAACCGGATTTTGGTTTAGGAGATATAGTCTATATAATTAAAAAGATATAGAAAATAAACTATCTATTTAATAAATTAGACTATTTTTTTACTAGACTATTTAAGATTAATAAAATAGTTAGCTATTTATATTAATTAGATTTTTTCTTATTATATATAATTTGGCTAATCTTCTATATAAATAGACTTTATAGGAATTCTACTAATCTATTATCTAGCTAAACTAATAAAGAGCCTGGTTCTACTAAAGTTAATAGTAAACTCGAATGGGAAATTAAGAAGATTCTTTCTTCTAAAACACTTTATAGTAAGCTTTACTATAAGGTTAAATAGAAGAGATAGGATATAGATAATAAATAGTACCCTATATTAAACTTTAAGAATTTAGTATTTAAACTATATAAATTCTATAAATAGAACCCTGATAAAATAGGATCTTTTATCTAGCTAAATAAGTGAATTCGGTATACTAAAAAGAATAAGTTTAATAAAGACTATCTAGATAATAATAAACATTAATAATAAGACTTCTGTAATTAGAGAAAAAAAAGAAAAATCTAGATATTTTCCGGGTTTTATCTAAACTCTAGTATATTTCCTTTATTCTACTATATTAGTACTTACTCTTTTTTCCAGAAATCTAAATAAAATACCTTTCTTTACTATACTATATTACGCTTTATTATCTAGGCAAATTGCCTAAAAAAGTGAATTCTTAAAGCTAAGCTAAAAGTAAATACTTATTTGTATTAGTTCAAAATATTATTAAAAATCGAGGGAAATCTTCCTAATTACTTTAATCTTTATAATCTTAATAATTTATATTATTACTACTACCTTAATAGAACTATTAATAAAGATAAAACAGATAAGAAATCCCGGTAATATATTATCTATAGCCGGACTAAATAAGGCTATTTGCCAGATTCTGAATAACTTAAGTAATAGTAGTAATATCTCAAGTTTAGTAGCTATAACTATTATTAATATAACTACTAGCTAAATTACCTTTATAAATAAAAATAGCAACTTCCTTATCTAAGAATAGGTTAGTATATAAAATATAGCCTATACTATTCTTAAGAATATACCTGAAATTACTATAGAGAATATTTTAGTAAAATATTCTAAGAATAATAAAATAGAGGCTTTAGTTACTAGTAATAATAAGTTTAATAGTCTAATAGGCAGAATAAATAGTACTAATAAGGGCTTCCTTATTAATCTTATAAAGCCAAATACCAAGAAAGTTAAAAAAGGTAAGGCTAGTATATCTAAGAAATATAAGGCATTAGATAATAGCGAAAATTCCGATAATAAAAAGACTAAAGACAGAAAGACTTCTAGTAATAAATAAAATACTAACTAGAATAAAGGTAGCTAAACTAGTATTAAGATATCTATTATAATTAGGAGATATATAGTACTAAGTAGTAGATATTATATAAAGTACTAGTCTGAAACTAAAAGCTAGTAAATAATTCTAAAGGCCAAATTAAAGAAGTAATACCCTATAGATATTAATGAATTAGTATATAATATTATTTAGGAAGTTGGAAAACCTTTTAGAAGCTTTTATAAAACCAAAATTATATAGCTTAAGGCCCGGGAATTCAATAATAAAATAGCTTAAATAGCCGGCCTTAATATATAAGTCTCTATAATAGAGGAATAACTTAAGAATATATATATTAAGCTTAAGAAGGCCCAGAAGTTAATTAAATAGCTTAGAAGCAGTATAATTAAGCCAAATATTACTATCCTAACTAAAAAGAAAAGCAAGTAAGCTATTATATTAAAGCCTATATTAATAAATGGATTTAATCTACTATTTCTATTTGAAAACTACCCGATAATAATAGTTCTAATATTAGCTATAGCTTATATAGTACTTCTAGACTATATTATTAATATAAATATAAGTATAATGCAAGTAATAGATACTAAAAACTAGCCAGAATATACTAGGAACTGGGTTATTCTAGTAAAGTTAAAACTATACTTTAATTATAAATAAGCTATAGAAATTAAATAGAATAGGGTTAATAGCTATTATTTCCTCTTTTTTTTTCTTTTCTATATTATAGCTAAATAATTCCCTAAATAAGAGTATTTAGATTTCTCTTTAAGGGGAAATAATATAATAATTAATATAAGAATAGAATCTACTAAGGATAGAATATCGGAAATAGATATAAAATAAAGCTAAGCCGGAATTACTTAAATAGAATAATACTAAAAGTTAAGATATTCTTTTTATTTTATTCTATAGCTTAGTATTTTCTAATATATAAGATTCTTTAAACTTTAAGCCTTTAACTATTATATTAATTCTACTATTATATTTGGTTTCTTTTAGCTAATTATAATAGTTTTTACTATAGGTAAAAATATTATAAGTTTTTAGAATTAGCTTAATAATTTTTTTATATAAAGCTTTTAAGTTTTAAAATAATTTTTGAAACTTTATTTTTAATAAAATAGGTTTCTTTTTTTTATTCTTTATAAGAAAGTATTTCTTTTATTATAAGTATTAATAAAATACTCGAATTCTTTAGAAAACTTAATAAAAGACTTTAGTTTACTTTCTAGTAATATACTAGTAATATTTTATACTATAATACTTTCTAATTTATTTAATTATTTTGGAACTTGCTTTTTTATATTTTCTTTAATAATAAGATTACTAGCTTATTTACTTATTATAGTATAGTAAGCTATACTTTCCAAAAATTATATTATTTTAGTGATTTTAAGGTTTTAGTTATATAGTAAAGACTATAGCCTTTTATATATAACTTATAGGAATTATATAAGAAAGCTGGTTTTTTTATAGTTCTAGAGAATAATTCCTTTTAGGTATTTAATTAATTAAGCTTTTCTATACTATATACTATTTATACTTTATTATTTATGTTTTTAATCTTATTATTTTACTATTAAGTTATATTTTATATTCTAATATACTTTATATAGGTTTTTGTTTTATTATAGTTTCTTTCTTATATTATCTAGCTAGTCTAGGGCTTTTTTATCTAATTATTCTAAGGCTTTCTTTTATTCTAATATTAGTTAACTAATATAGAAATAGCTATAGTATATTATATTTATATTTATTAAAAACTAATTAAATAGATATTATTTAAATTCTTTATAGAATTAAAAAAAATAAGCTTTAAATTATATTATATATATAAGATCTAAAATCTAAAAGATATAATTAAATTATTTCTATTTTAATAATTTAAAGCTAAAAAAGAAAAGAGATTCTTAAAAGAGTCTCGAATCTAAATAATTACAAGTTATATATAGGCCTATATATTAGTTAAATAAAGTTATAATATATAATCTTGACTTATATTTTCTAATTTTAATTTTATATATCTAGCTAGTTATAGTCTAATTCCTACTAGTATTATATATTATAATAACTATAATAAAATAAGGAAATCGAATATTAATAGGCTTATAAATTATATAATAAGTTTTTTAATAATTTAAAGCTAAAAAAAAAAAAAAGGAATTTTAAAAAGCCTCGAATTTAAATAATTATAAGCTATATATAAGCCTATATATTTACTAAATAAAGTTATAATATATAATTTAATATAATTTCGATTTTATATATTATAATAATTATAATAAATAATAAGAAATTAAATAAATTAAATAAATTAAATAAATTAAATAAATTAAATAAATTAAATAAATTAAATAAATTAAATAAATTAAATAAATTAAATAAATTCTATTAATTTTATAATAAAATTAAAGCTATTAATGATTTTTAAATATTTTAATTTAATATAAAATGTAATATAATTAAATATAATATAATTAAATATAATATAATTAAATATAATATAATTAAATATAATATAATTAAATATAATATAATTAAATATAATATAATTAAATTAAATATAAATAAGAATATATATAGAAATATATAAAGTATTTAGAAAATCTAATATTAGGCCAAATTAGTAAATTAATATATAATTAAAGAGAAATATTATTTTTTTATATTTTTAAAAAGATTTTAATATTAATATAACTAGTATTTTAGAATTATATAATTTTATATTATATTATATAAGTAACTTAATTAATAAACTAGTTTTTATTAGATTTAGTAAATTTAGAAATTATATATTAATATTATAATATTATAATTTTTATTTCTAATATTAATTATTTTATTAATTTATATATTAAATAATAATATTATATATTACTAGTAAATTAATATATAATTATTATATAATATTAATTATATAATAAGCTTTAGGCTTATAATTCTTTAATTATATATATTATTAAGGCCTTTTATTTAAAGAAAGCTTTTTTAAATCTTATAAAAGAAATAAAGATTAGTTTTATATTAAATTTAATATTATAGTTTTATAATTTACTAGTTTATTTTTATTAGTATAGCTATAGTTATTAATAGTTATATAATATAGTTATATAATATAAAGGTAATTAGAGGTAATAGGATATAGGTAATAGGTAATAATTATATAACCTTATATTATATAAGTAACTTAACTAATAGCTAGTTTCTATTAGGCTTAATAGATTTAGGAATTATATATTAATACTATAATACTATAATCTTTATTTCTAGATAATAATAATTTACTAACTTTATATAAATAGTATTCTATAATTATATAATAGTATTATATATTACTAGTAAACTAATACTAATTAGTTAGTACTTATAGATTAGAGATAGAGTAGTTATAAGAGTATATGGTATTACTTGTTATATATCTAAATAAACACGTGACTACTCCTTACTAAAACCCATACCTTACTATTTCTTTTTCTATAAACTACTATTTTTATTCTTTAATTATTATATAATAATAGAAAACTTAAATTCAGACTCTGAAATCTCAAATATCCTCTTTCTATTTATTCTTAAAAGTTACTAACCTAATAAGAACTAGGGAACTCCCGTTCGTATTACTATTTACTTACTTTACTAGTAAGAAAAAAACTATAGCCAAATTAGGGAGATTATAGGCCTTACTAGAAAGAGAGAATTTGGGTTATATATTAGCTAAATAAGAAGAATTACCCAGATTATATATAATCTTTATATAGGAGTAGTAAAGTAAATATAATAGTTTAGAAAGCAATTAACTAGAATTAGAAATCCTTATTTATTTTCTTAGTAAAAAAGCCAGGGAAAAAAAGAATTTATAATATAGCTTATTTGAACTAAGTCTTTAATTCTATTATTTTTTTTTGGTTTGATTTCCTAATAATAGAATAAAAGAAGAAGTTTTTATTTATAAAAAACAAAATAAAGATTTATAAGAATATAGTAAAGCTATCCCAAAAGTTATATAAATTATATGAATTTAATTAGCCTTTCTCTTCTCCTAATTTAAATCTAATTAAGAAGATCTGGTAATAGATAAAAAATAAGATTATAAAGTTAGAAACTGTTTCTACTTTAATTAAAGATATAAAAGAGGTCTTATAAAAGCTATAAAGTAAAGTTAATTTAATTAAATAGTAATATTTAATAGAGAGGTTTACTTATAAGCTAGAAGATATAATTAATAGTAAGGGTATAGCTACTATATACTAAAGCCTTAATAAATCTAGTACTTTAATTATTTTGGGAATTATATTAGAGTATAGGCTAAAAAATCGCGATTTTGGTAGGGTTAGTAAGGTAAATCACGTGTATAACAAGTAATACTACATGCTCTTACTAAAAGAGGTATCCGATAGCCCTTATTAATATTAATCTAGCTATATTAAAAAGGGGAATTACTTATTAACTCTATAAAAAAATATCTAATAGCCTAAAGAAGAAGACTCTAGTTCTTCCTAATTAATAAGCAATTAGCTATTTAACTATCTATCTATTTATTTAATTTCTATTATTCTTTAAAACTAACTTCTTTTGGCCCTAAAACTATTTTCTTAGTAACTATTCTTTCTATTTATATAATACCCGAATCTATAGGATTCTCTTTCCGGAATATATAAGCCCTTAAAGCTCTTTAATTACAACTTCGATTTTACTATCTAGTTGAACCCTTTAAGCTTTAGACTCTTCCGGAATTATAATATTTCATATCCTAAATTTCTTGTTATAAATGAAATATTTAAGAACGAAATATTTATTTTAATATTCTTATTATTAAATTCTTTCTGCGAATTTACTATAAACTATTCCTTTTTCGAATTCCTTTTGCCTCGAACTATATATATATACCGGAAAAGGCTTAGCCCTAAAGGTTTGGGATAGTGAACTTATAGGATAAATATAAGTAAATAAAGAAATAGAAGAATAGTATTAATTTGGCTAGCTCTAATTATAAGAAAATCCTGAATTACCTTAATACTAGAATATTCTAGTATAAAATAGAGAAGTCAATTAATAAGAATCTCTGGGAATTATTTAAAGAGGATTTTAGTAACTTTAACCTTGAAATATTTAATTAACTAGATTAATATAAATTATACTAATTATAAGCTGCTTTATAATATAATAATATTTATATTAAATATAACTATAGTTACTTTACTATTATATAGTTTTTAGTTAATATTATTTAAAGAGAAAAATAATATATCTGAACTACTAATAATATTATTACTACTAGATAAGACTTTAAGGCAAGCTCTATTATTTTATTATATATATTCCTAAATAATGGTATTATAAGAAATTAATATATTAAACTAATTATTATTTATATTTCTTTACTATTTACTATTTTTTTACTATTTGTAATTACTTCTACTAGTACCGGACTATAGAGAGCTAAAACTAATAATTTTCTATTATCTTTACTATTTTCAAATAGCCTTTTAAATAGCTCTCTTATTATAAAGTTAATTAGAGAAATAGTAAAGATATATACTAAGAAATAGAAATATAATAGAATTAATAGTAGTTTTAACTAAAAGCTTACTATTTTTCTTAATATCTACTAATATATAAAGCTTCTATAAGAGGTATTAATAAGAGCTTTCCCTATTATATTAAAGGAACTAGTATAAGATTACTTTTATAATAACTAGCTCTTTTAATATATATATAAAGAGGCCTATATAAATATTTATAGCTTTTTTAAAGACTCTAGTTTCTAATATTAAAATTTAGATAAGTGAAATACTATTATAATAGTAATTATAATAGTTTAATATTTCGAAAAGATAATATTTGAGCTTGTCTAGTTACTAATTAATAATTTATATAAATTGTAATATAGACTAGTACCTGCTTTATAAAGTACCGAATTCCTATATAATAAGATTATTATCTTCTATTAAGGTATACTAATATACTAATATATAGTTTCGGATTCTTTTTCTAATTTTAGCTAACTTATTAATAAGCTTTAATTATTTATTATTACCTATAAAAAGAAATAATAGATTAATACCGAGATTCTTTTTACTAATTAGTAATACTATTTTCAAAATTCTTTAAGCTATTATCTGTTCGGAAATCGTTAATATAGATCTAGCTATAATTTCGGAATCTGTAATAATTACTTTAAATCCTATAATTATAATAATTATATTTCGAAGTTATATTTTATATATAAGAGATCTAAATATTACTTATAGAAGTATATACTAGAGAAATAAGAGGCTGAGAATACTCGATTTAAGAATAGAAATATTTACTAATTTAGATCCCGAAATACTTGTAATTTTAATAAATACTTTAGTAGTATTTATATATAGTATATTACCGAATTTAAAGAAGAAGAGAATAATAAGAATAATAAAGACAAACTAGTAAGTAATGCTTTTAAAGCCTTACTAGCAGAAATAAATAAAGTAAAGAAATATTATTTAGATTTCTATTTTATTTCTATTAAAAGCTTCTTAGCTACTTTTACTACTTTTACTTCTACTATTTCTATAACTAATACCTTATAAATAACCTTATATTTCTTTCCCTTATATATCAGATAATAGGCGAAAACTATACTTTAAAGCCTATTAAATAAATAGAAGATATCTAGATATTTATAATTAATAGTATATTAAAATATAATATTTATTATTTTTATAGAGTTATAATTAATACCGGAGCCTTTAAATTCTTAACTACTAGTTCTGACTAATTTCAAGCTTTATAGTATATTAATAATAGTATTTAATTTAATAAAATTACTAAAGATTAAATTAATATCTAGTTTAATATCGGATTTATATTTTTTATTAGATTTATAATAATAAGAATACTAATTAGATAAGTATAATTCTATATTATACCTATAAAGATTCTATTTCTACTTAGCTTAGCTAATATAAATAAGCTAGAAATCTATTTTAATAATCTTACTAATTATTTTATTATTTCTATTAGATACTTTATATCTATAGTATAATATTTCGGATACTCTTTTCTGCTTTAAAATACTGCTTTATAAAGCTTTATTTCCGAATTCTTTATTTATAATTTTTTCTTTTTTATAAAGATTAAATTATAATATTTATATTATTATTTTAGTTATCTATTTATTAGTAAGCTCCGAAATATACTAGAATAAGCAGGCTATAATATTAATATAGAAGCTCTTAAATATCTTATAAAGTACTATAAGTAATACTAGAAATTCGAATAATTACCGGAATAATTCAAGTTTAACCTAAGAGATAATATTAGCTTTAATTACTCTATTATTATTAATATTTTTTATATTTCTAGTAAGCCTATATTTTATATTATTAATAAAGGCACTTAATATTAAGCCGGCTAATAGCTTTAAAATATTAATATATTATATATTTGGGATATTTTAAAGTAGTATTAAATTAATATTTATTTAGGCTCTTCTAATTAGATTATAGTAGATACTGGAAAGCAATTTTCTAGTAAGAAGTTTACTTAACTTGTAAATACTATAGGAATTAAGGTTAAAATTATTTCTATAGAAGCTTATAATTCTATCGGAATTATAGAATACTATTATAGCCCGATTTAATATATTTACTTTATTATTATAATCGAAATTAATAGAATTAATAAAAATACTATACTTTAAATAGCTTTTAAGGCTATTAATAATTCTGCTAGATCTAATAGTATTATTCTAATTCTTTTAGTTTATAGTACTTTATCTCAAATAACTAAATATAATACCCTATTACTAATTATATTATAGTAATTAGTAGTACTTAAGAAAGTAATAATAAAAATTTAGAAGTTTCGAGCTAGATACTAGATTATAAATACCCTAAATATTCGAAATAGTTCTAGTATTACTAATATCTATAAATTTTTCTTAAATTCGGATATTTTTATATAATATAAAAGAAATACTAGTTAATCTAATAATTGAAATAGGCTATATAAGCTAATAGCTATTAATGGAAAGAACTATATACTAGCTCTACTATATAGTAATACTACTTTCTATTTAACCTCTATAAAGCCCTTTTATATAAGAGATATTAAGGTTATTATTAATAGCCCCGAACCTGAAACTATTTCCGAACTTTATAGTAAAACTAAAAGTAATATAAGTATAATTTCTTTTATTATTTCTGCTATTTCATTAAAATATAATAAAGGATACCTTTATAAGAATCCGGATTTTATAATATTTCTATAAAATAATAATTTATATAAGAACTTCTATTAAGTTAAAATTGCTAGCCTTCTAGAAAAGAATATATTTAAGATTACTTTCAGATTTTAGATATTAAAAAAGATATATATTTTTAATTCCCGGTTTATTAATAAGATTAAAAATAAGAGTATAGAGAAAGAGTTTAAGAAGTCGAGACTAGTTATTTAAGCTTATAATAATAGTAAGAAATATATAATACTAATATAATTGCCTATTATTTAATATATTAGCTAAAGAATTATTCTTAGTATTATTACTATAATAATAGATATTACGGAACTATATTTATATAATATCTTATAAGTTTATATTTAATTAATAACCTTATTTAACTATAATTTTCATATTAACCTATTTTATAAGCTTACTAAAGAGCTAAATCTAAAAGACAATTCTATTCTAAAGGTTATAAAACTATTATATAGTATATTAGAAGCTGGGAACTACTAGTTTAAGACTTACTATTTCTACTATATTAACGAGCTTTCTATAGAATAATTAACTTATAATTCTTGCCTTCTTTATAGCAAGTAATTCTTCGGAATTATTAGCCTTTAAACTAATAATACTCTATTTATTAAAACTAATAATTTTGTAAATATAAAGTAATTAAAGCTCTAAAAGGCTAAGTTCTTAGCTAAAGAATATAAATGCCTTATTTTTAACTATAATCTCAAGTTTAATAAAGGTATTATCTATATAAATACTACTAGAATTACTTTTATATAAAAATACTAGTATAAAAACCTTTGAACTATTTCTATAAAAAATACTATTATTATAAGTAATAGGGGTACTATTTATTAAAATCTCTCTATTAAGAACTAATATATTACTTAAAAATACTAGAGAAGTATATATTATATTAATTTATTAACTAGAAGCTTTATATAATCTATTAATTACTACTTAAGCTATTAAATCCTCAGAAACTAATATAAAGATATTTAATAAGTATATTTAATAGCAAATTAAGAATATTACTAGAAGACTGAAATTTGTAAAGCTAGTAAAGAAGTTCTTATATTTAATTATTTTTATAGATATTTTATTTATAAATAATAGAGATCTCTTTTCCCAAATCGGATATATTCTAGTTCTAGTAAATAGAACTAGATATACTAATACTATTTATTAGTTCTCTACTAAATATAAGAGAGTTATTAGAAGTATTCTAGCTTTAAAACTCTATAATATAGCTTATAGCTTTAATATAGGCGTTTTAGTTAAATTAATAATTAATAGAATACTAGAAATAGAACTACTATTAGTAATCTATATGAATTCGAAGTTATTATATAAATATTTCATTAAATTAGAAACTATTCGAGAAAAGCATCTAATAATTAATATAATATATTTCTATTAAGTATATAAATAACAAGAAATTATAGAAGTTAAATAGATTAAGAGAGAATCGAATTCTACTAATTCTATAATGAAATTAAAGCTAATAAATGCCCTTAAATACCTAATTAATACAAATACTATATAATTAAATATAGAGAAATAGATCGAGTATAGATAGAATAGGAAATAAATATATAAAATAGGAAAATATTATAGGAAGAGAAGTTATATATAAAAGGCTATAAGCTTTTAGTATATAACTAAAACCTTAAAAAGTAATATAAATATATAGAGTATTTGGGAAATCTAGTACTAGACTAGATTAGGGAATTTGTATATAATTAGAAAAAAGTACTATTTTTTATATTTTTAGAAAGATTCTAGTATTAATATAGCTATAATTATTAATAGTTATATAATATAGTTATATAATATAGAAGTAACTAGAAGTAATAGAATATAAGTAATAGATAATAATTATATAACCTTATATTATATAGGTAACTTGACTAGTAGCTAGTTTCTATTAGGCTTAGCAGATTTAGGGATTATATATTAATACTATAATACTGTAATTTTTATTTCTGGATAATAATAACTTTATTAATCTTATATAAATAGTATTCTATAATTATATAATAGTACTATATATTATTAGTAAACTAATAATTCTATTATTTTATTATTTATTAATAAATACTTTATATTTAATATATTTATTAAAATATTAGACTTTTTAATAACTAATATTATAAATATAATATTTAAGGCTTAAAAAGTAAAATAAAAGATTTTTTATAAAATAATTTAAAGTTAAAAAAAGAAAACTAAAATATAAGAAGTTATAAAAATATAAATATATATTTTATAATATATTAGCCTATATAAGGCTTAGTATTTTAAATTCGCTTATATATATTTTATATATATTTATTAAATAATAAAAAGTAATATATATATAAACTAATTAAATAATTAAATTAAACCCGAAATTATAATAATTAAAATAATTATTATTACTTATATTATATTTTTTATTTATTTTAAATATATTTTTTAAAAATAAATAAATAAATAAAAAACTATTATTTAATATAATAAACTCCGAAACTAGCTTCTTTATTAAATACTTTCTTAGAAAAAAATTGCTTTATTTTTTAATATAAATTCTTATATATATTTTTATTATTTTTATTATATTATTAAATTATTATTTATATATTTATATAAATATTCGAATAATTCAATTATAATTAAGGGAAAGAAAATAAGACAATTCCTCTTTTACTATTAATTATACTATATATAATATATGTTCTCGAAACTACTATTGCTCCCGCATTCTGGCCTGGACAACTCAAATGTCACGTGAGGATCACGTGACTCGCAAACCCACACACTCGGTTGACTACTCCTCATATTGCCTGTTTCTCAATCTCTTGAGTCGAGAAACGAATAGCCCTGCAATAACACCCAGGAACAATATTATAGCAAATACAATGCCGAGAATAACAGGGATCGACAGTGCTATGTGCGATGCTGCTGCCCCGGAACCAGTAGACGATGTCGGTGACTCTGCCACGGATGTCGGCGAAGCTTGGGAAGAGGACGTGACTCCAGTACTAGTTGATGAAGCGAGATAGCTTACAAGACTAGTTATCGGTACCTCACTTGTAAACGATTTACAAGCTGCCAATGCCTAGAGTTGTGTCGTGAGTTTCAATTCGCTACCATATAGAATGCAGCTTCTCGCACCGTATTTCCTAGGCAGAAGTCTAACAACCATAGCTGGCCTATAGCGCCGATACGGCTATTCAGGGCATCGAGCGCGAGACTCTGCTCTGCCGCCGCAGTACTCTGAATACTAAGCGCACTCGAAGCTTGCGAGTTCGCCGCGAACGCTGCGGTAACCATGGAGCTTGTAGCAGCATCACCGCTCGTACTAGCATTATTGGCGGCCTGGTAGGATAAAGGTGCCCAGATACCGAAGATGATTGCTGCGGCTACGCCGAGGACTTTGATACCCCAGTCAACCCAAAAGAGCAGGGTGTCTACCCATTTAGGGGTTGCGTTACTGGCGCGAGAGCTAGCAGGTTGAGATGATATTGCGACCACCCTTTTCCCGGCACTTTGCGATGGCAAGGCTGTCGGAGTTGACATACTCGAGCGCTTATAGTTTAAGCAGGTAGAATAGATAGGGTCTTTCGAAAACACAAGGTCAAGATGTAATCGTACTATTATAAGAAAATGTATGGGAAGGTACAGCAAATTACTTAAGTTAATTCGATTCTCGGCCATTTCCGTGTCTCACTAGAGATCCCGCCTCCACTACTCTACCATTGTAAGCATGGTGCATAAAGGTGGCTTGTCAAGAATATTGGCAAGCCACCAGCAGGGTATTGCTTTTTGCTAAAAATATACGCGCAATGAAAGAACGTGAGAAACCTTAAAGGCAGTGGTGTTGTTATATAGAGGTTATAATTAATCGATTAAGTGCATCGCGTGCAGCTAGGAGCGAAATCGGTGTCCTGTCTAATGTTACCTAAACTCTTTTAGACAGTTCTGAAGGCACAGACCTTTTTTGTTAACCGAGATCCAAGGTCAACGCACGCCCAAGGTCAATGCACGCTCAAGTTTAGCCGAATACTCGATATTAAATACTCAATTATTAAATAATTACTAAGTAGAATAATAAACTTCTTTAAGTTCTGTAAAGAGAAGAAGCCAGAGATTTAATATATAATTTTTTCTTAATTAATCTTTAATTTTTAATAACCTTAAACTTAGCTTTTATTAAAATATTTAAAAACTTAATAATTTTAATTCAATATTAAATAATTATATTTATATAAGTCCTTTAAGATTAATATTAATAAGAATACTTCACTATATATAGAAATATAAATATATAATATAAAAAGCTTATATTATTATATATTACTTATAAAATTTTAATTTTAATTTTAATTTTTAAATAAAATATTAAAAATTCTTAAAAGAAGCTTAAATTAAGAAATAATAAAAAAATCATATAATAAAAGCTTCTATATATAAAACCTATTTAAAATGGTTATATTTCTTATATTAAATACTTATATAATTTATTATTTATTATAATATAATTTAATAATATAAATAACTACTTCCTACTTTCAAATATTATTATATATTAATTTGTATTTAATATATTCTTTATTTTATATTCTTTACTTTATATAAAGTTATAAAATTATAAGAAAAAATAATTAAAAATACTTTTATTTACCTTTAATTTAATTATTTTTAATAAAAAAGGATATATTTTAAATAAAATATAAAATATATTTAATTTATTTATTAAAGTAAATATTTCTTTTTATATAATTCAAAACTATAATATATTTAAAGGTTTTTATTAAAGATTTTAATAAATAATACTATTCTTTTATTAATAATAATATTTTTAAAAAACTTAAAATATTAAATAAATTATATTAATAAATTAATATTTTAAAAAGAACTTTTAATTAGAACTATTCTCTATAATATATTATTAATATAAGATTAATTATATTTATTAATTTCTTTTCTTTTATATAATTATTTTATAAATATTATATATTACTAATTTTCCATTTTTAGCTTTAATATAAAAGAAGCCTTTTATATAAATATTAAATTTTTATATTATAAGTATCTTTGAAACATAGTATACTAGTAGTATAGAAATTTTAAAGTTAATAAAGTTATTAGTTCCTTATTTATTAACGTTCAAAAATCGGGAGTTTTGGTATAAAATGACCGTGCGTTGACTCTGGTCGTGCGTTGACCTTGGATCTCGGTTAACTGTCACCTGATGACCGGATATTTGTTTGACCGAAACCCGAATGAGGGCAGGGCCAATTCTGGCATCCGCCCATCCACCATCGATGACTCTACCACCATGGCACCAAATTTGGCAGTCTCAACGCATGAGCTGACCCAAACATAATCAATAGTAAGTTATAAGGTGGCCAAGAACCCACTAATAACCAAACAGCCAATATCGCCCGCTGTTCTGCACGTATAGTTAGGGCTCCAATCGAATAGTCGAATATATTCGAATCGAATCTACATATATGAATTCAATAAACCTACGTAATTTACACTTGTATTAAGTATATTAGTTTCTAGTACAGTTTTTAAGTAATATATATATATTTTTTGAAGCTATTTAAATATTAGGGATATTAAATATATAATTCTCTTTTATATTTAAACTTAACTAATTTCTAATTAATATAAGTAATTCTTTAATAATATTAAAGCCCGCAAAGTTTCTATACTTATTAATATATATTAAAGGCCTAAAATATTTCTAGTAATATTAAAGAGCCTTTTAATATTTACTTCTATTTCTAAAAATAAATAAATAATTATATATAATTATAAATAAAAGCAGAAACTCTTATATATAAGTAACTTATTAATTTAAAATTTATTAAACTTAATACTTCTTTTTATTTAAAATAAATTTAACTAAAAAAACAATTAAAGTACTAATTAATATTATTCTTTACTATAATTATAAAGCCATATTTTTATAAGAAATCAAACCACTTTGGCACCAACACTTCATCTTTTCCACGTCCGAGAGGGATTTGGAGTCAGCATTAAGCTCTGGATGGATAATTCTCTTTCATTAATCTACTTGATCAATACCTAGAAGATCGGACGTCTCACTTCTTAGCTTATAACAATTTCACAATGTATCGAAATTGGCACGCCAACCATAAGTTGGCAAGCCGCCACGTCGTCTGTTCTCTCTTACATCAGAATAGCAACAACCGAATAGTCTCTAGCAATATTCGAGATCGCGTTCGACTCTAGGTTGTTCGTCACATTCTTCAGCCAACAATACAAATAATCGACAATCTGAGTATAATCATACGCGACCGCCTTGCACTGAGTGTTTTGGCCAACCACGTTCACTGTATCGCAGTACCCAATGCACTCATCAAAATTATTGACATAGGAGTGGTATTGGAAGTCGACGTAACTGCCGGTGATGTCGAAGTAGCAGTATTGCATGAACTGGGCGCCTGATGCAGCGGTGAAGATGGTACCATTGATACCAGGACAGCCGGTATAGCCGAGGATATTTGTTGGGCTTTCACTGCTGGAAGTGGAAGTAAAAGAAGAAATTGTTGATGAACTGATGGTGGGAGTTGGTGTAACTGTTGGAGAAGGTTGTGAGGATGCTGAAGACGATGATCCGGAGCTGGATCTTATCAGTGAAACCGGATGTGAAGGCAGGTCAACGCGGACCCAACCTTGGTGAATTATTACTGCTCGACTTTTTCTTAGCTACCATCGATCCCGCAACTCCTCCACCTATAGCTGCCGCGATCACTAGGAGCGCAATTGTAAGCACAAGGAAGAATGTCACTCTCCGCAGGCCCAGTATCTTGTTACAATCGGATGAAGATCCAGGTCCAGTCAAAGCCGTAGCCGCCTGTTTCTCATGCTGAGGTACCGGCAACGGATTCTGAGGCCACACGTGAGGGGTAGGAGCATGTTCAAGGCCATATATCGGAACGGCTTGAGGATACCAATGAGAGTAGACAGGTGCATGTTCAAGCCCCGGCTGCACGATTTGCGGACCATCAGGGGACGACATGTTCCAGTGTCGGTAGCTAAACTAAGCAGCACTGAAGTTGGCACCCGAAGCCTACTCCTAATAGATTGGAGAGATTCCAAAGTGGGAGATTTAAAAGTCCTGGTTCCCGGAGCCTTGCGACGGCCCCCAAATTCTCAACACGCCACCATATGCAGACCTTCAGCTTTTGAATAGAGTAAGGACAATTCAGGGGTCTCTAGTGGCCTGGCTGCGACCAGAAGACCGCAATTCAGCGCCAATCGGACTGCACCTTAACACCTTAGTGGTCAAAAGAAGACCTGATCAGGCTGATTGCAGGGCCGTGGGCAGAGGCTGGCCACCTTAATCAAAAGCGGCGGGAAAAGGGAATTTGATCAGACCCAAAAAAGCCAAAAGAAAATCCATTCATGGAGAAGACCGGACGAATAAGGACACATTGCATTATCTGTGTAAGCATGGGTGAATCTAGTAAAAAGAATAGAATTCAGATCTGAAGTAATATTCTATATTCTTATTAAGTAATAATATTCTGGCTTTTTAAAGCTTTTATAATAAGAATCCCGAATAGCTAGAACTGCTCTAGAACCTCCCCTATTACTTAGACTATATTAAGAATAATATATTACTAGAACTATATAATATAGGCAGAAATTCTTTAAAATTATATATAAAAGGCTCTGGCTTTTAATATATAACCTATAACTTGAGAATTTAATAGAGATTTTCAAAGCTCGGAAATAAGCTTATTTCGAGAGAAGAAGTAATATTATAGTTATTATAATATATAGTACTAGTAGAAGTTAGACTAGAACTAATAAAGTATTTAGTATCTAAATAAAATATCTAATATCTAAATATAATATCTATAGTTACCTAATAGTTATATATAACCCCGAGTTTAAGCTAGTATATAGACCTATATATAGCTTGTAATTATTTAGATCCGAGGCTTCTTTAAGATTCTCTTTTCTCTTTAGCTTTAAATTATTAAAATAGAAATAGTTTAATTTTACTTTCTAGGTCTTAAATCTTATACTTATAATATTAAAGAAATAATAGTAAGAAATAATAGTAAGAAATAATAGTAAGAAATAATAGTAAGAAATAATAGTAAGAAATAATAAATATATTAATATAGAATTTAAAATATATAATAAACTTATATTTTATATAAAGAATATTTAATAGCTTTATTTTAGTATAAAGCTAGTAAATAAATATATTAGCTTCTTTAAAGTTCTAAAAGTTATAGAAATATATAAATAAATATATTACTTGAAATTATTATTACTATATTAAATTTATAATATTTTCTATATTTTTTTCTTAAAATTATAATACTTATAGACTAATATTATAATAGAACTAGAATTAGTTAAGAATAAAAATAAAAATAAATTTAAAATAAAATCTATTATAATAGAACTATAATTAGTTAAAAATAAAAATAAAAATAAAATTGAAATAAAATCTATTATAATTTATAAAAAAATTAAAAAAGAAAAGAAATATCTTATTTATTAGAAAAGCTATTTATTAGTAAATAATATATAGGAATTACTAAATAATCTAGAAAATATAACTTAAGAATTATAAGAATATTTAAATAAAAGTAATATTATAATACTATTAGTTAAATAAAAATATAAAAAATAAATACTTTTATTAGAAAACTATTAAAAAAACTATATATTTATTTTTTAGAAAAATTATATAAAAATTATTAAAAACTTTAATTTTTATATCTTATAACTATTTCTTATTATTATTATTATTATTATTATTATTATTATTATTATAGTTAATAAAGTTATTATAATAGCCTATAATATATATAATAAATTAGTTATATTTATTTTCTATTATTTTCTTTATTATATCTTAAATTCTAATTATATTATTTTCTGACTAAAATATAAAATTATAGTTTTAATATTAAGCTAATATAATAATAAACTTGAGCTATTTATTATATTTAAATATTTTATTTATTTTATTATATAATAATACTAGCTAATTATATAAGCTAGCTATTAAGCCAGATTTATTATTTATATATATATATATATAATAAAGTATATTTAGAGAATAATAGATTTAAAAAGGCTATTAAAATTTATTATAACTTAAATTAATAGTAGCTATAATAAAAGAATTTAAAATAAATAAAAAGAAATTAGATTTTATAATTTTAGGCTTTTTAAAAATTAGAAATATAAAAGATTTATATAGCTAGCCTATAAGTATTATTAAATAAAAATAGGCCCGGTTTTCTAATCTTATTTTTTATATTTATTTATTACTTATAACTATTATACTACTATTACTAGTTTATTTTCTATTTATAAGAAATAATATAGCTTATAAAAATATTTTATTTTATTTTATTTTATTTTATTTTATTTTATTTTATTTTATTTTATTTTATTTTATTTTATTTTATTTTAGTTTTATTTCTTATATTTTATAAGATATATCTTATTTTATTAGAATTAAAGAAATCTATTTATAAAATAATATTTAATATTATAAGAGATTTAACTTACTATTTTATATAAAGCTAAGCTTATATAATCTTTCTAAATAGTAAACTTATTAGCTAATATATTTCTTAATATTAGTATATAAAGAAAATAACTCTTATATAAGTTTTAAAATATTTAAATTTATTTTACTAAAAGTTTAAAATTAAAAGATTTCGAATTTACTTATATTTTATTATTTATTTTATTTATTTATATATCTAATTATATTACTATTAATTAAGAAATTATAAGAAAATTTATAATTTCTATTTCGAACCTAAAATAGGCTTCTTTATTTCTCTATTCCTATATTAGCTAGCTTAAATAAAAGAAATATAAATTATAGCTATAGCTATATTAATAAATAAAGTTATATAATAGGAGTTTAAAAAAAGAAATAATTGAGATTTCGAATTATAAGATATTAGATTTCTTTTAAGAACTTTATTTATCTAATTTTTTATTATTATATATATATATAGAAATTAGTTTTTCTTATTATAAATTAGTTTTAAATTCGAATATATATATATAAATTTCTTACTTTTACTAGATTAAAGAAACTTATTAAGATATTACTATTACTAGATTATATAATTAAATTCTATAATATAATTAGATAATAATAAGCTATATTACTATATAATATTTTCTTAATTAGCTATAGTTATAATATATAAAGATCTATTATTATAATATATTAATAAGTAATATTATTAAGAATTATAATAAAATAATAGTAAATAGAAAAGTAATATAAAATTAAGCTTATAGTTTATATCTCGGCTAATATAATATAATTCAGAGAATAATTACTATTATAAATACTTATAAGTACTAAAAATAGAATAAGGAATTAAGGAAATTAAGAATTCTGGCTTTAAACTATATATTACTAGGGTTTTTAGCTATAATAAGGCTAATAGAAATAGTAATAATAAGTAAAGAAAAGATAAGTATATAATAAGATTAAGTAATAGAACTATAAGAAGTATTAGAAAAGAATTAAAAAGGGAAATAATTAAAAAAAAAATAGTATATAGTTTTTATAAATATTAAAAGTAATAGTAAACCTATATATATATTTTATTTAATTAGGGAACTATTAAATCTAGAGGAATTAATATTATACTAAAGATTATATATTAAAATCTTTTTATTAAAAATTATTATATTATTTAATATATTAAAGAAATATATATTATATTAGTCTATTAATTAAAAGCTTTATATAACTTATTAATTATTATTTAATATTATAATAAAATATTATTATTATATTATAATAATAATATATAAATAAATTAAGAAAAAAGAAAATATAGTATAAATAGCTAAAGCTTAAATACAAGAATATAGTTATATAAGCCTATATATAACTATTAGTATATAGGTATTATATAATATTTAAGCTATTAAATTCTCGAAAATTAATATAAAAGCATTTAATAAATATATTTAATAATAAATTAAAAATATTATTAAAAAACTAAAATTTATAAAACTAATAAAAGATTCTTATATTTAATTATTTTTATAAATGCTTTATTTATAAATAATAGAATTTTTTTTTTAAAATTAAATATATTAATATTATTTATTAGTTTTTTAATAAATATAAAAAAGTTATTAAAAGTATTTTAGCTTTAAAATTATATAATATAATTTATAATTTTAATATAAGTATTTTAATTAAATCTATAATTAATAAAATACTAGAAATGAAATTATTATTAATTATTTATATAAATTCAAAATTACTATATAAATACTTTATTAAATTAAATATTATTTAAAAGAAATATTAAATAATTAATATAATATATTTTTATTAAATATATAAATAATAAGAAATTATAAAAATTAAATAAATTAAAAGAAAATTAAATTCTATTAACTTTATAATAAAATTAAAACTATTAAATATTTTTAAATATCTAATTAATATAAATATAATATAATTAAATATAAAAATATAAATTAAATAGAAATAATAAATATATAAAATAAGAAAAAATAAAAATATAAAATAAGAAAATATATATAAATATATAAAGTTTTTAAAAAGTCTAATATTAAATTAAATTAGAAAATTAATATATAATTAAAAAGAAATATTATTTTTTATATTTTTAAAGAAATTCTAATATTAGTATAATTATTATTTCGAGAATTATATATATAATTATAGAATTTAAAAATAATAAAATATAAGTTATAAAATATAAGTTATAAAATATAAAGTTATAAAATATAAGTTATAAAATATATAAGTTATATAAAATATAAGTTATAAAATATAAGTTATAAAATATAAATAATAAAATATAATTTAATTAGTAAATTAGTTTTTATTAAGCTTAATAAATTTAGAAATTATATATTAAGTTTTTTTTATATATTATTAATAAACTAATAATAAGGCTTTTTTTAAAAATATTATATTTATATATTTTATAATAAATATAAAATATTATTAACTTTTAAAAATTCGAATTTATAGCTATATAATAGAAAAATTAATAAATATTAAAATTAATATAAATTTTAGCCTTAAATAATTAATTTAAGGTTTTATTAATTAATAGAAAAAAATATTAATTCTTTTAAATAATAGAAATTAAAAGAAAAATTATTTAAAAATAATAAATTTCTAGAAATAGCTTATAATAATATTTTATTAATTATTATTCTTTTAATATTTTTTATTAAATTATTTCTTTAATTATTACTAAAAAATATTAATAATATAATTAAATTATATAGATTTAGACTTATTTTTTTTTAGCTATATAATATATATCTTTTATAATTAACTAGAATATTAATATATATAGCCTATTCTTTATTAAAAATAATATTATAATTTTTAAAATTTAAAATAATTATAAATATTTTATTTATTAATTAGAAGTAAAATTTCTAAATATTTTTTAGTAAATTAAGTTAACTTTTTATTAAAACTATATATAATATAAAATAAGAAAAAATATTATAGTTTTATTTTTAAAAATTATTTTATAAATTAATTAAGCTTTATATTAATAAAAGTATAATTTTTTATTTTAATATTAATAAAAAAAAACTTAATTTTTAATTTATTTATATTAATAATATAGAATATTAATAATATAGAATATTAATAATATAGAATATTAATAATATAGAATATTAATAATATAGAATATTAATAATATAGAATATTATATAAGCAGTTTCTTTTATTAAATAAATTAAGTTTATTTTTACTAAATTTATATTATAAGCCCTTAAAGTAAGAACCTTTTTTTTATTTTAGAAATATTTGTTTTCTGGTTTTATATTAGAATTAAAGCCTAAGTTTTTTAAGTTCTTTACTAAAATAGAATTTAGGCCTGGCTTAATTTTAAAAAAAGCTATTTTAGTTTTTTTAATATATTTAAATAAATAATATTTAATATAATAGCCAAATTTATTATTATTATAATATTTAATTACTAAAAAATCTTTAATTTTTATAAAATATTATTTATATTTCTAAAAAAAAATTTAATTAAAGTAATAAATATATATTTTTTAATTTCCTTTTTAGAAATATAAAGAAATATAATACTAGTAATAAACTTAATTAAATTAGCTTTTATTTCTTTTATATTTCTTAGTTTTTTTATATATAGTTTTAATTTATTAATTATTAATTATATAATACTAAATAAAATAAATAATATTAATAATAGATTTATTATAATATATATATATATTAATTTCTAAAGCTTTAATAATAGTTTTTTATTTAGTTTATATTTAATATTTTAAAGGCTAATATTACTTTTTATAAATAATTATTAAAAAAAGTATAAAACTTTTATTATAATAATAACGCAACGCCACGCCGCTACCATATATACCGCTGTACGGAAGTACGTAATCCCGAAGCCGAGAATGAGGGGCGTCAGTACTGGCATTATCCGATCAGCCACCATTAACTCTACAACTACGATGGCATCAAGCCTCGCAGTCTCAATATATTAAACATAATCAATAGTAAGTTGCAAGGTGACTGAGGACCCACCAATCACCCACTAATGACCGGACAGCCATTATCGCATCCGATGCCAAGCTACTGTGGCCAGAAGCTCTTCCTTCACCACGAAAGCCACCATCCTGTAGTCCTCAATCGAGCAGTTTGTACCGAACGCCCGCAAGAACCTGGAGTACAAGAGCTTGGATGCTCGTTGTACTGCGCCTAATAGCCGAGCCATGGCTAATCGTACGATATATACTCGAGTATACTCCAAACTCAGTACTGGGCGATTCGTCTCTGGTTAGACGCCAAAAGGTGGACCATTATCCGACGCGGCCCTCATTAAAGAGTTCCGAAATCATGCCAAGTTCCGAAACCATGCCAATAATAAAGAGAATGAAGAGATTCGAGAGCTCACGGCCTTGGTATCAGGCAGTGATCGCATCATCGACACTTTGACGCGTGCTTTTGACAAGCACTATGGGGATGGCGAGTCGCCAGCAGACATTTGGATCGCATTTATAGAGGTCTCACCTGCTATAAATGAAAATACTACCCGGATCCATTCCGCAAAAGAGTTGGCAGAAAAATGCGGACTTCCGGAACCCAATAAATTCTCTTACGAGGTCGTTTTCGAGTGGGCTATACCCGAGAAGTATGTAGTATACGAGGTCTCGTTGCAGACCTTAATGGAGCGTAGGCTTCAAGAGCGTCGCATTTTACTACCGTCCACTGCGGAAGTACGACGCTATATCGCGAAAGAACTCCAACAACAAAGCCCCTGGGAAATCGGCGTTACCCTAGGTTTCTTTGTACGAAAGTTTGGAGCCAGAGCACCCCTGGACTGGATCTCTCACCAGCTTTTCCGTAATTATATACAGGCGAAGATTCTGAATGACGACGTGGTTAGGCTGAATTATATACATGAGCATACCGATTATGCGCCTTGGTATACGGAAATAGTTGACTTCCAATTCTTTTGCGACTTGGATAATGGGATCGGGACTGCTTTATACGATTGGTGGCTTTTAGATATTGACTTTTTCCTAGATTGCGAAGAATTCAGGGAATGGCGAGATATAATGGAAGATAGCATGACTTGGAATCTGATTGAGTTCTGGGAAACTTGGTACGATGTCAATGGTAATGGAGCAGTCAGAGAGCTTTCTGCGAAGGAAAGGTTATCATATAATGAGGAGAAGAAGAAATTGTTGGTTGAGTATGAGAAGAAGAGGGCAGATATTAAAGCAGAAGCTATAAAGATAGGTTTATGACTTCCTATTTTTGGTTAGTGGCAACTATAATATGTACTCTCGTATCCCAAATATACTATACTCCTAGTAACTTACCACTACTTCTCGTTACTGTACTACCTCTTGGCAATGTGCCGTACAAAATGTAGGTCAAAAATAAACAACTATTGAGAGTTGGGCACAGTGCCAATGCTGTGTCGTCTAGCACTCACCCTAGTGCCCTCTTTGGATAAACCTAAAGATAAAGACATTCACCACTTTCCTCCTTCGATGATTCTTTAGTCTTATGCAGGAAACACAGATAAAGACATATACCACTTTCCTCCTTTAATAATTCTTTAGTCTTGATACAGGATAAGCAGAGACCTAGCTCCAGTTTCTCGCACTTCTCTATTCCCTGTTGTAACTCCACCTTAAGGTCCATATCGTTCAACTCATAGCAATTACACCGCCTCCCGCACCTCTCCAAACGGTATGACCGGAATTGTGAAGCCTTCTCGATGATACTTGAGAAACTTTGTGCCTCGAATGAATCTTTATAGGGAAATAATCCGCATTTCTTGAGAGAATGGAGATATCTCCCATTGGCTTTAGTAACATTTTCGCAGTCATAAGTTGCCATTCGTGAAGCTAGGTCTATAATACCTTTCTGAAGGTCTTTGAAAAGTGCCCTTTTCCGATTATTAAATTCGCCTAAAATGATTTAGATGTAAACTAAGCCAGACGTATTCCCCTATATACCGAGAAGGTCGCCATGAGTAACTGGGTGGTTGTCTACTACCCATAAAGAGGTAAACAGACCAGATTTGAGTAGGAGCATCTCTCGTAACACCGTTGCAAATGACTCTGGAAGATCCAGAACATATGCGAGCAATAAGAGGCGACTGAGGTCTTCAAGTGACCGAGACCCGCTATGCTTCTGAATCCATAAAGTGCCATAGCTAACCACGGAGCCTGCACATATGTATTTGTTACAGAAGATAGCCAGATTTTCTAGGCATAGTGGGCTCGGTGTTCGAGGGAGATCACGAGAACGGTGATGCGTAATCTGACAAAAAAGAGTCGTGGCTTCCAGGTCATCTTCCGGCAGAGGAATAATGAGCGGCTCCCCGAGTTGAAGATGGTGTTCGACGCCCTCCTTGAAGTGAGGTTTAAACATTGCCTCAAACACAGGAGACGCTAAGGAGAGGACCTTGGAGGAGACTAGTAGATCATATCCGTCGAGTCTAAAAACAATGTCGTGATCGGGATCAACAATAATCTTAGACATGGTTTCGTCCTAGTCGAGGTGATGGTAATACTGTAGTAAGGATACGCTAGGTGGGGTAAATATGATGTTGCTGGTGGGGTGACATTCATGATTCGAACCACGTTCGCTTCCGCTGTTCTGGTTGACCATAGCGACCAAAAGGGTCAATGCCTGATTTTCGCCATTTTCGCCATATTTCTAAGGCCCCAGCTAATTATTTTGACCCCATTATCTGAACTATACCAAATAACTATATGATTCACAGCTTTATATGACTATTTCTAAGACCCCAGCCAATTATTTTAGCCCTATAGTCTGAACTATACTAAATAACTATATGATTCACTGCTTTATAGCCCTATTTCTAAGGCCCTAGCCAATTATTTTGCCCGTATCATCTGAACTATACCAAACAACTACATAATTCACAGCTTGATTTATAGCTTAATCTGAATTATTCAGGCTCCCATTTAAGTTATTTTTGGCCCCAGATATCTATAAAATAGGCTTTCAGCTTCCAATTCTCCCTCCAATTTCCTTATATATATATACTTATTTTCTCTCTCTCTCCCCTTATATATACTTTATATATAATACTTTATATATAATACTTTATATATATATAATGGCAGCCCAAGCTTAATAAGATCTAGTTATTTGAACTTGTATAAACGCCTCCAATAATATTTAGTACTTCCTTTATATAGAAGGAAATAAGCTCCAGCCCTCAGTTATTAATAGTAGCCCTTAGTAGAAGTATACCTTTAATATTAATAATTCAGAACCCTTAGATATTACAATTAAGGGTCCCTATACTTCTGCTACCTTTAATATCCTACTTCTTCCTGAGGTTATTAATATAATCTTAATTTAATAAGTATAAGTTACTTCTCCTGAATTTATATAATCTATACTAAGTAATATAGTAGCCAAGTTAATACTCAAACTTCTTATACTATTTACCAAAATAGTTAAGGCATTTTTAAGAAGTACTTAAGAGTTTCTAGAGGAAA
The DNA here is from genome assembly GCF_002865645.1 of Hyaloscypha bicolor E. Classification (NCBI taxonomy): domain Eukaryota; kingdom Fungi; phylum Ascomycota; class Leotiomycetes; order Helotiales; family Hyaloscyphaceae; genus Hyaloscypha; species Hyaloscypha bicolor. The sequence goes on along the minus strand of NW_020194684.1, from coordinate 1,993,363 downwards.
GTAATATAGAGTATATAGTAACTATATTTATTATAGTTATATAATCTAATATAGTACTTGAGATATTAATAATAATAGAGGAGAAGGCAATAGTAGAGAATAGCCTAAACCCTCTTAAATTATATAAAGTGGCCAGATTTTAAAGCCTAGATATTATTCTGGCTAGAGTATTTCTTCTATTATAAATAAATAAATAGAACTACTTTTATTATATTATATAATTGCCTGGCTTTTATATAATATCTAATAGATTATATTAAGCTCTTAATATTTGCCTTTTTTTTAATTTTAATTTTACTTATAATTATAATTTAATTTGGAAATACCTAAAAACTAAAAAAAAAGAGAATTCAATCTAGTTCTAAAATATTATATAATAAATATAGAATTTCTTAGTATTAAATTAAGTTAAGAAGCCTTATTTCTTTCTCAGATTCTTTCCTTCCTTTTTTAAACCCTTAGATTTAATTTATTTAGGTTTTTTTATAGATATTTTTCTAATTCTTCTATTATATAATATACTCTAAATAAATAGAATAGCCCTCTCTATTTTTCCTTTAGCCAGAGCTTAATTCTTTTTAGTCTGAATACAATCTGCTCTAACTTACTTTTTAGCTTATTTTTCTGAATAAAATACTTCTAAATCTAAAAGAGATTATATTTGCTTCTATATATAATTACTTAAGCTTCTCTTTTTCTTAAAAGTACGGCTTACCAAGTTCTAAATTATATCTTTCTTTTCTATAAAGTTCTTAAACTCTTAAAGCTTAATAAGAAGTATACTTTTATATTCTTTAGCTATCTTCTTATATTTAAGGGTTATAAATTGCCGATTTATATATTAATATATAGTTTCTAGAGAGTCAGGAAGTACGGATTAGAGAGGAGGAGAAATAGCTTCTTTTAGTAAGGCTAGAACTTAGCTAGAGAAGGTTTTTTCTTAAAGAAATATTAGTATATAAATTAATTAAATATTATATAATATATTACTAGTCTTAAAAGAGGTTAAGAGGGCTCTACTTTAATAGTAGGCTCGACTTTTATATATTTGGCTTTAGCTATTTTAATAGGCTAGAAATAAATATTAATTAAAAGTAGAGAAATAGCTTAATAAAAAAACTTACTTTTTAAGCTATTTAATTATATAATAAGATATAGCTTTATAAAACCGGATACTTCTCTTTTTTAACGGCTTCTAATTAGAAAAAAGTAAATTCTATTAAAGAAGAAATTAAAGAGAGAAGTAAGAGAAATAACTTCTTTTCTCTATTATATAGTAGCTTAAATAGCTTAGGTAATATAAAAATAGCCTTATATCTTCTTTAATAGTATTAAAGGCTTTTCTAAATAAAGTCTTTATTCTTAGTAAATAGAATTAAATAAGCCTGAAACTTATAAATATTTTTTTAAACTAATATAACTAAATAAGGTAAAAGATCCTCTATTATATAAATCTCTTTAGAAGAAAGCTCTTCTAAATCTTGTAAAAAGGGGTTATCTTTATTCTTTTAAGCTATAGCTATCTAAATCTTATACTTCCCGGTTTAAAGAACTAGCTTTTTTATATAACTATATATTTAGCTATATTTTCTATTTAAAATACTTGTTATAAGCTTATTAATAATAAAGACTTATATTAGGTTATTATTTCAATATCTAAATTTTAAAAGATTTATTTTAAAGACCTTATATTTAATATTATTTTTTAAGATAATATAAGTATTATATAATTAATAAATAAGAAAAGTATATATATATTAAGAATATAAAACTAAGAAGATATAAGAAAAGAAGAATTAAGCTCTTTATTAAATAACTAGATATAATATCCTTAAACTTTAAAGAAAGCTAATTATATAATCTTTCTTTAAGACCTAAACTTGAATTTTTCTATCTGAAATTACAAATAATAAGAAAAAGTAAAGAAGCTAGTATTCGGACATTTCTGCTCTTTTCTAATAGTAATAATAATAGAAGCTTAATATAAACCGGCTATAATTATTATATAAGAAATAATTTTTGGCCTATATAATTAGATAGTAAATATAAAGAGAAATAGGCTTGAATTGCTTGCTCTAGAGGGTTTTAGCCTTAATTTAATCTAATTAGAGTAATTTGGATATAGTTTAGTAATCTATATATTATATAATATAAAGGAAAAATATCTAGCCTTTTTCTTTTTCTTTTATTTAATTAGGAAGGCCTTTTATTTAGGCTCGGCCCGGGCTTAATAAAACTTAGTAAAGAGCTCTATAAGTAATAGAAGAGAAGAAAAAAAGGCTATATAATAAAAGCTATTAATAGAAGATACCGGATTACTATTTAAAATTTTAATAATAGTCTCTTTTATATTTTGAAATATAGAGAAAGATACTATAAGATTAACTAGAGAAATACTATAATACTAAGGTCTTAAATTATATAAATCAGGTAAATAAAGAATTTCTATATTATATTACTTATACTAGAACTAGCTAGGCTTATTAAAAATATTTCTATATATAGGATATTTAGAAAGAAAGCCAGAAATCTTTCTAAAAAATATTTTTAAGTAAAGAAAAAAAAAGATATAATTACAAGTAAATTATATAATAAAGATAAAGATATAGTAAGATCTTTAAATAAAGATTTACTTCTTTTTTTAGGCTTTCTACTCTAATAAGTCCCTCTTATCTAGCTGCTTTTTATTCTACTTCTTCTTATCTAACTTACTTAAATTACTTTCTCTACTAATATCTACTTCTTTAATCTCTCTTTATTAGAATTATATAGTTTCTATAAACTTCTAGTTTTCTGAAATTAGCTACCTAAAGCAAGATCCGTTTTATTATATCTTTTTAATATTAATTTTAATCTTTAAGACAAGTTCTAGCTATAGGCTTGAGTTTCTACTAGTAATATAATATTATATAGTAAGCTAAAAGCAGTAATATATCTTAATATAAAGTCTAGAACTATCTAATTTACTAGTTTCTTTTATAAGGCTTAAAGAATTAATTTCAATATTTATAAGCTATAATTTATACTATATTAAGATATTATATAGCAAGTACTTATTAATATCTATAGCTAATAATCTTAGTATATAAAGATAAATTTATAGTCTAGCTAACTAAAAGGCCCTAAAGCTAAAAAGAAAAACTAGTAGTAAAAAGATATTAGGGCTCGGTTTATTTACTTAAATAAGAATTACGCAAGCCCCTAAATTAAGCTATATTATAAGCTATTACCTAAATTAGAAAAAGAAAGAAATTACAGAAATAACTTACTTTAATTAATATAATTTTACTCTAATTCAGCTAAAAGCCTCTTATTTACTAGAAGCCTATATTACTTAATAGCTATATATTTATAGAGAAATATAGAAATATCTACTATATAGTATTTTCTCTTTAGATCTTTTCAGATCCGGTAGTAATTCTATATATCTATATATAATACTATAGTATATTATATAATAGATATATAAATAGCTAGTATAGTAATTTAGTTTATAAAAGTACTATTAAAGTCCTTAGCTACTATAAGGGCTTAAAAAAAGTTCTATACTAGATTAGCTTAAATAAAAGAATTATATAAATAGATATAAATATAAATATACTAGTAATATAGCTGAAATTTCTTAAATTAACTTTATTAAAACTCGATTCTTTAATTCTTTATACTAGTTCTAAAGTAATAGATCTTCTTAAAAGAAAGAATTAGTATTATTATATAAAAGAGAGTATATTAGACTTTAGTAATAAAAGAGATCTCTTCTTTTTTATTAGAGGGAATTACTCGAAGGTAATAGCTAAGCTTTTTAAATATTTAAAGGAACTAGCTAAATATACTATATACTATATAATTAGAAATATCTATATAATACCAGATAATATTATAAAAATAAATATTAATAGTAATATAGATTTGGAAGCTCTATAGAGCTAGCTTATTATACTAATTAAGAGACTACCTCTAATCCGGGCCTTTAACTACTATCTCTTACTTCTTATATTATATATTATTTATATAATACTTATAGCTCTTACTATCTAGGCCCTTAATAATATTATAGATCAATTTGCAAGAAGTAGTAACCCTTATTTAATAGAAGTATATCTTAATTAAGCCTGCTTTATAGCCTTTAATTCCCCTATAGTCTAGCTTCTCTTATATAATACCTATAAGCTACTAGTACTTCTACTTTCTCTCCTCTATTATTATTCTCCGAATAAGGCCAAGATCTAGCCTATATTACGCAAGCTATTAGCAGTAGAGGGGTATTCCCTTAACTAAAAGTACTTAAAGAATTATATTATTATTATAATTGCCCGCAAATAACTTAGAGATATATAATTTAATTCTCTTAATTTCAGAAGATCTATTCTTCCTATTACGCAATATATTCCAAGCCCTAAGAATACGCTCGAGGGTAGTTAAGCTATATTCTATATATAAAATTACCCTGATTTTACTTAAAATCTCGGAATATATAAGCTTCTCAGAGACCCAACTAAGAACCTTATTTTTGTAAGGCTCAAGACTAAGCTTTGGAGGCATTCTGAGTATGATCCAATACGTGCGATATATTAAAAGTGGGATAATAAGGGCAAGTTATGGTTGAGGCAAAATTTGATTTTGCGGCAATTAGTCATAGAAGGTTTTGGTCGTTGTGGTCACCCGTACAGGGATCGTGCTGAGTGGAGTTTTGGAATTGGGCAGTGCGTGATTCGGCTAATGATTGTGTAGAAGCGCCTTTGTGGGCTGTGCTACCGAAACCATAGGAAGCAGAACGATTGACTGATGGCAGAATTTTCTGCTAGAAGGAGATGAGACGGCATGCGCCTCTCTCAGTGGAGGCGGTGCATGATCGCAAATACCAGGCCACTAGCTGCGAATGACAAACTTACTGCGTAGGCAGCCCTGTTGTCTGTCTGCGTAGTTCTACGCTCTTCGTCAAATGGCATCTTCTAGGCCACAAATTCGTAGATAAAGACTATATAAAGCGAAATATTTTTTACTGTTGTAATTGATTATCCTACTAGAAAAAGGGTTGGTGGTTACCAAAGGCAGTTCGTAAGTCGGCCTGACTTTCCTCTTTTCATCCGTACGTCCAATAAACAGCCGCTCTGCGGGCTCGGGTAGCGAACGAATGGGGTGGCGAGGAATGAAACCAGTGTGAGTTCTATTTTGGAATACTGTTTAGGAGATAAATCGTACTCGGTGGGCGGAAGAGGTGGAATTGAGGAGGCGGGCGCACGAAAGTTGAGCTGAAGGATTTGAGCCCCATCTTTTCCCTGGCCCAGGGCCCAGCTTTTCTAAGGGTTACTACAGTAGGCAACTCCCCAGGCAGAGCGGGGTGGTAATTGGTGGTGAGAAGCTGAATTACCAGCTGCTGCTTAATGGCCTTTAGACTTTGCGCAAGGCAGGTTTCACACAGCGTGACTTAGCGCAGTACGAAGGCACCCGGCATAGAATAGCGTCTGCCCAGTTAATAATCGAATCTGTAGCAAGTATACTAACTTATCCCCAAAATATATCTATATACTACGGATACTTTTCCGGAAATATACCCTTAGTAGCAGGTTATACGGCAATTATATATCCTATCGCCTCCGCAAGCTTTAGTAACGCTTTTTTAGCCTCAGGACCTGCATGCCGAAGTTTCGGGCCCACGAGAATCGCAGGCTTGAGTTTTCCGTACAAGTAGGAGGCTGCTTTGCCGATTATTACGGCAAGCACCGCGGGATTAGTAGGTGCCAGGTCGATAACAGCGCTGATGGGTCCCGGACGCATGCAGGGTGCTCCGGCTAGGTTAGTAGGGATCTCAATATATACTGGTTTCTTGGAGAGGAGTGTAGTGCGGATTGCGCGGTTAATTAAACGGGATACGTCTGAGGCTCTGTCAACGGCTACTATATAGCAGGTGATCTTCTTCGCCATCTCGAGCTAATATGTGAAATTGCTCGTCCCGAGTATATAGTACAGGAGATGGAATTGGCCTGTATTATTAGTATTGGTAATCCGCTAAGGAGGATTAGAGGAAGGTTCTCAGCGTAGGCAGACCCGGTGCTATTGAACGCTGAGAGGGCGCCGACGCTGTAGGTTACGACGCAGGCGGCAGCGCTATTGGCTTGCGCGTAGCCTTCGGCGGCCATGGAGCAGTTGAGCTCATTAGCACAGCCGACTTCAATGAGGGCGGGTTTTCCGAAGAGGTCGAGTTTACCACCCAGCTTGTCGAGGAGGATGAGGTTGTAGTCGCCGGGGACGACGAAGTGGTGGCGGATACCGATTTGTACTAGCCTCTCAGCGAGGTAGTTGCCGACAGTGAAGGTTGAATGTGCCATATATTCGCCCATAAATATGTACCAGCTATTGCTTGACTGTTCGTAGAAATTTCAGTTAGTTTTGATTGAAGTTATTCAGTGAGGAAGCATTTGATGTGTGAAGGCGAGGAACTCCTTTAAATAGCTGAGGTTACGAGCTCCTAGCGTGCGTCCTCTTCGCCTGAGGATATTTCTGCATGAATGATAAGGCATCTGCTGATATGTGCAGCGAAGAATCTTTGATTCGGTCCTTCCTTCCGTTCTATTCTGCAGATTGTCTCATGATGTTCAGCGGACTATTTATCGTATGATGTTAAAGTGGGCCCTGGGCCCGCATATCGCCGAGTCTCGCTAAGAGTAAGGGGCTGCTAAGCGAGCCTCGTTGATATTTCCCCCCTAAATCACATCAATCCCCGTAAATAAAGTAGGTAGGCAAAGTGCAACTCACGCACCCCCGGAAGCACCAGGGCTCTTGAAGTTATGGTGAGGAAGTTATTGCTAAAGTTAACTCCTCTGAAACTCTCAGCTCGAGAATTCGGCAACTCTTGCAGCTGGTAACCTACAGACGTAACCATGCCAAGAATATCTGTAATCATTAATCATCACGTAGCATTGCTCCCAGATTACCAGGCTGCGACTTATAGCATTCAGAAAGACAATCCAAGAAGTAGGACTATAGGACTAATTAGAGGGAGTGGCTCAAGTGGACCAGTAAAGAATATGAATATGAAGGAGGAAACATTGAGTCGATAGAGCATGTAATGGAAAGCCTGTATCGGCATGTATTCGCAATTTTAACTGATTTCGAAGTGATATCTATATTTTACAATGTACTATAAGTGGGGCAAAACATGAATCTGATGATGTGAAAATTCCCCACAGGTCTACATTCTCATCACTACTAGCTATACACGATGCTCAAATTCTAGTAAAGACGCTCATTACCGCCATTATAAGTAAGGTCATCAAAGCAGTGATATAAGAAGAAACTGTGAAGGCCCCAGAAACATCATTCCTCAAAAGACTCCAAGAAATGCAAAAGATCAATCCCGAAACCGCCGTAAGACCAAATAGAATCCATATAATTAAAGACATATTTAGAGTCTCCACCATGTGAAGGCCCCAAGCTAGATTTGCTGTAGGGCTGTCATCAAGGATAAATTTGCATGGCTGTTTCTTTTTCTTAGGGAATCTTTTGGAATAAAAGTCGCCCGGTGCAAATTCATCTCTGCAGTGCCATAGATGCATCATTAGCTTTTGCGGGACTGGTGGTTGGGTCTGAGGCGGCATTGGAAGGTATTCATATTCGACGTTATCTGGCGCAGGTGGAGGTAGTCGATCTGGAATCAAAGAGTCGACCAGTTCTTTTGGATATAGTTGGAACTAGACCTCTTTGATTAGTGGTTTATGATTATGGATAGCAATTTCACTTACCTCTACAAAGTCGATTCTATGTATCTTGAATAGCAAGCTATTTAACTCACGTCTTATCACCTTGTAATCCTTCTTGAGGGTGCGAAAAATATCCCGATCGGTCTTTTTATCGCAGACATCGATATAATGCATCCTCGTCGAATAAGGGCCTTTCTCCACACATACTTGCAGAAATTTGCAATCAGCTCTCGGTTGGTGCGGACTCTGGCTGGTTGAAAGTGCCTGAACTTCGGAGACTGGTAGACTTATTTTCTTCAGTCTGCGAGATATTGATCGTTGTAGTCGATGGCCTAGAGTTAACAGCAAAGGCCAAGTCCTAGCCCCCTTAGCAGTACTGCCAGTACCCGTTTCTATGCTTGCAGCAGTCACAGAGCCGGAATTTTTTAGCTCTTCTAACATTTGTGGGAGACCATCTATTGAAAGTTGCATGAAGTCATCGTAAGACATATGCCCGCACTTCTGTACCCTTTTGTGTTAGCACTCTGGTTTACCGTCTCGGATAGGTGTCTTACACAACTCCACCTCAGTCTATGAGCTCCTGCGGGGATAGCAGGGTCCAGAAACAAGCTGGTAGAACGGTAAATAATTCCAGAGATAAATCCCGACAGTTTTGCTCGAAAGCCCCTCAGTATTTGTTCAAGGAAGTAGATTTCAATGCCATTATTACACGGCTCGGATGCTAAATCCATGTTCGTCTCCTGTTCCGTAGACATCATCTGGTCGGGTTCGGGCTCAAGCTGTTTGACTTCTGATGGATTCCCTAGATCTTGAATATTGGCGAGATAGTTCCATTGTACATGAGAAGAATCTATGCGGCCGTAACTTCTTTCCTCGTTTATATCCTCAGCAACTTCACTTTGCGTCGCGGAATCATTCTTTGGAAACTGAATCGATCTTTCGATAATTGGAAATTCTTTTTCCTTGGCTGGTTTGGGTTCCAAAAATGATTTTAAGCGATCACGCCGGTTGGGTAAAGTATCCCCACTAGACATAAACGAATGGACGTGATCGAGATTTAGAAAAGCTGATGAGCCTCGATCCTCTTCTTCGCTGGAATAAGACATAGATTCCGGGTCTGAATCTTCATCTTCAGCGTCGAAATTGCGCTCTACTACCTCTGAGGTTGTTCTTGAATTTTCGCTTTGGACATATTGTTTCAGGCCGTCCTCAGGATGCATGGGATAACCAACGGTCTGTCTTCGAAGCCCGTCCATGACTTGAGACTTTTTTGCAGCACTAGTAAAGAATTTAAGGCGTACAGATTCTGCTGTGCGCCTCCTTTGCCTAATGCCCAACAGAATGCTGGAAGGTGCATCCCGATTTATGTTTGGAGCAGAGAAGGTTGCCCCTTCTTCCCAATCTACTCGAATGCTATTGGAGTTGTTATATTGCCGACCTGCGTACCACAACTCAAATTTAATATCTGTGGGTCCAATGAGAACCTTAATTTAATGTACTGCAGTTCTGTATTGGTCCCTGGGAGTGATTCTCTTGAACCAAGATCTGTGTCCCTTCGCGAGATCGAAGTCGTCAAGCTTAACACTGGACAAGTCGGAGGTTAAGGTGCACAAGACGTGGCAATCGGCTTCAACAAGTCAGTATATAATCTCAAGACCACGAACTTGAGCTTACCATTCGCAAAATTTCCAGGCAAGCTGTCGGCTTCCATATGAGATATGATCACCTTGTCTTTCCATATCATATTGGTCTTGTTCGCAGCATTTCCATCCTTTAACCGACACACGATACGGACGAATTCATGTGTAACATCTTTACCGACGTACATCATTTCACCCTAATTCCAATCAGGAAGTGCTAGCAAGGAATCTCCACTATACTTAACTTCTTTATCATCCAAAGGATTTGATTTCTAACCAGTAATTTTCCATCAATAGGAGATTTGTAAATTTCTTGACCAATATGCAGTGGGTTGTTCCGATTATATGGCATATCGCACATAATGCCGTAAGATGCTAGGCATATCCGCCCAATCAGAATGTTCCTCCCCGTCTTGATTTTCCACAATCGATCAATGACAAGGCCTCTACAGACAGCTAATTGGCTGTTGGGTCTCAGCATTAACATTTCAATTGCCAATCCGATATCTGTACTTACGGCTCAGCAGACACTAGAATCTCAAGATTTGGTGCATGGAGATGCTTGTACCGTACAAATTCTTGGTAGAGTCGGGAAAAAAGGTATGGTGAACTCCCAAGGCCACCTGAGAGAATGAGATATTTCTGAAAATATTAGTTCAGGATACCACAAGAAGATTCATATGCTGGAATTACCACATCTTTATTCTGCGGAACGCTGGTATTTAACTGATTTCTGATTAGGGCTATTATTCGATTCACCTGGGGGTCAAAAAGTGCTCTGAAGTCGTCACTAGTAAGAAGTATCAGTATCTAGGTCAGAATATATAACATTCTTGGTCTTTCACTTACTGTGAGAAAGCCATCTCGCCTCTTTCAATGCCAGCCGCTCTGTTCGATACGGACTCGTGGAGCTGCGGGACAGGAACAAGGAATTTGGGAACTGCGTTATTCGAAGGATCTCCGAAGCTGCATTTCCACTCTTGGAACTCTGGACTATGCATCATCGTCCACGCAGTGTTCTCGGCAACTTGCACGCCGCCTGCTCGAAGCCTGGAATCGACCAATTCCTCGAATGCCAAGTCGATGTTTGTACTCCCCACATCAATACCTGGTATAGTGGCCAATTCTTGAAGTTTCGGGTTCTCTTCATTATCGGAAATTTGTTCGAGAAGAGCGAAATCGGTCGTAGCTCCTCCAGCATCACATACAAGCATAACATCTCCATGATGAAAAGTTTGCAAACTATCTTTCGCAGCATCGACAGCTGAAGCTTGCGATTCTGTAAGACTGAATTCAATTGTATGGCGTCCTTGGCTGAATCCAGCCTCAATAAGTAGTTTTCGAAGGCTTGTACTGATTGCTTGTGATCTGAACGTGGTAGGTACAGTCGGTCCGACCCAAACACGACAAAAAAAAATAAAAACCACCACAATACTAATTGATATAAATCGTATTAATTAAAACTATACTATATACGCTAGGAATCAATTCTATAGTCTCAAAATTATAATATCTTTATTATTAAGGGAGTTATAATATATGTAATTAAGCGAGCAAATATTTTTGCGCTTTGTATGGTCATTTTTTAACTTTGGCTGTCACGTGACTGCCCCCCCAGGTTGTCCGCTCTTCCATAATTATATTAATATCTCAACAACCACAAACCTAATCAACTATCCCTTTTATATACTTCCAATGGCTACCTCTGTAAGCCTTCAGAAGCGTAAGCGAGCTGATTCAACTCTTGATTCAATTACAGTTCTCACCATAGCTGAAGAAGCTGCAATCCAAGCAACTCTTGACGAACGGCATGGGAAACCCTCTAATATAGAGGACGGTTCTAATGGTTCAGATATTGAACAAAGCGATAAATTAGAGCTTGAAGATTCAACTCTCTTTTGGGTTCAGCAGAAGCTTATTATTGGTGGTAATGAGACGATTATTTTGGAGAAGCTTATATTCGCATAGCAAGAGCAAAGACTTACGGCACAGACTAGTAAGTTTCTTATCTTTATATTATAATATAAGTATACTAATACTATTTCTAGCTTCCCAGATGCTAAGGTTAAGGTAGTAGAGGCACTTGAAGCTTGTTCGATTGAGACTATGCGGAGGTTTTGCAACCGTATATTCCGTTGGATAGATGCATATCGGAAGGGATTAAGTATTAAACAAGCTGCTTGGTGCGTAAAGAAGCAAAAACGCCATAGAACGATATCTAAAAAGGTAATGGACGAATGGGATAATATGCAAAAGGAAGGGAAAGAAGGTAGCTAAATAAGAAGCTAGGTTTATGGATTTAGTTCAGCTAAAAGTAAGCTTGAAACCTATTTAATTATAGTCCCACCATATATATATAATATATGGCACTAGAAAAAGCTATATTTAGTACTTAGGAAGGTTCAATTAAGATTATAGGGCTTAATTATTATTATTTTATTAATAATAAGGCTGGTGAGATGCCCTAATCTCTCCTTGAAGTCCGGGCTCACGTGACCTTAGCGAGCAAATATTTTTGCGCTTTGTATGACGAAAAATCAAAAAAGTAAAAAGGGTCCGTGCACTTTAGGCCTTAATTATTAATGAACCACAAATTATATCAAAAATCTGATTAATAGGTATTTTTCGCCTGGTTCTATTCTATAATCGCATCACTTAGTATAAATTAATGAAGGTTGTGGTTGAAAAGTTATTATGGGCATAAAAGAGCGACCGTTTTGTCGTGTTTGGGTCGGACAGACTGTAGGCTGAAGAGAAACTCAATACGCTTGGAATCCCAGGCACCAATTTGGGTCTGAAGCACGCTACTGATGTAGAGGTAAATGCATCGCATGTAGTCTCTGTACCATTTTCTGACTTCTGCAGTGGAGGGAAGATCTGCTTCGGGTTCAGCGGTCCGAAGCTGATCCAAAAATTCTGGATCTAGCCACTGCTTGAACCACTCTTTCTTATCATCGTTAAATAGGCAGGGAAACCCCCATTCAGGATCGACTCCAGGGCTTGCATAGCGAATAATCGAAGGCACCTTCCGTGAGGATTCGTGAAGTTTTCCAGGCCATTTTTGAATGACCTTCGGCTGCAGCATATTCCTATTGGAATATGCAACACCTGCGAAGGCATAAGATTAGAAACAACGACGATGCCAATTATTCGGAGTACTCACCAGTAAAATTCATTCCAAAGTCAATTCCGACAATGATTTCCGGCTCCATCGACGACATATTGGAGCTGTTTCGACACAAGAAATGATATCAAAGAATGGAAGCACAAGTAGGTAAAGACTGTTCCGCCCACATTCCACTGCAGACGCTGCAGTGCCTAGAATTTGTGGCTTGGGCAGACAGGAAGGCTGTGCGTACGGCTTTTTCAAATACGAACTGCTGCAGTTTCCTGGTATTTAGCTTGGCGCTTACACAGCCTGATGTGGGGTGGTGCAGATAGGCAGCAACCCCTCTTTTGAGAACGCCCGCATGGTGGATTATTTTACTGGTGCCAGCATAGCAAGCCATCTCTTGGCCATACTTCAGCCGGGTTAGCCAGCAATTTTTTGGACCAAATCGAACGCATTGTTGTTCGGATTTTGTTGCCCATCTATTCTCAACCATGGAAGAAGATTCTATACTGAAGAAATCTTTCAGCGAACGACTTCTGGAGAAGATGGCTGGTTTGAGATTAAAGAAACCTCCATCCCGCAATGAGAAGTATCGCACCACATTAATCAACCTCGATTACTACCTTGCACAACTAAAAGGAGGATAGCAGTTAGGGTAAACGATGGGTAACCATTTCTAACCACCCTGGCCGTGCACTTTACCCCGCCACGAAGCAAATTAACCTCACATACGCTGAAAATACGTTAAATATTAACACTTCTAAATCAGGAAAAATCGCATTCAAAATCTAATAGAAATACAAAAAGTTATTCGCGATCGGGAGTAGCCGATCTAACTATATAGTTAACCATCGTTTACCCTAGATAGCAGAATCGGATCAAAGTTGAAGACTTTTCAGAACTACCTACATGCACATGCAAAGTATTATCGTGACAGGCCGGTGAGCCTGTCGAAGGAGGAAATTTTGGCTCTCTTAACTAAAAGGCTTTTCATATCAGACAAGGAAGCGATGCAGAGACTCGCGTATAACCTTTTTTGAGTACTGTTCTTACAGAGAAACCTTTATTCGATTGATAATATATCGAAATCAATCTGTATGAGCATAGATTTCAATGGGAATCCTGATATTTCTCTTCTTCCAAAAGAGATTGTCCTGCTTATGACTGCTTTCAAGGAGACCCCTCGCTGGAAGGAAACAACACAGGGTATGCAAGTTCGCTTGTGTCATTTAGAGTACCGAGCTAATATATATATTGGAGTCAGTGTGTCAAAAAAAATCGATTAGTTAAGGCGAATCATGAATATTCATGATTTGATTTGATTTGATTTTGATTCGTATAATGCTTAGTCAGTCTTGATTTGGCTGTTCGTGACGGCAACTCTGCAATGAATTGTTAGCTTTGAACACGAATGGCTCTGGATTCCTTACCCTGCTTGTGATACTACAGATTTGAATCCAGCGTGTAGAGAGACGGTTGTTGAAAATCGTATTGCATTCTCGTTTTCGCCATGAAGGGCATATTGAGAATCCTCTGAGCAGATGTCGAAATCGTTTTTGACGAGATTGGCAGTCATGCTGGGCTTTGGAAGAGGGGAGTCGAGGAGAGAGGTCCAGTTTGTCGCGTCGCTGAATTTGGGGGTATGGAACATAAACCCCGGTCTTATTCCATACCCCCAAATCCGTACTAGCTTCCACCAGGTGTCATGCACTCCCACACCGGCGGCACAATTTCAAAAGCGACCTATGGCGTCCTGTTTGGAGAGGGAGTTCCTGGCCCAATGGCGGATCTTCCGACAAGTGGACACCCCACATATGCCCGCTGTGCCTTCATACTAGACTCGATCATGAAGGCGTGGCTTTATGTGCCTCATCTCAACTTGGGAGGAGGTCGCTGCACAGTGGGTACTCTGCAGAGGGATGATCTGTTTTGGATTTCCTTTTGCTTACCATTAAGACCAGCCACATGTATCTCCGGGAATGCTTCGCGCCTCGTATTGCTACCTAGCCAATGAGATAGCGTCGACATCAAAAGCACGGTAATTCCGGAGCCGTCGCTGGTAAAGGTCCCCTTTGGCGTGTCCGCGGCAGGTCTGCTCCCCCTATCTCCTATAATCGGCCTTGACCCACCGACTGACTCTTACAATGAGACATATCCTTGATTTTCTTTTCCGAGTTTCCAGGCCGATATGGGGGTGCTAGTGCAACGCACTGAAGCGGTTGGGTGATTCCACGATAGGGCTGATGACAGTGAATTGAAATTTGAGTCCCAGAATCAGAGTATGATTTGCTCGAGACTGGCATCTTGTGATACTCCTTAACGAACAAGAGATTCATTCACCCCTTTCAGTAATCTTCTGGAAGCAAATGTTCACGGCTGCAGGTGTTTCTCGGTGAACCCTAGATGTTCCAGAAATGCGCCACTATTTGCGGGGTATTTCGTGTTCTTTCCTCCGCGTCTTCGCAGGGATGGCTGTTGATGATTCTACTCCGGCCTCCGTCGCATCCCAACCTTCGAAGGAAAATGACCAACATCCGCTCAAGAGCAGTGAAATCAAGGGTTCGATCTGGCTGTGTAACTTGTGAGTTTCATTATTTACTCTCGGGATGGATACATGACCAGAACTGACCAACGTCTAGGCAAGTACGTCTTCGAAGTTGGGCTAACTCTCCTTGCCCTTTTCTTATTGACAGATTGTCGCAGGATTCGACGCGTAAAATGCGATGAGAGGAAGCCTGTTTGCGGTTCGAGCTCTTGATTCTTTTATCCCTTCATTTCAACACATCAGTATCCTCCTCTCATACCTTCAAGAAAACCCGAGCTGATTATTCAATCTTGCAGATAGGTGTGCGAGTGCCGGCTATGAGTGTGATGGATACTGGTACAATACTTTGGCACGAAGACGTCCCTCAAATCCTGTTTCGACTCGAAGCACCGGCAAGAACTCACGAGTCGCTATACCAAGAATGCTCTCCAACCCCACCTTCACCACCATGCCTCCTCTTCAAAACGACAATCTGCCCCGGCAAGTTGCCTTAGCGCAAAGCGATCAGTCAGAAAACATGGCACGCTCATCAGGAATTCCTCTACCGCTACGGAATAAAGGTAAGATGCCCTCCCCATCCTAGACGCTCTGCTAATCCTGGGTAGAAATAACTCAACGGTCCTCCTCCTCCCTTTCCTCCATCGGCGATGAGGTAACAACCGTCCGAGTCCAACAACTCCCCAATTCAAGCCGACGACAACCCTCTGCTCCCCAAACTGTTCCGCAACCACGACAAACCACAAGCAGCCAAGAAGAATACGCACACGCCATCCCCACCACTTCCTACCAACTCGTTGTCCAGCCATCCGCAGGTCCTAAATTCAAGAACACAATTGAGCATCAATACTTCGCAATCTTCCTAGAGAGCACGGCTGCCCAGCTATCTGGATATCACGAGTCTTCCCTTTGGGACCGCATCGTACCCCAAGCTTGCCATGAGGAAGAATGGGCTATGAACGCAGTGATCGCTATCGAAGCTCTCCATTAGTATGCTCAGTCAGATACAACGGTAGATAGTGAAGGTCACCACATTTTCGCCTTACAACGATATGACGAAGCCATATACCAATTCATGCAGAAAGCTAAAGCAAGTTATTCAGAGTCTCGTCTTCGACTCGTATTGATCTTTACCCTTCTTACTACTTGCTTCGAGACATACATCGGCAACAACGAGGACGCGATTACGCAAGCGGAAATTGGCGTAGCGGTTCTGCTTAAATGGGCAGCAGAACAACAGAAAGAGCCAGCAGATAAGACAGATGAGTGGTCTAATGTAAGGAACGTTACATCTCGGTCGTTTTACCTTGACAACGACCTCTTAGACGCATTCCAACGTCTAGACTACCAAGTCCTACTCTGTAGGGGTCTTCAACCCGATCGAAAAGCACCACAAGTATTTCCAAGTACCCGCAGCCCATTTATATCCGTTAACGAGGCATACAGATTCTGTGATTTAGTTATGCGGCGGGTCCTATACTCTCACGCCATCAAAAATATCAGAGAACAACACTCTCCGCCATGCTATGATGGAAATAACGCCCAGTACTCGAAGCATGAGTTACAAGGGTTCAGGACTGCCATAGAGCAGTTTTTCCGCTCATTCGAGCCTATTTTCCAAAGCTCTAGACAAGAGCCTGGATCGAAGAAATACCTGCTAGCAAACATCCTCATGATTAGAGCTCTAGCTTGCCGTTGGACAATCTCACAAGGTCCGTCAGATAGCGAGATGTACACCAATGCTTACTTACTGGACTACAACCTCGTTAACAGTCTGGCGAACGAGCTGATTACAAGAAAGGTGAATTTCAATTTCGACATGACTCTAGGTGCTTCACTATTCAGCCTTTCACATTATTGCAGAGAGCCCACGGTACGCCGAGCAGCTATTGACTTGTTACATCAGTGCACAGAGAGAGCAGGATGGTTCGATACACCAGTTGCTGCGAAGATCTCGAAGTGGCTAATGGACAAGGAAGAACTGAGGATGATTGATGGATTCATACCTGATCCTGCGAGATTGAGACTCATCAAGCATGTACCTGGACAGCACATGCGAACAGCAGATCTGTATTGCTCAGAACTCACTGGGGAAGATGGAAATGCGAGAAGAGAAGTGCTCCATTCTATTACGTTTTAAAACATTTGAGAATTAGAGAGCATTTTGGAGTTATGGAGACACAAGATTTACCACCTCTGATTTGAGAGGGTTGAACATGTAAATTCAAGCAATGACGTTAATAATCACGCCAATCTCCTTCGAATTAGCCAGATTGCAGGTCCAAGTGATCCAGCTTGATTGTGTAACTGAGGGGGATAGGTGAGTAGTGTGTCTTCACGCCTGAAACCTGCATTGAAATGAGTCAAGCAAAGTGCAAATTAGGGGTCGTGGTGTTGAGGAAAATGGTTCGGTGTCTCCACCCCCTATCTTTCACACAGTCTCTTTCAGTGACTAGCTTCCAGCTAATAAATTGGGAGATATAAAGGACTCCGGATATTCTGGTCCTCCCCCTGGTGTCTCAGCTCGAAGCTTCAAAACTGCGATCCTGCCTCTCTATATCACACTTTATCCGGATCACGTTCTCATCACTCTCAAAATGGCTCTTCCTGGTTACTGTAACCATTCATTCAACCTCCTCAAATCCGAATCAACGCTCATTCAATGGGTCTGTTCCATGTGCCACTCTGGCCCTCATTGGTATATCTTTGAGTGCAAGTATTGCAAGTTAAAGACTTGTCGGCCCTGTACAAATAAGTTTAGCAGCAGGGTCTTATTTTTTCGCCGAGTAGGTTTGCAAATCCCTTCTATCTTTCCGTCATAGCGATAATACGTCTTTTTTGCTCTGGCTTAATGGCAACTAACCTGTTCTCAGGGAAAGAGATTTGGTGGTGGGTGGTTGATTTTGATCGGCGCGGTGGAAGAAAGGTCATAAGGGAGATAGAAGAGGGGGCATCTATTGGTTCTTCAACGGAGATCGAATCCCATTAAGGACGCGGGGGAAAACGATGTATTATAGCGGAGTATTTCTACATTTTATTTGATTTACACAGCCAGATCGAACCCTTGATTTCCCCTGCCGTGACCGATGCCTTTTTTGTTGTCCCAGTCTGGAGTTGACACTGGCCACCATTTTTCTTTGAAGGTTAGGATGCCACGGGGGCCGGAACTTTGAAGCTCTGGCTCGGAAGACTGGGATAAACTGATTTAACTTCCGGCCATGATTCAACTTCCCACGTTAGCGAGCATGCGCCTTCTTTCATTCGTAAAATTTTTTGGAGCTTACTGTTAAGAGCATGAGCCGAGTGAAACGCTCCTGAACGCTACTCGTTCACGCTGGGAGAGATTTCCATTTTGTTAGCTGGCTGAAAACCCGAATCGGGTTACGCTCCCCATTGGGGAGCGAGTGGGGACTTTTTTGTTTTTTTTTTTTACCGGATAGCTTTGGCGGTGGCGACCTCCTAGCTGCTCCGGGGACGTTTCGCTTTCTCAGCCGCTCTATCGATCCACTGAGGGCTTGACGTTCAAACTCACGCCCTTTCACCACCCTTTCACCACCCTTTGCGTATGATTTAGCTGTTGTTCCATACATTTTTCTCGCCACATTCACCACCCATTTCCCACCCATTTCCCACCCATTTCCCACTATCCCGCCATTTCCTTGCCACTTTTAACTTACAAGGGTCCCGTCTCCTAGCAGTGGCAGCACGCAGGTACTGTCTCCACAGGGACGTTTTCATGGTAGCGACATCTTCGGCGCGGCTGCTACTAGACAAAGGAGCCGATGTTGCAGCTGTAGATTGGGAGGGTCAGACGGTGCTACACCTGGCAGCCATGAATGGGCACGAGGCGGTAGCGCGAGTACTACTACACAGGGGGGCCGACGCGGAAATGGTAGGCTCTGAAGGAGAGACGGCGCTACACCAGGCAGCTGAGAAGGGGCGTAATACGGTGGTACAACTATTGCTTGATAAGGGAGCAAATGCCATGGCGACGGATAACACAGGACGGACAGCACTGCACTTAGCGGCCCAGCACAACCACGTCACAGCGCTGCGGCTGCTGCTCGATTTCATTCCTCAAGGGGGTGTTTTTGATCTAGATATCGATGCGGTTGACAATTCTTTATAGCCAGCGCTGCATATGGCTAGGAACAAGGTGACCTACATCCTGATGCTGCTATGATAAAGGACGAAATGGTCAATGCAGTCTGCACAATAGCGACGGGATTCCACTAACAGGGTAACAAGGTTAATCCTTCACCGCCAATGGTCCCCCTAAGACCAATGCTAAAGGATAAGGCAAGGAGGGTGCGAGCGTATTCTCAATACCGAGTCTGGGGGATCAAGTTCTTTTAGCTAGTGCGGCTTTTGAGTCCATGGAATGAGTTTGAATCTTCAACTTTTCAATTTCCTCCCTTTCCAGGGATGGTAGCGACTTTCTAGATGATTTTGATTCTTTCACGCCTCGTGCCATACGTGCATAATTGCTGCAAAGTCCACATATCAAGCCATTCACTTTCGAACACGCCAATTCTTTCAAATGTACCAAGAGTTTCTGGAGAAGAGTTTGCAAAGCCTTGAGGAGGGTGCGTTGAAGTGTAAAACCCATTCTCCGGCCCTAAACGTCGTAAGAGCAATCCCACTGCTCGGCATTTATCGAATCCTGCCAAGTTGTTATGGCGCTCCTGTGATTGTATTTGGATATTGAGAATTACACCAGTGGTAATATACGCATGAATTGAGTAGTCTTCTTTGGAATCCAATAGAACATCAATGGTTGCCGAACATCGAATTGAAACCATTGTGGAACTGTTGGATTCGAGGAGTGGGTTCCAATTCATGGTCGCGCAAATAACGTTCGAACCCTGCTGACGGTCAATTGGTACCCCGAGGTCAAGTAAACTTCCTTGAACAGTGATAAAGCCTGATTTAATCTCTGGACGTCCACTCTCGACATGTATCTCCTCCACTAGGGCATGGCTCACATTTCGCCACTCTTTTTGCTCATGGTACCAAACCTGTCCATCGATAGATGCCCACGACCAGGATGGTGAGCGATATACTGCCGGGTGAGAGTACGAGCCTCCAGGATAAGGTCTCCACATAAGTTCATCGAGCAGGTGCCGCTTCCAAAGACCAGCGACGCAAGTATCAGCTGACGTTGCTGCAAATCGCTCCACAAGGCCCTCGAGAGCCACCAGTTTATCCCGTGGATCCGATAGATTCCGCCCGCTGTACTCCTCGACCAGCCCATGCCAGAGCCCCAGCAGGTCCTCATCGACTTTGAAAGGCCGCAACAATTTCAAGTGTCCTGGAGGGGTGCTACGGTAACCAGACTCTTTCTGTAGTTTATGTCCACGGCACTCCCAATACATTTGATTCGATGCAAAGCCTAAGACGCAACGGGATAGCAAACGTTCTTGCAAAGTCCAAGCTCGCGAGTGAAGCGGACCATCGCATGAGTCACTGTAATAGCCATTGCTTGCTTTGTCTGGTTGAAGGAAGAACCGAATCGTCTCTTGGCCCGGATAAATCAAATCAATGCAAGCAAGTTTGCTTTGGCGGTGTCGTAGGAATCCTTGACTGTCATCAGAAGCCAGGGTTGCCGCAATCGTTAAGTATGCATTCGAATACATGTCGCACATCCTCGAGCTCTCGATCCTCCAGTCTTGTCGATCGTCTTGGATGATGCACAGTGAATCGATCCATAGATATCGTATATTCAGGCTTCGGGTCAGCGAAACAGCATCTCGAAAAGTGGTTGGTAGATCCGCCATCGCAAAACCACACAATCTCTTGAATATGGTGCCACGTTGCGTTGTGAAACATCTGTTTCCTCCCCAACAGTGGCTTAGTGCGACGTACGGGAGACGCTCTTCCGGCTTCAGGCTTGCTGTTAGGACCAGCCGAAGTGGAGGTTGACTGACATCGAGCAGACGAGTCGGATATGAAGTCGAGGACTGTGCTGCGATGTCATTGCAATGGGTGCATTCAGTCTCACATTTTTCGATCCACTGCTTTATCTTCTTCAGCGCTGTGGGCCCGCTGGGATCTGGCCGAACAACGCTGGAATACGGTTGCTCGGCCAACTGTGGAGCTGCTCCAGTTAGCTATATAAAAGCACATAACATGACTGGAATCTTCTCCTAACCAAAATCGGCTGCCAATCTATGTCTATCAAGAGGCTCGGTATCCGAAATTCCGATCTTGCAAGTTTTGGCACCCTTCTCGGACCGGAAGCCTCTCTCAACTTTCAGGAGTGAGAGCACTACAGCGTCGTCTTTCAGATATTTTGCTGATACCTTGCGGTCAAACGAAAGTTCGATGGCCCTTAGAAGAAGTTGGAATAAAGCGCATTTTGGTCTTGCTTGTACACCACTGCCAGTTCCGTGATTTATCAACTCTCTTTCAAACTCAGCGATGGAAATCTTTATTGGGCCCCAAATGCCTTCCAAATCATCCGAACTGTCAAGGGATCTCCAAGCTGAGGAGAAATGCGAGTAACCAATGTCTCTGTTGTTTCGCAGGAGAAAATCGCATGCCAGGCAAATGCTATCATCTTCAAGTTCACTCATCGCCGTGACCGAGTCTGACGATTGGAGAGCCAAACTTTGCTTCCCAGTACGCCACATGCTCAAATTTCGTGATGGAGTGGTTATTTAGGGGTGCAAAAGATGTGGTATTATTATCTACGAGATCTGGGCCGCTTCGCTAAAATTAAAACCTGGCGGCCCTACGCAAGCTCCGGGGCCAGTTTTAATTTTGCCCTGATCTCGATTCGAGATTAATTAGATAAAGCTCTCTCTCTATTTTTATAAATTACTATACTCCTTAATTATACTTGCAAAGCTCTCCCTCCCCTTTTATAGGCCCTTTTAAGCCTTACTTTTACTTATTAAGCTCTCTCTCTTACTTAACCCCCTCTCCTTTTTTTTTTAAAATATAGCCACATTGCACTCGCAAGCTCGTACTAATGTGACATATAAGCGTATAGTCTTTTAAAGGCTTTTATTTAAATAATTATTGACTTCTAAAGGCTGTTTTCTATTGTCTTTTATAAGATATCTATAGCGTTTTATAGCCCTTGCCTCCCTAAGCTCCTGCTCGCCCGATTTCCTAGTACGTACTTGTATATGTCTTTGAAGCTCGTCTCTCATAGGCTTATTTTCAAGTCTCGATATTCTTGCTTGCTTCTTTCTTTGAATACCACATTAATGATTTGACTTTTGCTTCCGTTTTCGGCATATAGAGTATATAAAGAATTATCCAAATTCAGAAAGGGGGCGTTTTTGATTATAACTAGAGTAGTATTCTAAGAGAAAGGTTAGTAAGTATTTACGGATAGGGTTTCCTACTTACGGGTTAGCTTGTCCCAAATTGATTTATTAATATCTCTTCGTTTGCAAGTCTCTCCTAATTATTTATAGATTTCTCTTTGTCCGCAAGTTCTTTCTCTTTATCCGCAAGCCCCTTCCTTTATATCTTCAAATATTGGCTAGTTATAAGCTAGTACTACGCTTCCTCTTGCTCTTGCTCCCGTTCCTGCTCCTGCTCTTACTCTTGCTCCCGCTCCTGCTCCCGCTTTCCCCTATTATACTCGTCCGTAAACTGCTATATATTAGCCCTGCTACTTACTATTTGCAAGCTTTTACCGGATCGTTCTCTTCCTATTTCCTCTCTTATTCTATCTCCTATTATTTCTTCTCTTTATCCTATTCCTATTTATTATCTTATAATTGAGCCTGGAATTTCCTTTATTTCCTTTAGACTTCTCCTTTTACTAGTGCCTTCTCCAAGTTTACAGGATCCTATATCCCACGCTTTTGTACCCGTAGCTTTACTTTCTTTGCCCGTAAGATCTGCCGGTTATGCCTTTCTTATATAAACTTGCCCATAGCTTTATGGTATTAGTTATACTTTTATATAAAGCAGATTTTGCAAGTATAAAGTCAATATCCGTTCTCGTAAAAAGGGAAGCTTATAATTAGGCGAAAGGACTTATACCCGGAGTAGTATAGCCGGTTTAAAGGGAGGGTGTCTATTGGGAGCCTGCAGAGCCTGTAAAGCCTATAAATTAGCCTATAAACCTTATAAAAGGGAGCCTATAGAACCTATATAACCTGTAAAGTCTATAGAGCTTATAGAGCCCGTAAAGCCTATAAAATGGAGCCTATAAAGCCTATAAAAAGGAGCCTATAAAGCCTATAAAAAGGAGTCTATAAAGCCTATAAAGTAAAGCCTAAACTATAGAGCAGGCTAAAGTTTTGGTATTCTCGTATAGATGCATTTATATAATAGTATTAGTTTTCTTCGGAAAATAGTAAAAATATAAGATAAATAAGTTTAGGGCCGCTTTACTAAAATTATTAATTGGCTCCGGAGCTTATATAAGGCTACTAATTAATAATTTTGCCCTAAACTCGTCCCGAATAGGATTGGAATATAATAAAGGCTAGTATAAACTCTTTATAGACCCTTTATAAATAGTATAAAAAGAAAAATAGCCTGTAAGTATATAAAGTTAACTATAAGTAAATTAAAAGCTAAGTAAGACCTTATAATATTTCTGGATATACTATATTACTTATATGGTTTATATTAGAGAATAAAAGAATATAAAGCCCTGCTTATAAAATTATTTATAAGGCTACTATATAGAACTGGCTATAAGAAAAAACCGGTAATTATAAATTTATTCTTATTACCTTAAATAACTAGCCTTATAACTTATTAATAGTTATTATAAAGAATAAAGTAAGTAGAAACTATTTATAAAAAAGTATAAAAAATAGTTACTAATCTATAAACTAGAGCTTAATCCGTGAAATCATTTGTAACTAGCTATTAAAGTTATTACCTAATAGTTATACCTGAATTAAGAATCTCCTAAAGCTATATATTAATATTTATAACCCGTTATAAAGCCCTTTTTATAAATAGAGATTTTGTAAGAATATTACGAGTATACTAATCTTAAATTATAGCTTAGAAAGAAGTAGATCTAGTAAATAAATACTTTATAAGATCTCTAGAGATAATTCTATAATTTCAGGATCTGCCTTATTTATATTAGCTAAATCTACTATAAAATATATTCATTCCTGGCTAGGAAATATATCTAGGATTATTTAGTTAAGCTTATAGACTATATTATTTAGGGTTAATAGGATTACTTGTCTACTAAAGGCCCGGTAATTATATAGGGCCTATAAGAGTTACTTTCGGGAATAGATATAATTAATTAGATTTATAACTAACTAGATATATAAAATAAAAGGCAGGAGTATAATCTGCTTATTTAAAGACAGGTTATATAGTAAATTACTAATCTAGTTTATAAAATCCTGTTTAGATAGATTATTATAAACCTATATATTAATCCGTAATAATAACTAATAAAGCTATAGCCAGATTTATATCTATTATAAATAGGCCTATATTATATTAGCCCGCAAATCATATAGAATTATTAGTAAGATCTAAGCAAAGTTCCTCCCGAGAATTATAGATATTTCTCTAAAGAAAATATTATCTATAACTAATTATAAATTAACTATTAGCTAGTATATTATCTTAAAGTAATACTTATACTATATAAATATCTCATTTTAGATAATTAGGTCTATAGAATATAAAAGAGCCCCGAACTAGCTTATTTTAGTAATTATACTTATAAATAACTTATTAAGTTCAAATAAAATCCGGAACTAGAAATAAGATATATATTTATCCGGGAAAAGAAGAGCTATAATATTTATTAATATTATATATAGGATTACCTTATCTTGGCTATAATAATAATAATAAAAGGTCTTATAAAGAAATATCTTACTAGTATTACTAGGGCCTTATAAGTAAAAGTAAATAATTTATAAATTATTTATAATTACTATTATAATTATCTAAAAGTAAAAATACTAGTTTATATTTAGCTAGGCTTATATTATAATTACTAGTAATATCTTATAAATATAATTAACCCGTAAATTAGCTATATAGTAGCTTATAGTCTAGTTAAAAGTATTCTTAGGCAGGGTAATATTTGTAAGTATTTACTAGAGATTTATAAGGCTAAGATCGAATAAGAAAAGGCTATAATTATAGTAAGAATTAACTAAGGATAATAGGAAGTTAATTAATAAATTATAGATAAGCTTATAGGCCAAGTTATTATAGAAATATTTCTTATACTAGTCTCAGATTATTTATATATCTGTAATTAATTACTAGTAAATATTTATAAAAAAGAATATTTATAAATTATAGCTAGTTATTAACCAAATTATTTTATTAAAGTACTAGAACTATTCCTAATTATTTTTTACTAAGCTATAAATAATACAGGTAATATAGTATATAGGATAATAAATACCCTTAATTAAGTAAAGTTTATTAAAGAACTATAAACTATATATAACTATTAGTAAGAGCTATAAATAGAACCGCTTATTTAAAAACCGGGCTATAGTAGTAAATATAGCTAATATTATACTCTTACTTATAGGACTTCTATATCCGGATCTTGGTAACTTATATAAAATACTATAGAAACTTGTAATAAAGGTACTAGTAGCTATTTTTATATATTATATTATACTTAAAAAAAGCTATTAAGATTAAATAAGTATTTGCGGTCTGGTCCGTAATTTACTCGGGTAAGAGATTATTTATAAAATAGACTATATATTATCTAGAGAAATAAATTACTAAATACTAGACTAGAAAGAACTCCTAATATATTAGGTATTTAAACAGGTACTAGAAAGCTTCTATAGGGCCTATATATTAAGCTTAAAAGTATTAGGTAATCTTATTATTTATTCCTAAGACTATAATAGTTATATAATCTATTTTTTTATAGATATACTTATAAATATATTTAATTACTTATACGGAAATATAAACCTTAATATTAATATAAGAACGGAATTTCTAGAAAAGATACGAGTTATATAAAATAACCTAGTAATTATTATAAATAATTTCCTGGCTTAGAAAGCCTGGTTTATAGACTATAAATATATAGCTATTATTCTAGTATTAGTATTCGGGATATTTATTTTTATAAATAATTATTATAGCTATAAATATCTTAGGGAATCTCTTCTAGTATATAAACGGAATTATAGGTATCTTATAAACTATATATAAGACTTTCGGATTATTTTCGAGGCTATATAGTCTATAAGATATCTAACTAATTATTATAATTATAAGTTTGCCTATAGGATCCTATAATAAGTCTAGGAGCTCGATATAAATAATTTTATTAACTAAATCGGGAATTAAGAAAACGGCTTCTTTCCTAAGAAATAAGAACAGGTATATATATAAGAGATTATATTTCTAGTACTTAATTATATATATATGGCCTATATATAGTTCGAAAAGGTAATTCTTTAGATTTGTAAATAGTTCTTTTATCTTTAATATAAAGATCTAGTAAAGGAAATCCGGATAGTTAATAGCTTATTACTTATTTAAAAGATAATCTATAATCTTAGGCTAGTATAGATTAGTTATAAAGGTAATAAAAAAGCTTGGCTTACTAAAGTATTATATAATAGCTATTAAGTCTTAAAAGAGCTATTATATAAAGTAATTACTATTTATAAAGTTTAATAGAAAAATAAAGTAATAACTAATATTATTTATATAGATATTCTTATAAATTAGAGTATTTATAAGTCCTATATATATATCTATATAAATATCTATATAAATATTTTACTAATATAAATAAAGCTAGTTAAATAAAGTAGTTTTATAGATAATATATATATTAATAATATATTATTAAAAGAAATAACTAATATAAAAGAATAAGGAAAAAACTAGATAAATATAGAAGTAATACTAGTAAAAAACCTATTATTTTAGCTATATTTACTAATAGGTTCTATTATAGTCCTATAATTATAAACTATAATACTAGCCCGGGTTATTATATAAGAAAAGTAAGATATAGTAAAATAGTATATATATTATATATATAATATTAATTATATATATTTATAAATACTTATAGCCTGCCTTATAGACTATAAATACTAGATTATAATAGCTTATATTTATATACTTATCCGGAATAAGAGCTATAACCTCGTTATTTATTAGAAGATTCTTATAATAATAATTAGTATCTAACTTAAGAATTAAATATATTTATGAGTTAAATAAGATCCGGAAATTGATTTACTAGCTTATAAGATACTTATAGGCTATCTTATAAATCATAATAAACGGATTATAATCCGTAAATATATTTATAAGCTATAAAAGAACTATATAATCTAAATAAGGAAAGTTAGTAGCTTATATATTAGTTATAAAAAGTAGATTATAAAAGAAGAGCTATATAAAGAAGAATTTAATATATAAAACGGGCTATAATAGGCCTTAGAAATAAAAGAGCTTACTATAGATCTAAAAGTACTAGATTCTATAAAAGAAATTAATCCGGGTATCTTTTTTATAGCTAATTAATATAAAGGCAAAAGTATAATTATATATCCGGATATTTATCTAGAAGGCTTAGTAAAACAGGTTATTACCTATAAAAAGGTAAGAAAGATATAAAGAAGGCTTGCGGATTAGAGGAAGTATTATATTACCCTTCTTATAATAGGCCTTAAAGTAATTATTTATATAGCCAAAATAAAGGGCTTTATAAGCTATATAGTAATCCGTAAGCGGACTAGTTATATATACGGGAACTGGCCAGAAGCAGGAGAGGAAGACAGGAGGCCGTATAGTAGGTAGGTTAGTAGGAGGGTTCTTTATAATATAAACTGGGGCCGTAACGGACGGTTAACGGATCCGTTACTAGCGCTATGGGGCTAGCTCGTCCGCAGAAACGTCCGTAATTGACCGTTATTATTGCCGGGAGGTAGGGAGGGTATTCGGATCAAGTTCTTGCAAGGCAGGGCGCCGCTAGGTATAATTAGTAGTATTTCGGGCCTATTAACTAGTTAATTAAGCCAGAAAAGGGAAAGGATATAAACTCGATAGTAAGAGCAAGTTTTATATGGCTTAGCCCGCTCTGTAATAAAGTCAGAAGCAGGCCGGTTTTGCCTATAGGAAGTATAAAAGCGGGGAGGATCCATAGTAATAAAGAGAAGAAAGAGAGGAGAGTAATATAAGGTTAGGGTTTCTTTTCTTAGTACCTTCTATGGAACCGCTAGCTTTAGATTTTCCCCCGAGCTTTAAAAAATTATAATAAAAGCCCCTCGTATCTCAGAACTACTAAAATATAGAGAAAGGTACTCGAGTATTCTCTCTATAATCCTAAGCTAAGCTCTAAGGATTTAGACGTAATCGCGTTCCGATGCGCGATTCCCTAGAAGGGGGCGATTCTGGTGTTCCTCACGTGACCAGTTTTTTTCCAGGAGCCCCGAGAGCCAACCGCTTAAGGGTGGTCCAAACGTACGATAATATAAAGAAGTGAAAGTGAAGTGATGGAGGAGAGCAATAGAGCGGATATTGGCATGCATGGAAGCACGACTCACGCTAGTCCTGATGCAGAAATCGCACGTGATTTCCATCCAGTGTCCCGGGACGTACGAGTGACCTGAGAGGAGAAGAACAAAGCCGATGATAGAGACTTCAGTTCGGCTGATTCTAAATTAGACTTTGTAGGGAGAACCGCACTCCTCAGGCGCGAGAATTATGCGCCGGCCTACTAAACGCGATCTGCCTTCACAGGAATATCAAAATGTCATGGCGAGCTTTTACGCCAGAGGCTACCCTGTCCCTTCCGATCACACAGCTTACAAACTCCGGGGGGAGTCCACGGTCACCCGCTTTGTCTAGTCCAATACGCTAGCAATCCAAAACTTCCCCGTCTTTTCAAGTGGCGTGCGTAAATGGGCCCTGTGGGTGAGTGGTGCGGTGCCTCCTGCAAAGTCTATTCTAGGAGTCGGCTCAACTAAAGACAAAATAGGATGTGTGAAGTAAGAGAGAGTGGGTGTGCGCTTGCTGGTTGAACCCAGACCAGATTCGCTTTAGAAAATCACAAAAGTGATGAGTTACGCAGCGAGTCTGTATAATACGCCCTCGCGCGACTAGTGAACGAACACTTCCGCAGAATCTGCACTTACTCATGGCATATGAAATGTAAGCCGAAACAACAAACACTGCATGTGGCAATCAACGAACAGACATGGCGATAAATTGACAAACTACCTACTCCCCCTCCTCCGTTTCCTCCACGCCCTAACCTCCTTCAACACCGTCATCACTAGCGGGACGCCGACTGGCCCCAGGAGCGGCATATAAACAGCCAGCTTATGCTCATCGGGGAAGTATACTTGCCCCACCATACTCTTCTCAAAGAACGCCTTCTCCGCAGCTTCCTCTGCGATCCTCGCATTCTCAAGGGCTTCCTGTCCTCCCAGCCCATCACAGGCTTTCCTCAAATGCTCAATAGTCGTATAAACCCCATCCGCCACACTTCGAGGGATACTAATACTCGGCAACGCGAGCGTTAATCGCGCTAGACTGCCCATCGTCCCGCTTGCTTTGAGGAGCAAGCCTGCGCTCCGAACACGAACTAACGTCATCAGACGCAGGGGAAGGGATCCTGATTCCGGCGCTCCAAGTAATGACATTAATTGGTTGGAGAAGATCAGCATAGCAGGTCGGAGATCAGAGATATCGGATTGGATGACCACGCCTCCCCATTGTGGGATCAGCCAGCCCTTCCCGCCGCCTTCGACTTCCATATCTCCAACATATATGATGAAGTTGATGGTTGGCGCGCCGCCGATGCTGGGACTGAGGGGCCATTCTGCGGCGTTTATGAAGCCGCTGAGGTCTTCTTTCTTGAGGACGTTGCCGCTTACCCCTGGTGTGGCATAGAGTTGGACTTGGGTGTCGATTGTGAAGTTCGAGATTGAGGAGAAGCTTTCTAGCAATGGCTTCAGGTGTTCTTCCAGCGCTGATGCGATGTCCCATGACGATGGGGTGGCGGTAGGCGTGAAGAGTGAGAATGTGAGGTGGTATGTTCGGGAGTACTTCATTGATCGCGTTGTCCATTTCGCTAGGGACTCGGCGACCTCTGGCGCCAATGCTTTGGGACTTCGTTCCGGAGGTGCGGAGCTGGTAGATAGGAGGTATGAAATCATTGCTTGCTCTTCTGCAAACATTCCTCGCAGTCTGTTCGCGATATAGTTGCCCAGCGAGGAGGATGAGGAGGAGCTTGATGGGATTTGGTTCGGGGTGTAATAAATGTCTAGTATGGGGGCATATGATTGTAGATCCGCTTTTGTTGTCGTGCCTGGCAGAAGTCTTATCACCAATGCCAATTCCTCATTCTCTACGCCTCCGGTGGACAGTCCAGTCGCGGCTGTTGACGCATTGGAGGGAGAGAGTTCTAAGCGCAAATGATGCGCTGAAAAATCGTTCAAGTCGTCCAGCGCATGTTGGGTCGTTCGCAGAAGATGCTGCGCTTCATGGTCTTGTAAAGAGTCTGCTTCTATCGATATTCGGAGGGGAAATACTGGTCGGCAGGCCTGGAGCAGTTAGCTTAGAGCTCCATGCTGAGGAGAGGAGATGTACTCTTCCGTCAGCCCAATCCATCATTTGATCCAACGGTAACCTCGCCCTGTATATTGCTGTTGTTTTCCACCATATTGGCAGCCCGATTATTAATATGATGGCCCAGAAGGACAGAACCACATAGCTCCGCTGTCGAATGCTCTCTGGCGATTCAGGAGGTGGCTCTTTTTTCTTGGGCGTGGCGCTCACCGCGTTGGCTGGCACATCTTCGCTTTTCTTCGCGTCTTTACCATCAGCATGGGCACCAGGTTCAAAAGCTATTGGAGCTTGTGACGAGGCTGACATCGTGGAGTTGTTCGTGATTGAAAGCAACTCTTGCCAGATGTCAGTATTTTGGGATGAGCACGGAACTTTCAAACGCCGATGCGGAGGACGAGGCTGGACGAGGCTGTGTCGGGGAGACAACAGAACAGAGTGATCCTTGATTCCCAACCTTGATTCTTCTAGTCATAACATAAATGCTGTTATCTTTGGAGGAGAAAAGCTCCCGTCAAAGTGCTTCAGACACGTAATCTCCTTCGGGAAACTGTCCTTAACACGCCAACGCCGCACTAGACATTCATCCATCATACTCGCAACCAAATCCAAAATAGTCCGATTTGCCTTTCCAAAAGCCTCTCGGCCTCCCGTTTGAATCAAAGTCGAGCGCGAATATCGACTCTTTACCCTGGGAATCGGTGCTTGTGATGAACTCTGCATATTCTCTCAAAAGCTGGAGATCTCAGAAGCAACTTGTGCACGCAATCATTCCACAGAGGCACTTCGCCAGTCCACACTCTGGGATAATATGAAAGGCACGTCGATCGCATCTGCCGCAGATATGCTCACCCACGACACGTTCCCACAAGTCTCCAGGTTGGTGCCATGGGCCTTCCGATGGCTCAAACGAGGTGCGGAAATTGGTGGCACATTTGACCCTGGAAAGAGCTTTCCAGTTGTTGATTGCCTGTCCACGTCTGTCGATGATGCTGAACAACGGAGGATGCAAATCGCGAGGACCGAGGATCTCCAAGGCCTCTCGGACTCTCTGTTCTCGGACCCTGTTTTCTTTGCTCTCGTACCGTCGTCTGTCATTCTCCAGCACAAGCAGTAATTCATTAAGTTTTTTTCGGGCATCGTCAATGGACTTAATTAGTCGAGCGGTGTATATCCGTCTAGCTTCGAGCAATTTCGAAAGGGTGGCGTTATGGTTTTCGATTTTGAGGCCTGACGATCTGGACCGCTCGATTGCATCTTGGATTTTCCGAGCGACCTCTTCCTCATCCTCCTTGTTCTGAATATCCAAATTCGATTGATGCTTCTCAATCAGTTGCTGACATTCAAGGACAGCTTGTAAGTGTCCTTTCCGAAAGTCAGTCCATTGTTGAAGTCGAGATAGGTAATCCTCTCGAGCGCTGGCCTGCCATTGTCGAGCCATCTCACAGCGTGCAGCTTCTTCCTCAAATTGGGCTTGTCCTTCACCGGTCGATTGACTCGATTCAGTAGCAGACCACCGAGCCCTCGCATCGCGATCAACTTCTTCCCTTCTCCTTCTGGCGCGAGCAGCCTCAGCCTCAACCTCGGTATCTTTCCCTCGCTTCCTCTTTGGCTTTGGCAGCCTCACATAAACCTCTCCGTCGTACTGCGCGCGCTTCGTCGCATCCTTCAAAGTCTCCCAAGCTAACCCGACAAGCTGGAAAGCAGCTGTTGTATCTTCGCCATTGTCCAAATTCTTATCTGGGTGGTACTTCAGGGCGCACTTCTTGTAGGCTTCTCTGATAACAGCCAACGTCGCAGATTGAGAGACTCCCAGAATAGAATAATAATCCTCGGTCACTACAGCTCTTGCCATGCGAATATTTGAAGATTAAGAAAGCATTGAAAAAGTGAGTTGAGAATGGAAGCGTGCTGACATGGGAGCCTCGGATGCTTTGTTGGGGGAGGCAATCCAACTGCAGGCAGGATGCGTGTCTGGGCGCCGTGCCGCACTCCATCTAGAATGCGTTCTATTATTGGTGAGCCGCTCAATCGCGGTGTCTGAAGGAACTGAGTGGAACCAGAGGAGTCTTCCCAATGTAGCACTGCATAGTGGCAGCTTCATGATTGGAGTTGTTCAGCTGCTCAACTGTTTCTTGATCGCTTCTCTTGTCCCGCCAGAAGGGTTCACCAACCACCCAAACCCACTTTCCGCCCAAGCGACAAAGAATTTTTCTCTCACCGTTTATAATACTTACTAATAGTATGTCTCTCAATTATAGGAACATTTATAAAAGGACTTCTTTTTAATAAAAAAAATTATATAGCTTTAAAATTCTTAAAATATAATTAAGAACTTAGTTTTATTATTAATATTTAATAATATTTTTTACTTTAAAAAATCAAGATTCAATTGAAGAATCTATATTTTTAGCCAAAAATGAAAAATTATAAAATTATGTTAATAACTGAGAGATTAATATTGAGATTGAACTTTGGCTTGGGCGGTTGGCGTGTGAACCCTTCTAGGTCACGTGATGTTATCGGCTTCGGAACCAAGCCTGTTCTAACCTTAACAATGAAATATCGACGGAGGAATTCTGAATTCACCCTCATACACTTCACTTCGATCACTGTGTCAATACTTCGATGCGACACCATCTGTGGCGTCTGGACGGGTGAAAGACTCGGCGACTCGGCCCAGATGCGGGGGAGCTCTCGAAACACGGCCGCAAGCATTGATGCCTCGGTATTTTGCCCAAGTCCAGCGCGGCGGGCTGAGGTCGAGGGCGCCAGGTAACGTATGTGGTATATAGCACCAGCTCAAAGATGTTAACTTTCCGCCATATTCAATCAAATATGCTTGCTCTCGTTCCCTTATCTTCATCTTTTATCTTGATCTCTCGCGCGCTTCATCATCCAGTGCGAAGTCTCTCTATCTCCTTGACAGCTTGTATCTCGAATCCAGAGGCGAGCAGCGCTCGTCTCCAATGATAGCGCCCCAGCTCTATTTTATCATGCCTGGTCGGTTCCACCTAAGATCCCAATGTTCCAACCTAACATCAGTGGCTGCAGTTCCGTTGGCATTTGCAGCTCCAGCTGCCCTTGCTTCACTTGCCTACCTCGATGCCAGAACAGGTCTCTCCTACGATTGGGCATGGCTCGGTAACGGAATATATTCCCAATTTACGACTGCACTCAAAGAGAAGAGGGATCGATTGAATGTCTTCTACAAACTCGAGGAGCATGCGCTGGGTAAACATGCAAATACCATTCTCCTCATCTTCGAGGGCCGACAATGGACATACAAGGAGGTTTATCAGACGGCTCTCAAGTACGGAACATGGATGAAGACAAGATACAACATCAAGCCGAAAGATATCATTGCCATGGACTTTGTCAATTCCGAGAAATTCATCTTTATCTGGCTGGGTCTGTGGGCGATTGGTGCGAAGCCAGCGTTCATCAACTACAATCTGACTGGAAAGGCATTGGCACATTGCATCAAAGTTTCGACTACTTCGGTTGTACTGGTGGATCTTAATATCAAGGACAACATCACTCAAGAAGTTCAAGATGAACTTCCCAATGTTCAATTCGAGATATTCGATCCAAAATTAGAGGCCGAGGCTGTCTCGACCGAAGGTATCCGGGAACCAGATGATGTTCGAACGGATGACAAGTCGCATAATATGGGAATCCTAATTTATACAAGTGGTACCACAGGGCTTCCAAAAGGAGCAATCGTCAGTTGGAAGAAGATATTGGTTGCATCAGGGCTCGTCCCGACCTGGATGGGCATGACCAAACGGGACGTCTTCTACACGGTTGGTTTACTTCAAAATTCAATTACCAGTCTGACTGAACACAGTGCATGCCTCTATATCACTCCTCGGCCTCCGTTCTGGGCTTCTGTAATGTGCTCATTCTGGGAGCCACCTTCTCCTTAGGCAAGAAATTCTCGACCAAGACATTCTGGCAAGAATGCCGAGACAGCAAAGCTACGGTAATTCAGTACGTTGGGGAGACTTGCCGATACCTGCTCGCCGCACCGCCTCAAATCGATCCTGCGACAGGAGAGAATCTAGACCAGAAGAATGATGTCCGAGTTGCCTTTGGCAATGGTCTACGACCCGATATCTGGAACCGCTTCAAAGAACGGTTCGGAATTGAGGGCATTGCGGAGTTCTACTCGGCAACAGAAGGATCATCTGCCACTTGGAACTTCAGTCGGAACGACTTCTCCAAGGGCGCCATCGGACGGAACGGTTTTTTTGCGGGACTGCTGATGAATGCCGCAGTTGGGATCGTCGAACTTGACTGGGCGACCGAGACGCCATATCGAGATCCAAAGACGGGATTTTGCAAGAAGGTTCCACGTGGAGAGACGGGCGAGCTGTTGTACAAACTGGATGCTGATCAGATCGAGTTGAAGTTCCAGGGGTATTTCAATAACAAAGACTCGACGGAAGGGAAAATCATGAGGAATGTCTTCGAGAAAGGCGACGCATACTTCCGGACTGGGGATATGGTATCTTGGGACAGTCAAGGGAGGACGTACTTCAGCGACCGTATCGGCGACACGTTCCGATGGAAGTCTGAGAATGTCAGCACGAGTGAAGTCTCGGAAGCACTTGGGAATCATGCCGCAGTCCACGAAGCAAACGTTTACGGCGTGGAGCTGCCACACCATGATGGCAGAGCAGGCTGTGTAGCCATCGTTCTAGCAGAAGAGCCTAGCGACAGGTTATTACATGACTTGGCCAAGCATGCTCATGCTAAACTTCCGCGATTCGCAGTCCCACTATTCCTGAGGCTCACCAAGAATATGGAGATCACGGGGACACTCAAGCAACAGAAGCACGTCGTGAGATCACAAGGCGTCAATCCCGACAAGACGGGCCAGGATGAGCTATACTGGCTGAAGAATGGAACCTACGTGGAGTTCCGGAGACAGGATTGGGAGGAGCTGAATGGTGGGAGGGTCAGATTGTGAAGACTATATATAGGGCCGGGCGGCGGCTTGGCGTTGATTGGCGTTGACTTATGCCCTAAACTACATCCACTTTCTTTTCCTCTCTACCTCAGAGGAGTCCCCGCCCTTTGAGTTATTTAGAAAGGCCCAGACCAAAGCAATACACGTTGGATTTTACATCTTACCCAAGAAGGTCAAGGGATAATCGGAGAAGCACCATCTCGTATGATCAAAAAGGGGCAAGTCACCCTTAGTCCCCTCTTTCCTCCTTCTCCTTCAACTCCACCCACTGCCCTAGCACCTCCCTCACAGACTCCTCAAAAAACCCCAGCTCCCCAAACGTCTTTCTCGACTCACTCGCATCGCATCAACCGCAGAATGCCAACCTCACTCCCCTTAACCAACTTCAGGGAACCCCCCCCTTTTCTCACAATCCTATTAACCTTCTCAAACACAGCCCTCTCCCTTTCATTCCATCCCTCGAAATGTACGTAGGGGGCTCTCGGTTCAATCCCTCCACTCGTTTATCTGTGCCTAAAAGAGCAGTCTTATATCGTATTCATCAGCAGCTTCGAAGTGGTCTTTCCCTGGACCAGAGTCGAGAAGGAAACTCCCTTGAAAGTGTGCAATTGGAAAGAACCCAGAGTCGGTCGTGGTCCCATGTCAACCGGATTTGAAACCCCCGTGGGTGCAAATAGTCCTGATTGACTTCGTACTCGCCCTGGATTTCCCGCATCCAATGCCGATATCGCTCATTATGGAATGTCATTGCCTTGATGTGTTCATTTCCGTCAAGTGCCTCAAGTGCCATGTCAGCTGCTGCAGTTTTCTTGATCTTCTCCTGGAGTCGAATCTGTCTATAAGCCTTGCCGCCTTCGCTGGTAGTGTTGGTGTAAGGAGAGAGCGAACGAAAAAGGTTCGACCGAAAGCGAAGGCGAACCCGTATCGATAATTATGACTTTTCTTTCCATATTTGACTGACTCATGAGTTTCAGAGAATCAAGTCCGGCCTTCCGAAATGTCTCACGAGACGGCGCTTTCAAAATTTTACCTTGGATCCGATATCATCCAGGTCATTATCTCCATTTGAGGCCAATAGCCTCCCGTTAGCTTGATTGCTCTTCTTGAATCTTACCTAATTGGTCAATTCTCGTGCTTGAAAACGACGGCTTCGTGCTTGGAAAATCGGTTCCGAGGCCTTTTTCAATCAGTGCATACAGTTACATGATAATTTGACACTACCAAGAGCTTACAAGTTCTGGCCTCCCGTCCTCCCAAGTCTTATGCTTCTCATCCCTGACTTCCGCATCTAATCCAGTTCCTTCTTCTCTAACCAAGCCTTGAACATTTTTCTGCTCAAAGTTAGTCTCGGTAGAAAAGAAACCAACCCATGAATCGAAGAACTCACAATGCTTCCACCGGCTTGTCCCAAGGGACCATATGGCCAGCGCCGTTCACTCTCGCATATCGCAGTGGACCACTCTCCCACCACAAGCCACCGCTCCAAACTTGCTTGTTGTTCTCTTGTTGATAGCGAAAATCTGGAAGGCCTTTCCAATCCAGCGACCCAAAGACTCTTTCGTTCCCAACGAAGTTGCAAATCCAGTCATACGTTCCGACATAAATAAGCGCCCGAATTCCGGAATGCAACAAATTGGCAACATAAGGTCTGGTGTCGATGATGAAGTCATTCACTTTCTGGAATTCACGGCCAACTTTATTGCTGCACCCAACGAAAACTGGTGCTGCTTTGTCGACTCTGAATGCTTCTCGGACTTCGTCCTTTCGCAAGAACTTGGTGATTGAGTTCATAATTGGATAGCACAGGTATCTGGTGATCTCCATTAGCATTCCTGGGGGGGAGAACATGTAGTTGAAGAAATATTTTCAAGGACCTACCCTTCACAAGGTCGACTGATATCATAATAGTTCCGTCCCGAATTGAAATATGGTCGTTCGAGCTCTTCACTACAGAATCCCTCGGCGGATTGACAGATGATTGGATCTGGGTAAGCGTGGCAGGCCTTCATCAAGTATTCGCATCTTCCGACAGAGACAGCCATTTTCTCGCACACACTTGATTCCAGAAGGGGTCCAATGCCTGTCACATTGGTGCAGGGGATATCGTAATACGAACTGGCTTGCTTGGTATCACTAAAGATGCCGTTGCCGATCAAGACAGATTCCAATGGAATTTGCTCGTCAAGTGTGGCAACCTTGTTCATCTCATTGATGTGATCGGCAAAGACGGGAATGTAGTGTCCTAGTTTGTTAGCAAAAGTCGGGTTACAGGCGGAGAGTGCTGACCTCCGTAAGACTCTCCGGCAATGGAGAATGGCAGTGACCTCGACTCTGGAAACGCCTTGTACCACAGTCTCATGAAGGCGTAGATGTCCTCGCTGGCTGCAAAAGTGCCACCTTTTCCACCATGATACGAATCATTGGTATGGTAAGAAAATCCTACACCAATCTATTTGGGGTGTTATTACCAGGGCAAAGGGGTGGGTCAACACAAACATACTGGCTGATCTAGAAAGAAAACATTGGCAGCGCTGATCCAACTGTGGGGATTCTCTCGAGCTGACTCGCCGTCTTCGTTCACCGTGCACGGGCCCAATTCCATGAAAAGACCTGTCATGCTCGAACATCCAGGTCCTCCATTGAGCCAAAGGACAAGGGGATCATCTTTTGGTTTCGAGCGTGATTCGAAGTAAGCAAAGTAGAAATGTTTGTCCCCGGAATTCAGGTACCCCGTGTATCCCGAAGTCGCCCCAGGGCAGATGTCAGCCACAGTGGGTGGCGCGTCGCTGTTGATTGATGGATTACTAGGACCGTGTGCTTTTATGGTCAGACTGTGGTCCGGATGAGCCTCGTGGGTGAGGATCCTGATGCCAGAAGCATCAGAGGATCCCCCCAGCGTATCAGAGGTAGGATCTGTGAGTGGAGCTTGAGATGCAAAGGAGGCTGTGGACACAGCGGCAAAAGACACCACGGCGGCCGGCCAAATGTATTTGATCATACTGTTGTAAGAGATACGGACTGTTGATGGTCGTGTTTGTGTGAGGATGCACCAGATGAGGATTACTTTGCTGCTTGTTGATGGTTGTTGGCAGCCTGAAACCCCGAGCAATCAGCGCTAAGATAAGGAAATCATTATGTCAGCCGACCCATATCTCCCCTGAATCAGTTTCGCTTACGGATTGCCCCCTAACCCTACGAGAGGGCAAAAAAAGAGATGACCTGTTCCAACTCCCAAGTAAATTCTGGAGAACATATGAAATCGGAGAATGAAATGGCAAAAAAAAAAGATTGGAGCGTCAAATAAAGGCCGCCACAGGGTTCGAACCTGTGTCCCCAGAAATTTCAACAAAGGTGTTGTCAGAATCTGATGTGCTCTGGTATGGTGATTAGGTCGGATCAATTCAATGCAATTTCGGGGTACTTTAACTTACAACCACTACACTAGGCAGCCCATTGGAGGAATTGGTAAAAAGTTCTAGATTCAATATATGACCCTATAATTCCAGCCGGGGAGTGAATCTTCACTTGACTCTGCCCCGTTTCATGAATAGGGGGCTTCCATATATATATTAAGTTCGAGGTCAGGTGAAGAGCCGTTGCTAAATTACAGCAATCTAGGCTAATCCGTCCTCTGCCTTACTCTCCCTCTTCACATCGCACCCATTTGCCTCACACCACAACCCTGCTCGGTGATCACCTGTCCACTAGGAAAATTTAATATCCGACCCCACAAAGAGGAATGCCACGAGATCCTTCCGCCATCTTCCAGCGACATTAATTCACTGGCTGCGTTTCCAACGAAGGTAGAACTCCAAGGAACTATTCCCACAAAATGGAGCCACCTCCCGTTGCTAGTGTCACTAGACTTGGCCCCAGCCGAGTACTCGCACTTGCGGCTTTGCAGCCCCTCTTGCTCTGACATCAAACTTCACATCTAGGAATAAGATGATTAACGACTATCACAGCAATAACCAAGCCCGCTTAGTCTGGCCAGCCGAGCAACCTGGCCTTTCTTCTTGAAGCCATGAAAAAGTGCGAGATAAGAGACTTTCCTCCGAACCTGCGGCTTTGCCTCTCTCACTCTGACATCAGACCTTCACTTCACTCCTAGCGCTACGACAGAAAAACTGGTAACAATCACTTGCTCTTCGCTTGCCGCCCGGAGGGACGGAAGACATGGAATCTCCCCCTCTATCGATACAATGTTATACGGAATAAGCGAGGGCTCTCCGGCACGTTTTACTTTCAGACAAGCGCGGCCATCCTCCCGAGAATAAACCCCCTTTATCACACCCCATTCAGGTACACCAGAGACTATGTGAACAATCAATCATCAACAGCAGGAAGTTCACATCCAGGCACTTGCACCTTTCCCTTACTTCACCCCTTTTCTAAGCGAGATGGTAGACAACACAACACCGACCCCGAACTTGCCTCACAACATCAAGCAGACAAGACAGTTGAACATGGGGATTTTCCCCCAAACGTAATATATATGACCTCTATCAAATATGGTATGCAAAAATCTCAAGTACGGTAAAGTTTCTTCGTGAGTCGTAAGCGTGATACCAGGTATCCCAATGTGCAATGCAGCGCAAGTTTTGATACAAACCCCCTCCCTGCCGCTCTAACTACATACAAATCTGGGCAGGGAGGTACCCCTCCTTCCCGAGGCGTCACCGCCTCCAGCCAACAAGGATACAACCACTAGTCATAGGTTCTAGAGCACTATTTCCTCCTGTGAGGAGCTTCTTTTGTGTAGAGTTGACGTCCACCGCTAAGGCGTCAGAATTTGATTGAGAGAACTGAAAGGTCGTGAGATAGGAGGTGTGTAAATCAATGACCACTTTTACGGCCATTATGAATCGAAAGGTTTGTTGGTTCTCACAACGAATATCTGGATGATGAGAGTTACACATCCAACCACCATTGCGATGGTGATGATTGGGAGATTTACGCGTGCAAAGTCGAGCCGCCGCACGTGAATATGTTTCCTGCCAAGAATGTCCCGCCAAAGGAGACCAGCTAGAGAGGCGCTAAATGCCGTGCTGAATGCTCCATAGTTGACGCCGAGGGCCATGGCATATATCGATCCCCAGAAGGTTCGATCGGAAATTGGCAGCCCTGCATCTTGACGGATTACTATCCATGTTTGGATAACGCGGCATAGAAGTATAGTGGTACCAATGTTGGTACCTGCAAACTAGTGAGGGTTAGCTGAGCCTGCTCATGTTCATGACCAAATCAGAGAACTCACATTGCACAAAATTGTCGAAATAAAAGCCATGCCGCCAATGGCACCGACAGTCCCTGTCT
The DNA here is from genome assembly GCF_002865645.1 of Hyaloscypha bicolor E. Classification (NCBI taxonomy): domain Eukaryota; kingdom Fungi; phylum Ascomycota; class Leotiomycetes; order Helotiales; family Hyaloscyphaceae; genus Hyaloscypha; species Hyaloscypha bicolor. The sequence goes on along the minus strand of NW_020194684.1, from coordinate 1,952,544 downwards.
TCTTCACCCACTGATAACTTCCAGTCAGCATTACTTGGATTAGGGAATATCGATATGTCGGATCAGGGGCACCCAAAAGGCGGTTCCCTGAACGTCTCACAACTTGCGAGGCATTCAAACTGGACAAGGTAAAACTCGAGAAATCACATACATGATCCCATCCATAGGCAAATACGGGTACCCAGCCATTCGTCACCAAACCTTGTACTAAGACAAACATGGAGAAGGCAAAAGGTAAGAGCGCGTAAGGCAAGTGTGATAACACTGCTGTGACGGTCGGGAATGTCTCCTGGGACCACCTATGAAACGATTCCACAAGAGATACGAGTGTTGGACGCTCCTGCTGCCGTACGACCTCCTCAGAGATTGGCTCGGAGGAGACTCGCTCGGAGAAGACTCGCTTCTCCTTATAATCGCCGCTCAATGCTTGCGGCCGGTGGCTAGAGGCTGGGTGATCCAATTCTCGTTTGCCATCTGGTGTGCTTACTACGCTGGTCGATCGCTCATTCTGCGAGTTATCGTCTCTTGGTACCAGCTTCGCGACAGATGATGCAAGCTCGGGAGCCGCGTCATCGCCATTCTCAGACACAGCAGGCTGTAATGGAATGGCTCCGTCGGCGCCTTCCTGGCTCTGTTGTAGACTTTCAGACGAGTTATCATCCCCCGCAGCCGCTTGTCTTGCCTGTTCGGATCGAAACCTCTCTTTTTCTTCTCTGCCAACCCTGGCAATCTCGCGTGTCTTCTTCCGATTAATCCAACCGGATCCCAAATCCCAGCAGAACATAACAACGGCAGCTGGCAATGTTATGTAGAAGACGGGCACGTCTTTGCCGTTGCCTGAGTCGCTAGCGTTGACTGCGAGGAGGGTGATGAGTGTAGCGGACATGATGAGAGCTCCAAAGGCAGCGCCTTCCCTATCTACGAAAGGATTCATAATCTCCTCAAGCGATAGAACCTTCCCTTGTTCATCATTCACGTGTTGCTTCTCTTGCTCTTCGGCGATTCCTCTACCATCAGGAATGTTAGGGTTCACGGGAACCTTGGCTTGCTCTTCCTGGGTGAGCTGGTGCATCTCAATCTTCAACGGGATGAGGGTCTCTTCCGCAAAGACGATGTATAGTAGAAAGGGGAAAAGTACGATGGCTGTGACAAGGACTGGGACAATCATATTTGCCTAAAGTCTTATAAGCATTTTACTCTCCAGATTTCGGAAAGGGGGAATAATGCCCCAAGAAATTACTAACCGTGTACTTAATAAAAGTCACATGAAAGGCACCGGCAAGGACGAGGTTGGTTGGGTTGGAGGAGACGAGGATAGCTGAAGCTATATTGGCTACGGCGAACTGAGTGTGAATCCACGCGCGTGGATGGACTATATTGCTTGACACTCGGGTCATGTAGGCGAGGAAAGCCGTCCCAGACAGAATGATAGGGTCGTTTCCAATGCAGGTACCAAGGGCGAAGAAGAAGGCATAAAGGTAGAAGAACAGCCGGTGTCCGACCCCACCGCCCTTTTGAAGCACTTTGAACGCCAACCACCTGATCAAGCCGGACGCGTCGATCGAGATGGCGATGTATGCCAGTGTGAGGAAGAATATCATGATGTTGTAAGGGAGAATACTGTTTGCGCCGAGTGTGCCATCGTGCACTTCTTTTCTACCGATAGCGAGGATGGCAAGCAGAAAGAGGTCTGCTATCAAAGGCGCCGTTACAAAATTCATTGGGAACTTCAGCCGTACCCAAAACTGGGCTTTGCCAGGGTCAATCGTATCGCCATGCTGAGAGCGATCTCGCCTCGGCGGTATAATTCGAAACTTGCTCAGGGTATCCAGGAAAGCATTCGAAAGTGGTCGAGGGACGAGGATCGGAATATCAAAGGGGAAAAGCACAATGAGATCTGTGCAGAGGAGTTAGACACTTAGAATCTAACCTTAGCAGGGCCATCTCATCCACTTACTAGTGAGAATGAAGGTAATCAAGGTTGAGATTGATTTGTAGCCTCTGATTTCTCTGGTGTCTGTGCTAACGCCGCTAAGGCCGTCCATTGCGGCAAGCCCTTTCGGACAGAGATGCTAGATTTGGATGCTTTGATCGAGAGATGCCTGAGATGGAGCCCACGCTCTCTAGCCAATGCGAGAGCCAGTTTCTCTTAGTTGTAGCCCATCTGTGACCACTTTGTTCAAAGTGTAGGCCAGCGACAATGCATCGAATTGTTGAGACTATGTCGAGGAGCGTCAGAGAGAGATTGAGGGTCGATCAAGGATGGATCTCCGAGCACGCCGAGGGCAGAGCTTATGGCATTGATTGGCCGGGACTGGGAGAGCGATTAGACTGCCACACGTATCTAGAAGCATCACTGTCAGCAAGTGCTGACCAGAGGGCAGTGAAAGCGAGCCGGATCCGACGACGATGAGGTTGGTGTTAAGCAAGAAAAAAAAGGTCCGACGGAATCAACCGTTGACCTCACCCCGCCCCCAGACCGCGTCACGTGATTGGACTTTTTGCAGTGGCTGAAAAGTGGAGGGTACCGTACCGAGCCGTTCCGCAAGAAAAGGCCGAAACCGTCCAGCAGGAGTCATTCGCCCCAGATTGGCCGTCAGACGTCGCTGGCAATAGTGGGCGTTCAATTGTGGAAGCAATCACAGGACAATACTCGGTGCAAGGTGTCGACCTTTGAGCGTTTTTCGTGGGGCCGTGGGTTGGCTGGGGAGGAGCGGATAGAAGATAGGAGGGGAGTGAGGCAGGCGGCAAGTATGTACTTCTCGTTGGCTTGGCGCAAGGCTGTGCATGAAACGTATGCGAAGGTGAGGGAATAAGAAACCGAATTAGTAAGTGCTACTCGGTCAATCTCGGGGCGGTGAAGTGTGAATGGAGTGAGGCGTGCACGCTGCACCGCATTAAGCGAGCCTTCACATCCAGCTGGTGCAGGGCGAATTTTGCTGCGGCTGACGGTCGATCGATTGGGATCTGGGGGCCACAAGGACTTTCTTTTTTGCGCCTTCTGTCATCTGTCGATCCTCCGCAGCAAACACTGATGCCTGCTACAAGCAAATAGATAACCCGTGCCGGCCAACGTGTCTGGGCCTTTCTGCAAACTCTCAACGATGCCAGCACTGCCCTCAACCGCGCTGGGAGCCACTCTGCTTAGTCGCAACTTTATAGCAAGAGCAGTCAACGCCACGACTGAGGGAGACCAGGCTTTGCAAGTCGTGTGCGCGTTTCCCGTAAGCGGCCAATACGGTCCTGGTTCAAGGGTCTTGTACTGTGAGCTCCCCCCCCCCCTCCCTTTCAACCATTCAACCGCTCAAGAGACCTCCGCAAGCTTGGCGCGGGGGCAACGAGAAAGCTGCGAACTGACTCTTCACCCATTTTTTGCACTTCAGATATCCTAATAGCAGCTTGTGTGGTTGGCAAAGATCTGGAGTGGCTTCGGAATGCTTGCTTGGCAGCAGCATTGCTTTTCCCAGCTGTGGCAGCCCTCCACGGGATTGTACTGGCCGCTCTGCACCTCGACAGTAGGTTATGGATGCCTCTGATATGTCCTACGACTAACAAAACTCTCAAGATGCTGTCGACATGGATGTGTTCGGAGCGTTCCAATTATGCGCCATAGGCATATTGGCCGCTCCGATTACCGTAAAACTTAGTCGAACTTACTTCAACGATCCCGGAAGGAACGCCATCTTCGTATGGACCATACTGGTACTTATCGGTCAGTCTTCGGGTTATATATGTAGGTACCTGCTAACCAACGTTTCTCTAAAGGGTTACTGTGCTTGACTGTGGAATTCTTCCGGATCAACCCAGTTTCATGTCCATATGATAACTTTGGCCAACCAATGTCAACTGATCCAGGCCAGTTCAATTACACTATACAGCCCCAGTGTGGGCTCAGATGTGATACCTCATGGCCGCAGTCACCCATTCGGCAAAACTCTGCCAACAACATCTACGTGATCCCTGAACCGCAGAGAATCACCTTCGGCATGGCCACGCTTCTCGCCGCAGCATGTTGTATCCCTGCCATCATCTCGCTAGTCACCATGTGGAACAAAATCCTTGAGATCAACTGGAGGTCACGCTTCGGCAATCGAAATAGAGATTTGCTAGCCACAATTGAAGGAACAAATGGTGCTACCGAGGAGACGATGTCGAGAGTCAACAAGTACATCAGGAGGATCCTCAATGTCGTCGAGGCTCCGGTGTATGGTGCTGCCGTCTTCTTCATCCTCATCATGGGCGAGTTGAACTTCTTCAGTCACCAAGTCTACTACCAGACTGAACCCATGACAGCTATCGGCCAGTGGGCTCCAATGGTAACCTATTTCTCTGTTCTTTTTCCCGAGCTTCTTTCCTCTCTGGTCGGGAGGATGTTTCATGCTCCTGGCTCGCTCCCTCCTCTCTCCGCCCTAAAGAATACGTTGCTAATTCGTTGGTAGGCTGGTACTGGGCTCGCTGTGTTAGGGTCTTTGTACCTCAAGGTCCACAAGGATCTGGTGTCTGTGCAGGACGAGACGCCCCCAAGTGGCGAGGCGTATCCTCCCGAAGCTTCGATGAGTGAAGTCCGAGACGGATCTCCAACTCCACCCCGTCGTGTCAGGACTCGAGGCACGGATAAAGGGCGTGATAGCATTTCAAATGGCGGGGTAAGGGTATCAACCGAAGAGCATCCTAGGATCAACCCCATCCAGAGAGCCCAGACAGTCGCCGCTGGAAGAAGCTTCTCCGATCCTGCCACAAACCCGCTACAGCGCGCGTTCACTCTGCAGGACTTAGGTGGCCGACGCAGAATTGCCCGAACTCTCCTCAGGCTCAGCGACAGCCTCGGCAGCGCCACACAAAACCAGTTCGACGACTCTGCATTCAAACGCGGACCAGCACTCGACTACCCGACGCTTCCAGGAGAAGAGCAACGCAACGACAAGCTCCCCGACATCATGAGCCGATACAACCCTGGGCGCGACGCCGACGGCAACGCCACCCCTCGAATGCGATCACATTCGAGAGCGCCCAGCTTCAGCGGCAGCATGAACTCCGGACTTGGGATTAATCTTGACGGGAGCCCCTCGCCTCGAACGCACTCACCTCGAAGACCTACCTTTCCCACCGAACGAACCTCGGGCGAGAACGTCCTTTCACGAACCACTTCCGGTCCCAATGGAGACAGGCCGCAACGGCGGGCCACACTCGAGGTACCAACGAGCCATCACAACCCTATGAGAACCCAGTCTGGATCCTCTGTCACCTTTGATAATAGTGCCAGCGGAGGTCGTATCGAGCGCCATAGCATCAACGACGGCCCGGGCTCGCCTGCTATCGTTGTCTCCCCGGATCCCCAAGAATCAGATGATGAATTTGCGGTAGAATGAGACAGACCCATCAACTTTCTTCGTCATGCTACATGCCCTGATACGGGCATGCCAGCACCTCAAAAGCGACATTCGTCAAGTCACTAGCCTCTGTATGGAAGAATAGGAAGGACCCCACATCACGACTTGTCCACTTGGTCACTTTAGCAGCCTACATACCTGTCCTGTCAGCCACAACTTCCCTATCGAGGCTTCGCCCCTTTTCACAACCTCAACTACTCTTAGCTATTTTCTTGCAGCACCACCTCATTCGAGGCCGACACGTTTAGGATAGCTCGAGTATCCAAATAACGAAACAAACCTGCACCAGAAGGGCAAACTGCAACACGGTCAACAACCTCAAAAAAACAGTACGATCAGTAAATCCGGCATATCAGGAGATGATACCCTCGGCGTTCATGGTCCGTAAAAAGTTTATAGCAGGATAAATACAATGGGCATCTAACACAGGCGCCGGATTCTGAATTTACCTGTAATATTACCTCCCCCGTCCCGGTTGGGAAAACCGAGAGGATATCTCTCACTGAAAATTTACTGGGAGGATATTTGCACACATAGATGGAGTATATAGGCTACTTCTGAAACCAGAATATACATGTTTCTGGTACGATGACTTCATCTTACTGCTTGTCCTGTCGTCCATCAACTGAATCTTGGGCTGCTCAAATAGGGCAGCTTTGAAGTGACCATCTCCTTGCCTTCTCCCATCAAGCCCCTTCATCCCCATTTCAGCAAGAGCGATCAAGTATGGTGAGGATTCTATCGCATTTCCCTCATGTCTTTCTTGCTCCCATTCCCCAGCCCCTTTTCTTCCTCGCTAGAAACGGCTCGGTCCGCAGCCCCACTCACCCCGCCCCCTTTCCTGAAGCGAAAGCGGCCTCACTTGTTTCCAACACTCATTCACAACTCTCACCCACATAAACACAGTTACTACCTACATAAACCTCCAGCTTCTGTCCCAAAGATTGATAACGCTCCTTGCAATCTCTCCACTTCGCCGTGTACAAGACCAGTTCATACCTCCATGTCAATCAATCAATTTTGTTGAATTGGTACTAGCTTACTAGTCCTTCCAGTACCAGGTTCAACTACTAATATTAGCTTCGCCACTCTCATTTATAATGGTTTACTATGGAAGCCTATGGAATAGCTCACTATGGAAGCTCAGGGAACGCTCACTAATATATATGAGTCATCTGATTTATAATATACTGGAGGAAATCGCCACCCACTAGTGGGTATATAAGAACTGTACTTTAGATTCCTCCTCTCCTTTTTTACTCTTCACTCTCCTGTATCTAGTCATTTTACAGATTGTCAACCTCCAATATATCGATTTTCCATCAATAAATCGATCACTTTCCAATAAATTTCTTCGATGCTTGCTCGACCTCATGAATCGACAAAGGCGTTAGGAGAATGCCGGTACCATCACTTTACAGCAATGCGCTCACGTGAAGGACGCGAATTTGAAAAGGGGACTCTCGCTCAAGGTGTCTTGCATGACGATGTCCTTAGATGAGGTTTGAGCAGCCTATGCTTTCTTGAGTAAGTTGAGCGCATGTTTCCGTGCTAGTACCAGGGGAACGACTCACGGGAGGTGCTGTCTGTATTGAACATAAGCCGTTTCGAGTGTCCTCCGAGGGCTTGGAGCAGAAATAATCATCGTCTCGTCCTCAGACTGTGTGATTTCTTGATCTGCTAGCCGACGCAGATCCATTTTGGTAAATGGCAGCGCTTGAAGCCAAGTTCAAGAGGTCGGAGCCACGCGCGAGGGTTTAAACCTTCTGTGTTTTGTGTGAGGTAATTGATAATTGGAAAGAAGTAGGAGTAAGGTTGACTTACTGTGATTGCAAGGTTCAATATTCCCTGTTAAGAATGTCGAAATAATGTATGGAGAGTAATATTCGAAGTCGAAGTTGATGTTTTCAAGTTTCTCTCTTGCGTCGCCTTTCAACGATCACAACGTAAAGCTGCGGCGTGTTGCTCGAATGATTCTTCTTAATCCAATCTACTGCAGCGACCCACTCTTGCTGGAGAACGAGGTCATTATGTAGATTGAAATTGCGCCTTTTAGACTTGTCAATCTCCGGCACGAACTGAACCCGATGGCGTTCCCGGTCCAGATCCATCACCAAATCGTACTCGCATATCTCCTTTAAGGATTGCAGAAAGGCTGGTCCCGTGGCGTTGAGGTCCAGAGGTCCAGACACGCAGACATCGTCGACGGCCCACACGTATTCTACCACGAGAAGCTGCGAGCTCTGGCTGAGCTTGGAAGAGGTAGAAGGGACCGGGGTGGCTTGAGCGCGCGGTTGGGAGGGTGTAGGTGATCCAGTAGTTCTGATAGGTGATGCGGAGGGACGAGGGATCTGAGAAGGTGTTGGAGATCCCTTGCGAGTGGATTGCCCTCTTATCAGGCCGTCGACGAGATTGTGTGTGTGTCCCTCTCCATGTCTACGTCCTTGACCATGATTGAGTGAAGGAATCGTCGCTGATTGTTTGACCGTCTGGTTATCTGAAGTCGATATCGCAGAGCGGTGGAACGAGGGCTCGTTGATTTCATGGAATTTGTTTTGCGAACTGTGGAAACGCATGCCGGCGTCTTCAGCTTCGACAGGCGAGTCGTCGGGAGCTGTTGAACGACCATCAGCATCAGAGAATAATCTAGAAAGATCTGTTACGAACCATCGTCTTCTAATGCGCAATACCCGTAATCCTTGTGCCCCAGCTCGAAGTCGGCCTCTATATAACTAGGTGGGGCGATGAGGCACGTTGTATTGTGTGTTTTATCAGATGTACTTCTCAGCCATGTGAGCTGACACTTCTGAGTCACCCTGGGGCCATAGCCATGAGCCGCAGGCGACCGCGTCGGTAAAGTTATATCACAAGTAGTGGTAGAAAGTTTCAATTTCGCGGCCTTATTCTTGGTAATGAAGCTAAAGTCGGATGATATACGGGAGCGTTTCATCGTCAGTGTATATTCTTTCTGTTCTCCGAACCCTGCAACAACTGCAGTGATTATTTCTGGACTAGGACCTGTCTCACGATGAGAAGATGTACCGGACTGCCCAGATAAGGAAGTTCGAGTTGGTGCTCTTGGTATTGGTAGATCCAGCCCAGCGCTTGGAAGGCTATTCGGGGGTGATATAGGAGCAGCGTCTTGGGTTGGGGGCTGATATATAGGCACCGTATGATGCCTTGCTTCGCTGATAATCTGGTGGATGTTCACACCTATGTGGTCGCACTCTCTTTGGAGTTTTTGGTCAAGTGTATTGTCCGGACAGGTATGGAGGAGGTCCATTGTTGCTTTGGGAAACGTCTTAACGAGCGCCCTGGCGAGATCGGTTTTTGAAAACATGGCGCCATAGCGTATAACATGGGGTATGGATAGTTTTCAAAAGGATTCGTCAATCGATGTTGAATTCGATGATTCGCGCAGTTGGAGGGGTGAACTTGAGGGACAGCCTTGTGTCTCGGTGAGCATGCGATATGGTCGGATTGGCTGGCAGCGTTGGGGTGATTGATAAGGACGCTATTCTTGAGTTCTATAATAATGGAAGAACATCTGCAGAAGACTGGGACTGAAGTTTGAACAGGTATTCTCTCGGCAGCAACATTGCGCCCAGCTGAGGTGGGGGAGACGTTTCAAGCCTAACTGACTGCTTGATCAGACCCATGCACGGCACCTTGTCCGATCTCAGAGATGCCTCTCATACTCTGATTGGGACGGGACATTTCGGAATAGTGAAGATCATATGTAATCGTCAAGAACTTGCCCAATGGGGGCCACACTGCCTGTCTTAAGAACTGCTTGTTCCTAGATTGGTGATGGGGTTCATGAAATCCCCATGTTTAAAACAGCAGGTCGACAGGGCCAGATCTAAGACCCTGGCCTACGCCGCAGGGTCGGCCGGGCACCTTAGGGTCCTTGCACCTCGGGTAGGTACTGCGTCTTCAGCAGGGGAGGGGCGTCTCGTATGCCAATCTCGACGTCGACGCATAACTCCACTCTTCGTCTTAAGAATCACTTCAACAGAACCCTTCCAAGGTATAATTCCTTCCATCTCTACTGTTTTGGATGCCCAATAAGTCGTAAAATATTCACCTTGAAGCTAATTGGGTCAAGCAGATGCCTCGGAACCAGCCCGCAGAGCATGGCCGTCCTGCTCAGTTAGCCCTCTTGCAGAGAGACAAGACGAAAACCGTCCCTCCACGACGAAACCAAGAAGAAGATTGAGTGTCCCACAGCTCTAGAACCACTTCTTTTGCCGCAGACCTCTCTCCCACTAGTAGCACTGGATTTCCAATAGCAGAGGATTGTTTGCTTCGAATCGTACGACCGTCACGATTTTGACGAGTGCGAATACACATACAGAGAATATGAATTGTACGAATCCACTGGGCGTTCCCCCGCGGAGGTTTAATATTCTCTGTCGACTGCTCCAACTATAAGAACTCGCCAAGACGACTGCACACCGCCAAGGAGGCAAAGCACAGCCCGACTAGATCCAGTCCTGCAAGAACCTCACATGTTGCCACGAATGGCGCATATCATGTTCCACATATGTGCTCCAACGTTAGATGCAGATACACCGAAAGTACTCTCCGAGCGCTTCTATTTCGAACGATAAACGCCCCCAAAACATCAATCCACGAAAGTCTCACAGGCTTCTTCTATACCCCTATCTCCAAGCCTCAAGTCTTCTCCCAAAACAAGATATCAGCACCTAATAGCAGGTCAAACTTATCATAAGAGCTGTTACGAATAACGTGAAACTTATGATGACGCAGCTTGCCACTCCCACCCGAAGAACAGTGGAGTCCCACGACCTTGCCAGCCGATCTGAGAGGGGTTCCATCGAAAACGGCACTCTTCTCTGTGCCCTCGGCATAGGGTTCCAGCTCCAAGCGCGAGACTATCCTACGGGAAATCCAATTCTCTTGGACTTCGGAACGAAGCTGAGCGAGGACAATGTGAGGGACGTCTGACTTTGAATACATTGTCACGTATTGTTTCGATGGAATCGGGGGCTGCTTCATCGTGGGCTATGTCAAGATCAGCATGACCTCAACGTATTCCAGTTGGGAATAGTATTTCAAAACATACTGCAACGGAGTACGAGGAAGTTTGTGTGTTTTTCGGTGCCAGCTGAGGGCGGTGAGAGACGCCGCCAGGTGCTGTAGCTGATCTCGGTCGTGACGGCAAATCAGGACCGAAAGAGTTGCCACCCAAGGGGCACGTATGATTACCAACGAATTGATTGAAGCTGTAATTGATTGGCTAGTTAAATATGTCATTCTTTCGCTAAGCTCTCTGAGAGGTGCTGGCATACATACTTGACTACATAGTTGGTGATCACTTTATCAGCTACTGGCCCTGCGAACAAAATCGAGTTGCTCATGGCAGTGTTATCTCGGACAATTGTTGAGAAACCTCCCATAGCTTTTTTCACATGTGTTTCTTGGGACTCGAGTAAGTCAGGCTGGGAACGAGCCCCAGACTGTGAGAGAGACATGATGAGAGACGTGGATATAAACTCGGTTTCAGAAACCTCAAACACGAAGATATGGTCATGAAGGAGAATAAAAAGAGCCTCTAGTCACCTGACCGCAGACCGACTACTGTGCCACGTGGAAGTGCATAGAACGGTCACACGAGGTGGTTGCAAATCTCGTAGCCTCGTTCATCCACACCTTCTCAAAATTGCCTCGCCCGATTCTCCGAGCGCCTCCCCAGGCTTTCTTTCTTTGTTTGTCTCATAAATTTTCATCTGACATAGACATTGGGCGAAACAATCATGGTTAGTTTGTCAAGACATTCATCGCATTGCTTCTATTAACTGTTTACGCAGGCTGAAGTTCTTGGCACTGCTTCTGCTGTAGTTCAGCTGCTGGAGGCTGCGATTTCCGTTATGGGACGCCTCCGCAGGGCTTTCGAACGCCAGAAAGAAATGGCGGCTGTCCTTGAAAAGCATGACCTTGAACTCAACAACTTAATATCATTGGTTCGCACAATCGAAGATGAAAAAGATTTGCGGACAGACGCTGTTAGCAAGGAGTTGAAGAAGCTCGGAGATATTGAACGCGAACTTGTGGACTGCCTCAATGGCATTGATCCGGGAACCAAAGGCAAAGTGCATCAGATTGCGCATCAACTGTTTCATGGTTCCAAAGAAGAGAGAAAGCTGGCCAACATTATGAACGATCTGACTCGCGCGAAGCTGGATCTCTCTTTTCGCGTTCAGGTCGCCAGCGTAGGAGTAATCCGCGACGTTGGAGATGCTGTTCTTGTCAACGCCGAGACCATCAATCGGATCGATCGCTGTTTGAGGGAGTTATTAGGAGAAGGGAAAGGACTTAGAATTGCAAAGTTGCTCAGAGATGGCTGCCCACAAGGTTTACCTCTATCTCATCGGCCGAAGTCTGTCCATAGACTAAGAAGATCTGTAGATCAAGACGGCAATTTCCGCTTGAAGAGGGCAGATGTCGATGAAGCCCTTGAATACGACGATGGAAATAAGAGGTCAGGAAATGGGCCTGGACATTACGTTCGCGAGAAGGTCAGGAAAATTGACAACAACAAGGCAGAGAAGAATTCTCTCGTGGTTGCTGCACCGGTTGTAACAGACATATGGGCGCACATGGACCGAATTGAGATCAATGGCAATTCGGCACTTGACGGCGGTGCTGTAATTGGTTATCCAATGGGCGTGGAGGGTCTTGAGTTTACAAAGTATCTCCTTGATCGTCAAGAGAGGATCGCGGATAAAGAGAGACAAGCGACTAAAGAGGAAAGAGAGGCTGAAAGGGGGTCAATGACTCCCAAGGGTTAGTTTTGCATGGGAATGGAAGGACTCAGGAACCACATAAGTTGGGTGTTTGGAGTCTTTCCACTTTAGGGGCAACGACGGAGATATCAAGGAGTAATGTTAAAGGTTGTCCTTTCTCGCTAAAATTGTAAAAGAAAGGGGGCGGGGCAAATGGGATTGTTGCGGACCGCAATTCTAAGTCAATCCCACCTTAAAGCCTGCATATTACACACCTCGTTCAAACATAACTCCTACACTGTGAAGCAATTTGGAATAAGCAAAAGTTCAAAACTCAGCTACCGCAGTGTCAAGCAATTAGAAAAACAGAACTTCCAACGAGGCTGAGCAATTCAAAAGCGAATCTAAATACAAGAACATCTCGCCGACGCCGTCAGAAAGATATCTTATGTACAGGAGGACTACCCCCGACGTTTACATATTTGTACGGTCTATATCGTAGCCGCACTACTGATCGCCGTTCCCGCAAAATAGGTTACTCTGTTTCCCGCGGCAACACCAAGCCCGCCGGCACCGGCACACAAGGGACGTCCGGGATGCTAGTCGCATTCGCCAAAAACTCCCACGATATTCGTCTTCCTGCTATTAAAATTCGTCTGCGCCATGCCAATCAGGTTGTTTTGCAGGTCGTAGACCACATACGCGCTCCTCAAAAAGGTATCTCCCAGGATCGGCGGGTACTGCGAGGGAACATCGGGGCTAAACATTATGCCAAATGCACAAGCGTCTTTGAACGGTAGACGAGGGAGGGTGATGTCGGCAGGGATAGCATAGAGACCGGTGAGGTTGTACACGAGTTCGGAGATCGGGACCCTGATGGTGACCATTGGTGTAGCGGCCGTGCCGCCGAAAGCGAAGTTGAATGTGCTGATGCTGTTGCGGAGGGAGCAGTCGACGAACAGGAGGCCGGTGGTGTCGGAGTCGTCGACGCCGTTGATTGCTGTGAGGATCTCTTGGCCGATGACGGGGTCGAGGGTTGTTATTGTTGAGCCGGAATCCAGGACGACGGGGTATTGCTCGAGGTACAGGTCTGCGAAGGTCGTTTCTTTGCCGGCTCTGGAGACCATCGTTAACCCGGACATTACTACTGCTGGGAATACATAGGTTTTGGATCCGTTGAGGAGAGTACCGGGGATGATGGGAAGCTGGGCTAGGTTTCCGTAGTATTTGTCCGAGTCGAGTCCTCCGAAGATGATGGATCCGGTGGCTTCTTGAAGATCATCCAGGTAGAGACTGTATCCCCTGGAGTTGATCAAGCCCTGGTTGACCATTGAATTGATGATGCTTGGGTATATAAAGGATGATGCGGTGGCGCCGTTGGAAGCTTCAGAGAAGTTATATCCAATGCCCATGACACCATTGGAACCTACGAGGGAGTTAGAGGCTGCCCCATAAAGGTTTCGGGGGAACTAGAACAGCGTCTCAAAGTATTTTTTCTTTGTGCGTGTTCAGAATTTGGAGATTTCTCCCAATACTTACAGTAGTGTTGTAAGCAATTCCCATTTCGAGCCCTTAATAGTAGCCCCGCCCATTGCAAAATTGTCTTGAATATAGTCGCCAGATGACCCCTCTTTATCCACATATTGTATGCTGAATCCATTCTTATGAGAGACTTTGAAAGTAGAAGATTTCTTTGCTTCGACTAGCGAAGATATTAGTATAATGCAAAATGGAATTCTTTTTATCGACTCACAAGGAGATACACATCTACCCCGTAGTTGTCTTTGGAGCGCAGCATCGGTACATAAATCCGCAGTGGAAGATAATGCCCAATCATCACTACTTCCTGTATCGATCTGGAAAGTGATCTTTTGTGCAGGAGTGCCTACAGAAGCCTCCGCTGTGTACCACCCCCCAGTTTCATTGTTGCCAAGAATTTCGGTGATTGAATCTCGTCGTCTGAGCTGTGAACTGTCTTGAGGAATTCTGGCCATGGGGAGCGTGATTATGGCAAGTGCGCAAGACCTCAGAGTTGCTACTGCGAGAATTGCAGATACTGTAGGGGCCTTCATCTTGGTCTACTTCTTGCGGCGCAAACTTGGAGGTGCTTGCTAGGGACAAAATGGAATTAGATTCAGGTGAGCATGACAGAAATATCCAAGAAAACGAGAATCAACACGAGGTAGCCATTTTTTATGGAGAAGGAAGAGGGGACTCAAGCAGAGTCAAGGTGGCGAGCGGGTCGAGATAGAAAATTCCCCTATCTGAACTGCACAAGACCACGAAATGGACCATGATATTTGCCCGACGAACCCTGCCGGCAGCTCAAATGCCGTGCAGTAGACTGACGCCCTCATTTTGTCTGCAGAAACCCTGCCGATTTTCGAATGATTGGAGCTTTAATAATACCAGGACTGAAAGATAATTGAAGGGAGACTCTTGGTATAAGTCACGATCGACAGCTTGGTTAGCTTTGTGACATATAATTTGACCGATACTCGCGTAACTCTTCTTGGCCTGAATGATATAGATAATTCTCAATGTCTTATCTCGTAACTCCAATCTAATTTTTCTATATCACAAGCCATGCCTCCGAAGGGGTCATCTCTTGGTTGCCGATATCCTAAAGTGCTCTCGAGTGTGCACTAGCCGGAGATGCCAAAGATTGATGAACGACCAGGAACGTATTGACCAGCATGAGCAGCATGAAGCGGGGGTCAATAATATACGGAGTATTTTGAAAAGCCACTGTTCAGGCAAAAGCAGGGTTTGGCCGGTTGCTACCCAGAACAAGGTCGCTATTGGATTCGTCAACAACTACCGAAACGTGAAACAATCACTATCGAACTCAAGAAGATTGCACAATATTGCCACAACCAGAAAGTGAAAACTCGGCAAGCAGCTCACGTGCGAGGTGGAAAAAATTGCCTTCGAGAGCAAATGGTGGACACTTCTCTTTGCGAAACTTGTGGAAACGAACTTTACATTGGGCATTGGAGTCACTGTTAAACTTTTACTTGATACTTGAATTGCAAGCTTGCCCGATAAGTTGACATTCCAATTTATTGGGTTCTTTTGAATATATGGAGGCGAGCAAGAAGAGCAACTAGACTTCTGTAAGGAGAAAGGGGGGAAAAGAGAAGGGAGCAAAGATGGTTGCTTTTCGCAAGTTTGAGGACTACTCCATAGACCAACCTGCTCTTCCCGGTACCAGAGTCCCATTATTCTGCTCGGTGGGCCGTTCTGGCCTAGTTCTCCTTGTGCTTTCCATTGTTGAATCCAGAGAAACCATGTACTCGTGGACCCTGCTCCTGTTTCACCTCGTCAGCACCCCTAAAGATGGTCTTTCCTCAAGCTTAAGGGCGTAACATGAACGCAAAAGAAGTCCTCTTCTGTCCTTAGAGTCCCCCACTGGACAACCTTGATAACTGGCAGCTTTATTTCCTTCCCCTTATTCTCTTCCTCCTTCAATTCCCTCTTTACACACTTCTCCATTTCTCTCAAAATCTTCTGTTGCGCTTCTCCTCTTTCCAGGTGCGGTGGACTTCCCAGAATCAGTGGTGGAACTTGGGCGCCTCCTCCAATATCTGACCGTCGGAATCCGAGCGATGACGGGAGGACGATAATTAGCTCATCTAATTCGAGGTATTGCCTTGCCATGCCCGAATTCTTCAGGTCTGCTTCGTTAACTGCGAGGGACTTGATTCGCACGTCGTTGTGGAAAACGGCATCCTGTCCTCTTCCTATGGCTAAACACTCGAACATAGGCTCCTCGAAGAGCTTGAGGCTCAGATCACCGTGTATCCATTCAGATGGTGGCGTCATGCTATAAATTGTGTCCCTGTCGTTGTCGAAGGCCACACAAAAGCTGTTGGGGCCATGGATCATGATGTAGAAGTTGAGGGCTTCATTCCGGGACTCGCGGTTCACTGCTAGAATGGTCGGGTGAAGCTTGGAAGAATCGTAGCGGTGGACTCTTCGGCCGCTATCGTCCCAGCCAAGGTGCTTTGTATAAATGACGATCGCGCGGGGTTTGGGAAAGCAATGTCGCCATATCTTCAGGCGCAATTCTGTAGGTAGTTTCGAGAAATTGGTGAACTTTCGGGAGGAGGTGAAGGGGAATGTTGTTTTGATCGTTGGGGGAGGGTATTTATGACGAGTATGGAAGTATCGTGAAGTCATCGTAGAACAGCAGATCTTGCCGACGTGCAGAACTTGAATGAGACGTGACGGAGGAGGTCTTCTTGTACCGTTGAGGGAAATGCAAGTTGACGGCCTTTTGAAGGACGGCCTCGAGTTTAGTGACTCAGCCCTGCAGCGGTCCGCTGCTTCCCCAGAGAATGATTGGCAGCTCCATTTGATGCAGCCCCCCCGCCTTCAGCCTTCCGGGCCTACTGCATGGCGGAAAAAGAGAGGGAGTGAGCGAGCTTTGCACATCACGTGAAAGCGCCTTTGGCTGTGAGGCTGTGAGTTCCCTTGACAGTGCGAATGAGGAGGAGCTTCAACGGTCTTCGGGGCACACAGACGCTCGAAACATAGGCCCAGAGGCCTCTGTGTCTGCCGACGTGTTGTCTCGGACGGCAGTGTGGTTCGAGACAATTCTCCGTCGGAAGCAAGCAAGAGACGAAACGGTGGGTTCGTGTGATTCTTGATCTCGAGGCTGGCCAGTGCCCACAAGAACAAGAGTCGGAGAGTTTGCTGGTCGCGATGGTGTCACGTTGCAGGCCCCACTCCCACTCCCACCCGCGCCGCCCGCTGAACCGGCTACCGTAGTCGCACAGCCCGGAAATTGCGCCAACCACCACCTTTTCTGCTTCACACCTCACACCTCACGCCTCACACCTCACCCGCTTCACTCCACCCGCCCGCGCTGCTGCTGCACCCAACCCCTCCATTTCGCTGCACGCCGAGTGCTTGATAAAAGCATCATGATCCTGCAGGCCCGACGTGAGTGCGTCTGCTGCAGAAGCCACCCGTGAGATCTCCCACGCCCTCGTCCCTCTTCTCTCCCCCTCTTCTGCTTGTCGATCATTCCCTTTCTCATCGCGAGCTCCCTCCGCTGCCATCAAATCGCATCTCCATCCCACGTCCTAGAACCCGGCCCTCATCGACGTCATCCCCAACCTCTCGCAAAGAGCCTTGTCAGCTCACAGAAACAGGAACCATCCCAGCTCCAGAGCAGACAGTACAAACAACTTCAAGGCAGCGCACTGCGATCCAAGTGTCTTGGCAAGGTTCGGTAGAAGACCCCGATATAATACCTTGGACCCCTTCCAGTCTGCTCCTTGCCCTTTGAAACAGCCTTTGGACAGCCTCGAGCGCAATCAGACCTTATCGGCGCCGCATCATCGTCGACCTCCCCTCGATCCAGCCTCGTCGCGCCTTCATCAACAACTCCCAACCGCTTTCCGCACAAGCAAATAAATCGTCAAGATGCTCTTCGGAATCTTCTTCGCCTTTTGGCGCTTCATGGAGATCATCACCTTGGTAAGTTCCTCCGCACTCTCACGGCCCTACCATCTCCATCAACCCAGCCTCGACAACATCAACTAACATCCTCCCCCAGATCCCCACCCTCGGCATGCTCGCATACTTCGTACACATCTACGCCAGCAACAACGCCCTAACACCAAACTACATCCTCGTCCTCTTCATCGTCAGTGTCCTCGGCGCCGCCTGGGCAATCGCAACCCTCTTCACCTACCACCGCTCGAAGCACAACGCGCGCTTCGTATCCTTCATCGACATCTGCTTCGTCGGCGCGTTCATCGCCGGCGTGTACGAACTGCGCGGCATCTCAGGCGAAAACTGCTCCACCATCACCACCAGCGCGCCCTACCAGATCAACTTCGGCATCGGCAGCCTGACCTTCGATTCCCTGCATTTCACGGCGAACAAGCAGTGCAGCATGCTGAAGGCCAGCTTCGCGTTCGGGATCATGAACTGCATTTTCTTTTTTATTACGAGTATGCTGGCTTTCTTCCATGGGAACTCGAAGGAGGCGAGGAAGGAGACCTATGTCCGATCGGAATCCCACTATTCAAGACACGGTCACCGGAGGAGTGGGAGCCACAGGAGCCACAGGAGCTCGCACTCTGGCACCAGGAGACACGCATACGTATAAGCAAGATGGGAAGTTTGGGTGGAGAGAGTGGAGACGAAGAAGAGAGGTGAGAGATATGGATGGAGCATGATGAGAAACGGAGTCTACGGCCGACAACACTATGCATCTTGATGATACGATTTGATTGATACCTTGGGGTTTTGCTTTGATAGTTAGACCTTCTAGCTGTATCGAGTTAGTTTATTGTATATAGTAATGGATATTTGACAGAGTTCCTACTTCTCTCTTCTCGAGTGCCAAATCCTCATTAACACAAGTGAAACTCTTTCCATCGACGCAATCCCAGACTCGCAGGACTTGGAGATAGAAAGAGAATATAGGCTCAGCATCGATCGTCAATAGAAGTATTATATACAAAATCCCAGCTCAATAGATGTATGTATGTGTCCCGAGGAACATCGTCATACCTGTAGATTGTACAAACCAAGATGCAAATAAAAAGACAGTCTCACCAGCCCCCTCCCTGGGTATGGGTTGCAGCGAACTCACTTGCAGTCTCTGAGATAAACAAGTATACAGTTAGAGTCTCACTTCAAATCCATCATCAAAGTGTCAGGGGCCTACTTCTCATCGTCAATGTGCTTGAAGTTGGGATGATGTTTTCATTTTGTTTGTTTAACGGAGAGTTCACCTCCTTTCTCCATCCCCACCGACAGTATACCCCCTCGCAACACCGCTCCTCCCCTCCTCAATCTCCTGACTTGCCTCCGTCTCTGCAAAATCACTACCTAGGCCTTGCCACGTCCTCTGATTCCGCAGGTACTCGGCACCGGGACTCACCGTTCCGTTTACAGTTACCAGATCCCCTTTCGCCCTCCTCGTCAGGACTTTCGACGCTTCTGTGCTGCCTCCTGATTGACCTGGGCCCTGCGAGGCAGGAGGAGAGGTCAAAGAAGAGGTGGTACGCATCGGTCGGGAATGAGAGACGTAGCGGCCGGTCCGGAGATCGAATTCAGGGGGCGCGGATTCTTCTTCTGAATCCTCGTCCTCAACCCCATCCCCTCTTTCCGCTCCCTTCATCTCCTCTTCGTCCACTCCAACTTTGCTAGAAGAAGCACCAACCATCTCCTCCACACCGCCAAAATCGCCCCTCCAGCTCCCATCCCAAACCCTCTCCCCATCCCCCTGCAGGCACAGCCCCAACTCAAACGGCGTGATCACCGGCCTGAAAAACTCACTTCCCTCAATCAGACTACTCTCCCAACACCCAACAACAACCCATCCCCCAATCTCGCTGAAGTTAGCAATCTTGGCCGCGTTCACCTTCCCTACGACGAAGGTGTAGGACTTTTTCCCGGATCGGGTGATGAGCGAGCGGATCGAGGTGATGGTGGATAGGTAGTTGGCGACCGAGAGGGTGTTGATAAGGATCCCGAAGACGGGGCAGGTGGAGAGGCGGGTTAAGAGGGCGTAGCGGCGGCGAAGCGTCATTGCGGTGTTTGCTTGGATGGTCTTTTGAGTGGAGGTTGAGGATGGAGCTGGGGAGCTGGTGGGGTAGATGAACATTTCCCTGACTCGCGAGGAGAGTGTAAGGAGTAATGCTTGTGGTGGGTCGGAGATGTGGAATAATGAGTATTCTTTTAGGTCTATTGAGGTATCCAGTTCTCGATTCGGGATTTGGGATGAAGGGTCGTGGATTATTGGTGGTGTGAGGAGTCTTGTGTAGCCTGCTGAGAGGAGGGAGGTGTGTAAAGTCGGGATGTGCGTGTTGTATGTTATGTCTGCCATAAGGACGACTTTCTCTTCTTTGGAGGAGAAAGTGGATTCGAAGGCTTGAACAGCGTCTGGAATGTCTAGAGGATGGCTGGTGAAGACGTAGATAACTGGTAATCGTGCAGTGGGGGAGAGACATGACCGTCCGTAATGAACGACCACATCTGCCTCGACATGCTCGGCGGCGATTTCGTCCACGCAGCAGGATCCGTAGGATGTATCTGCCAAGATATAAAATCTGACTCGCTCAGCTGTGCCATCCCTTCCTTTCTCTATTCCATTCTCCCGAGCTTGTTCAGTCCTGGCCGAAGACGTTGACAGGTGGGTGAAACTCGTTACCAACTCATCTTCCTGCCTTACTTTCCCCGCCGGAGCAACGGTAGCAGGCGACCTCTTCAGCTCCTCCTCTAGCGCCTCAAATACCCTCGGTGAATCTCTCAGCATGCCGTCCGGGAACTGTAACGCGACTCTCTTATACCCTCCATCTCTAACTTCCCGCGCCGTCCGCGCGATCTCATAAATCTCCCATAATTCGTCGTCTGTCGGCCGAGGAGTGTTTTGGGCGGTAGAAGCAGGCGTAGGATCTTCGAAAATATGTGCCTCGGGCGTGGAGAGCACAGGAGGGGCTATCAGTTGAATCGAGTCGGTCATTGTTATTTGGAGGAGAAAATTTGGCGGGGTTGCACTTTTCTGGAGCTCCACAAAAATATGCGGCCGCTTCATGTCAGGGGTTGGATGAGAGACTTCACCGTCAGACCAAGCAATTGTTTTACAAGTTTATTTTCATTATTGTGACTTAAGGCCAGGAGTCGAACGCTAATTACGCTCAGAACAGTAGAAGTGTGTGCGTTCATTGACAGGAAACAATCCCATGCAAATAGCAGACCCAACTCCATCTATTCCACCCCGGCCATTTCGTCCACCATATCATTAGTAGTATGCATCCATTCTTCATCACCATTCCCCTGATATGCATCCCCATTCATTCCGTGAAATCTTATACCATGTCAACCGAAAATGAAAAGACAAAGGGCAATCCATAAGCAAGCCATGGGTATTGAATCAGAAACAAACATGCCTCCCAGGATCTCATTTAGAAAAATTCCCTCCAAAGCTCCCCTCCTTTAGAATTGGTAATCATCGAAATCTTTGATGAGGAATTCCTTTTGGGGTCTATTGCGAGAGAAGTCTTCCTCCTTGATTGGCCACTCGTCAACATTGTGAGAGGAGAAACCAGTGTATGGAGGGAGCTGGTGCTCGGTAATGTCCTTCCGATGGCTACGTCTCGATTTGCCCGTGATTGAAGCGGTCGCAGAGCTCATGGTTGGAGAACGGACCGAGCCCTCAGCATCGCTAGAAGCCACCGATGGGGCAGCAGATCGAACAGAGTGTGAATGGTGAGCATTTCGGCGGGTCGTGCCCATGATAAGGGGAGGAGTGTGATGTTGTGGCCAAGTTGAACGGATGGTCCAGCAGTGGCTACGGACGTGGCTTGCCTCATCGATGTCCTGGTTAGTTCCCATTGCGAGCCAAGGGGGAGTGCCACGAAGCTTAGGGCTCATGTGGTAGGAAACGTCATTGACGTAGCGTATGTGCGGCGTATCGACGGAGATAGACGCCAAGGTTTGCAGGATGAAATAGATCAGAACCCATCGGCCTCGTCGAGCAGCGTACGGATCAGTATCACCGGCTCTATCACCCTTTTCAAATTTAATGAACGCATCTACCAGGTCGTTGCTGACGAAATCTGATCCCAAGATGTAGATATTGGTTGATTCGGTGTAAGCCAATGCCGCCTTCCGCTCTGCCATCTTGTCTTCCTGGGGCTTTGCGGCCGATTTCTTCATCTTGAGAAGATTCTCCTTCGAATCGGATCTCTGCGGTAACGTGTCGGGAACAAGCGGATAGGGGCAAGGGATGTGTGGGTACTTGTGAAGATTGTCGAAAGCAACAAGGATATCAGTGAAGGGGCAATCGGCCGTATCTGCTTGGAAAGAGGCGTCTCCGTAATTGACAAGATTCCACTTTCGGCCGCTTCGTTCCTCCGAGCCATCCCAAATAACGTCTCGATTAACGAAGTATTCATATAGCGCACCAAAGTCACTCTGTAGCTTTTGGGTCAGGTTTCTGTGGAGCCACAGGTCATGTCCATGAGGCGCAGACGGAGGCCAAGATTCATAGGAGTTTCGATAGTGCTGCAAGAGAAACTTTTGACATCGTTGGAAGGCTGCTCGGCTAGGTGAATTGTCCTGCATTGGTCGCCACTGGTCAAGAAAGTCGAAGTCCTTGAGGCGTTCCTCACAGCCCCCAACGCGGACCGAGACCTCCAAGCTTTTTCCATCAAGGAGCGACCTGGTAACCGGGGTGAGGTATTTGTACTCGGGCGTGGCTTCAAGCCGATTGTACATCCCAGCACAATGGACAAATGATTCTCTCCATCCTTGCTCCCAGCGAATACCAGGACTCTCGGACCAGGCAAGCATGGCTACAGCCATGGACGGATTTTCTCGGACATTGTCAAAGCCTTTACCGACAACGTATTCAAGAAGCATCCCGATGGGGTCTGTCGATGGCATGTAAGACTCGAGGCGCTCACGAAGGTCATCCAAAGCCTGGTAGAGATTGAGGCCAACTAACGAAGCTTGGTACAGAACAGCGAAGACATTTCGAGTGGTGACATTGTGACGAATGGCTTCGGTCTGTGACTTATTGGTCGGCGTTGGGAAGGAAATCTCATAGGATATTTGCCCGTCGTACATGTCATAACTGCTGTTGCCTTCATCGGAGGTCGGAGGTGTGTGTTGGTATCCCTGGCGTGCCGGCTGAATCGATCTCATGCCTGGAGAATTAAGAGGGGAGGGCGGCATGCCGAAGGAGTTTGCATCGGTAGCACCTTCACGGAGCAGAGAAAGAAGGTGTCTCGACTCCGTAGCTTCAAGGACATGGGACGACAGCCGAAAGGAAGGCGGTGGTCGAGCTGACGGGCGAGTCTCCGGACCGAGGAAGACTAGAGTGTCGCCATTGGGGTCCCAAAGCTCTGGATCCTTTCGAAGCTTGTTCCATGCTTGTGGGGGTCGACCACCTCCAATCCATCGTTTCAAAGCGGGTCCTTGTGGAATAGGCGGGAGTTTCGTCTGCGGTGGGCCTGGTCGAACATAGTCTGGTTCGCTGAGTTGCTGTTGGCGGGCCTTGAATGAAGGGGGGATGTAGTCGCCAGAATCAAGCTCATGGGATTCCGGACGAAACGTGGTAGATGTCTGCGGTCTTCCGTCCGAGTCACCATTCTTCTTCTTCTTGCCCCCAAATGTCTTCGACAGACCTTTCCTAAAACTCTCACTCTTCTTGTCCATCACCGATCTGAAAGATGACTTCTCAATGCCGGAGACCTCGATGACTGGTACATGGGGCTTGCGTACACGAGCATAGGCAAGGTCATCCGAGCCGACTGACATGATAGTCGAGATCTCACTGCTGTTCGGGTACATGTGCTCAGCGTCATATGGAGAGTGCGTTGGCATCGGGAAGTCACTGATAGATGTGCCTGTCCTCTCGGAGTTTCCTTCAGACGATGTTCCGCCATCCTTGATCTTTGTCTTCTCCTTGCGCACATAGGCGCTCCTGCCAGACATCTTGATTGTTGAGGTTGGGAGACCTTAGATCGCCATGTAATTCCGTAATGCGGTGAGGGTGTAGACGCAACGCTAAGGCAGTGCACTGGACAAGTGCTTATGAAGGAGATATCCTGTCAAGCAAGTAGCCACCCCTCGTCGAGGACGGAAGCTCGGTGCAAGGTTGTGATTTTGTGTGTGCTCTGTAAAAGAGGACGCGATGTAGATCGACGGAAGATGAGATTTGCACTCGGAAGATAGCGCGGAGTGAATACACGGCAAGGCAGTCGGCAAGGCGGAGAAAGAGGAAAGCTGGTGATGTGGGGACGAGGCTGTATTCAAAATATTCACCTTCTGAATACTAATCAGTTAGCAAACTCTGGACAAGCGTCCACCTGACCACAGAAAGGATTACATACCCGAAAATAAGGGATGCCAATGGCCACGCTTCCCACCACAGAACCTTTCAACAGCCCCAGAGGAGAGAAGGGGATGGGACAAAGGGGTGAGGAGGGGGAGGATAAAGAGTGAAGGAGGAAAGGATCGACAGTTTTTGCTTTTGCATAGGCTGATGTCCTTTTGTCGGATCTCATATATCTGAAAGGCTCCTCCTAGCTTTCATGGGGAAGTGCCAGTGCTCTCTCTCCATGCAGGGAGGGGGCCAGTTGTAGGGTCTGGTTGGGGGCCCACCAGCAGTCAGCATGAAATGGCGGCCCTGCCCTGCCTCGCGGGAATGGAGTCTGGATTCGCAATTAGCAGCGCCCAGCAGCAGGACCAGGCTGACGGGATGCGGGATGGAAATGAGCACACGCAGGAGCAGGAGGAGAGGAGAGGGGAGTGGAGGGGAGGGGAGGGGAGGAGAGGGGAGGGCCGGGAGGGAGAGCCAGGACGAGATACGCTGATACGGAAGCACCCCCATCTCTGGAGGGAGTGACCGCGGGCTACTGTATTTCGAAGGCAGCGCGCCTCCGCCGTCATGGCCGAGGATGGATGCTGGGCCGCTGGGCCATTCTCGACGTTGGGAGAGGATCTGGGACCACTGGGCCACCGGCTGCCACCTGGAGTCCTGGACACCTGGCTGCAGAGTTGGGGGTTGGCCCGGACGAGCAAGTGTGCACACTGCACACTGCGCACCGCACACCGCACCGCAGCGTTCAGGTCCAGAGGGGGATTGGCGCTGGGTCGGACTGCATGGACGGGCGTCAGGGGGGAGGATAGGCTAGGATTGACGCCTGCAAGAGGCGCCCCGATCCGAGTGCAGATAAGGAGCGCGCTTGACCGGCCACTCCAGTTTCCATTTGTATTCTTGTTTGCACAACCTCGCCGACGCCACCTGCTCGCAACTCGGCAGACTCGCAGACTCGGCAGACTCGACCAGAAGGCCGCGAAGAAAGGACAACCTCAGGGCCAGGGCCGGAGCCCGTGCAGCCACGGGTGAAGTGTGTCTGAAGTACGGATACAGGCCTCTCCTCGGCCAGTCTGCACGTGAGGAATCTCACATCAGCCCGTGTAAGAGCATGTTCTGGGCGCTGCTGTCTTACCAGAGGCAGGCTCATGCAATAAACAATATCAGCTATCGAAAGCTCTGGCTCTGTCCCAGGAAAGCAAACCTACTACTGCAACAATACATTTCCGTCAACCACAAAAGCAACGTCTGGGCCCTGTCGCCCTATCAAAGTTCAAACACCGCGGCGACGGGATCGCCACTCTCTGGCTCCCAACCCGTCAAGTGCCAACCGTTTCAGCGGGTCCGTCCGCTCAGAGTTCAAAGCTCGTGGCTCTGCACTCTAGCACCATCTTGGACTCGTTCCTGGCTCAACGATGGCACAATCACCGACGGCGTGGAGACGGAGTCGGCCTCCTGCTCGTTCCTATTCGTGAATCCGTGTGTCCATGAGCTTTCTGCGGAATGCACGGTGATGCAAGGTCCAGCACCGCACAGACTTGCGTTTTCAGGGTTCCAAGAGCCGTTCTTCACCCCACTCAGAACCCCACCCTCTGCCCGATTTTCCCCTTTTCTCCCGCTGCTCAAGAAGGAAAAAATACCCCAGATACTTTCCACAATTTGGCAAGTGTACAAAGAGCAACAATCCAGCTCTCTGCCGTCAATCAATGTTTCTCCTTAATAAGACCCGGCCTCAGCCATGCACAGACACCAGCTCAGAAGACTTCCGTGCCCTGAAGGAGCAAAAGAAATCTCCGACTCTTCTCGGCAGCACTAGCCATCTCCAGATGCTTCCAGGCACCAATTCATGCTGTACCGGTACCATCCGTCAATTACAGCTAGCCGCGATAAAGCAGGCCGCTTGTAGCGGCCGTCCGCACCTCCAAGTGCGCAATAGCACGCAACGGCTTCCTTCCCTAACCCAGAAGTGGCGCTGGCAAGTGTCCCGAAACTCCTGCCATTTTATTGGCTTCACGTGGCGTTTTCAAGCTTTCTCCAATTCCCTCCTTTCAAGACACCGGCGCTGTGCTGTCAACAGCACTCCCGTCCTCGGTGAAACGAGAATCGAGACAGGATATCTAAGCTCTGCTCTGAAGTCTCAGGTTAGGAGCTAGAGCTATTTTAATTCTGTTTGGAGATAAAGGTGGGAAAAGCAAGAGAGGTTTAGCGACACGTCGGTCAAGGCTTTTGGCGCAGAGTTGTGGCCATCAGCACCTTGGAAGGAGACGTCGCAGGATTGCAACCATTCGATCAGATCTGCTTCATTGATCTAGAACTTCCTCGACATGGTCTTTCCCTTTTTGAATTCTCAATCCCAGATCTGCTCAGGTGCGTGACCGTTTTTGACTTCACGGATGGATCGATTTTTAGTATATCGTTCTCTCCTAGTACTGTTTCGATTCCGGGAAAACGGCAAAACTTTATTATTACATCTTCAAGCTGCTTCGTATTCGTTAGGATCGGAAGATGACATCCTGTTCTCTTATTTTCCTATCTTGGCCTCCCAGCATCATCCCGCAGAGGACTTGTATTTATTAGCGTGCGACGGCTTCGGTCGCAAGCCACAACGTTAGGAACCACGGCTAAGATATTTATGGCAAACTAAATCCTACTCCGCGGGCCAGGCTGTTACACGCGGCCGCTCGTTCTATTCCCCACATAAATTTGTCTCTTGGGTCCATTCAGTATCTGGGATATACTGAAAACCTCCTGGTTTCCTCCCAACAGAGCATGAGCTAGAAACCCCATTCGGGGACTCAAATATTGGATTCGTACTTAGCACCGGGAGGATTTGCACGTGTGGTAAGTAACCTTTCACAATCCTTCGGCAGGTCCTCTTTCATCGGCGGTACAAACAACTCGGAGGACTCAAGTAAATAAGCAGTAACATCACGAATCCTTCAGTCGCGAACAACGGTTTCTTATTTTAGCGTGTCTTGCTTCATTTCGTGTATCTCGTTCTATTGGGTGTACAAGCAATACGAGCAGAGCAATACGGATGATTCGAATAGATAGTATAGTAAGTAGCTCATCACAAATCCTTCAACAGCGAAGGGGATCCAATTTCTCGTTTTGAACCCACGGCAACACAACGCATTACTCTCGTAAAACAATCTCAGCGCAGTAGATGGTCTCAAAATATGCTTCCTGGGACGATTTGGTACACAAGCCGTGACTACGTCTTGTGCGACACAACCCCTATTCCAAGCAAGACCTCACGATTCCCCTCTAAGAAATACCCACGGTTGCAATCATCGCCACAATTGATTCTAACGAAACTCATATGTGGCAGCCACTTGAAGCACCCCATGCCCAGAGAGTCGCATGATCTCTGACTTCTTGCAACCTAGAAAAATGCACGACTTGGCAAACAAAATCGAGATTTCAAGACATAACGTAATATTCATCTATATTTTTAGCTTAAGCCAAGCTGGGATATCATGCAAGGAATCCAGCCTCCCAAGCACCAAATGTTCAGAACCTATACGCAAAGGAACATTTAGACCTCACTCACCTATACCTTCTGCTTCACAATCAACTCCCTCACCTCGGGTAGCCCCTCCCATCCCCTCCCCGCACCACCAAACGCTACGCTCTTCTCGATAATCTCCCTCCATCTCAATCCCGGAGCCAGCTTCCCAGTAATTGTATTCGGCCGCCTTACATCTGCATTCGTGGGAACAGGTAGAGCGCGACCGAGAATCGCTTCCATCGCTTGCATGGCAAAGCCTACTGCTTTCTTTGCATTTGACGGCACGCCCGTCGACTCGAACGTGCCAAATGTGGCTCCAGGAAACTCATTTTGGAGGTCTGCGATGAGTTGCATGTTCGACATGCCACGGCCATCAACGATGATATCTGCGTTGTTTATCGCCTCTCGACCAGGTCCGAAGACGAGCATTTGCTGAGCAATGCTTGCGGATGTGAAGCGTGTGAGGGTGGCGATGGTGTCGGCAGGGGTGCAGCCTCGATATGCACACATTTCCGCAATCCGGTGAGCCATGGCATCGCCAAAAATTTCTCTAGCTGTTGTTTTGGGCGGTCTTGTCTTCAAGTACTCGTCGTTCGTCAATAGTTCTTCCACCACTGGATGGCATATTTGGCCGTATAGCAATGACGAGGCTTGATCCGTCGTTGGATCGAGTCCAAATTGCCGAAAAGCTGAGTCGATCATGCAGGTACCTGGCCCGGTATCCCAATCGTACATAGCATCAATTCCCCCTTTGTTATCCGGTGGGATGAAGCAAACTGTTGTGATTCCTCCGATTGTTATACAGATCTGGAGCCGTGTAGGATGGTGCAGCAGTAAGCCCACGAGATATGCGAACAATGGTGCTCCCTGTCTCCCAACGGCTTGCTCTGCAGTTCGATAATCCGAGACCGTTGTAACGCCTGTCTTGGCCGAGATAACTGCCCCCTCTCCCAAGCACATGTTTGATCGATGTTGCCCCTGTGGAGGAGAGCCAGTTAGCGTTATTAATTGCCCACCTGATCCAATCATGTCGATATCGTCCAGTGCGATTCCGTGCTTGTGTGTGAAGATGTGTATAGCATTTGCAAAGGTGTGTCCCATCTCGGCGTCCATCTGGGATAGCATACTCGGTGGAGCAGCATCTTCTCTTAGCATGGCGAGGATATCGCTTCGAATCTTTGAAGGCATGACAACGGAATCGTACTTGAAGATGTTAGCAAAGCCAAAGAGCAAGAGACCGAGCAAAGTACCTGGACAATCTCAAGGCAAAGCGGTGCCTCGGGCGAGCCTTGCGTGAATCGACATAATGCGAAGTCGATATCGTCCATGGCGGTACCAGAGGTCAACCCAAGAATCAGCAGGTCCAGCCCTGGGTTATTCTGCTCCGCAGAAGGAGACGGTGAGCTCGAGGTATCGGAGTCACCATTGACCTTCGATTGCAGCGCCTCGAGGTATTTGTGTCCGACAGGAGTCCGTACTCGCCCTTTCGGCGCCGGAATCAGTCCCTTCATGACAGTGACCATCGCAATCTGCCCTCGAGGTTGTACGGAGTGAGGAGTTGTTATTTCGATGCCTCCTGGATCAAGCCCGGGTTGAACTCACGATCTCTAGTCTTTTTGACATACCTCTCGATGGTGTTGATTCCCATACTTGTGTCGTTTGACCGCGTAGTGCCAGATTTGTAGAGATCTGCGGCCCTTGTACGGTCATCTAGCTATAAAAAGATATTAGTGGGCTACAAAAGGATCAATTAGTCAATAGCAAGCTGTGAGAGATGGCGTGAGCAGATTGTCTAGTCCAAAATAGCATGTATTGGCAGTTGTTGGTAAGGGTGGGGAAAGATTTGACCGCAGCATAAAGTTGCTCAAAGCAGTCAAATTCTCCCTGCAGTAGCTTTCTTCAGACCAAGTCATATGCAAAAACACCCTGTTTTCGAACAATTTCACCCACACCCGTACCTTTTCTCGCGAACTCTTTCCTCGTAATAAAACTTTACTAGTTTAAGACTTCTTTTAGAATCCTTTACTAATTTTAAAAGAGCTCTCAGGCTCTTCTTTTATGCTACTTTTCAAAGTCGATTTTTAACCGTTTTCTATCAAAATTTACTCATTGCGAGCCTCGCACAGACAAAGCTTAAGCGAGAACAAGGAATACCAAAATTTCCTTGCTTTAACTATTAAATTTATTATAATACCCCTTTTTGAACTATTAGTCTAATAGATATCTAAGATATTTAATATAAAGCCTTTCCAAATATTCGCCTTTTATTAAGAAATTCGTAGTTTTAGTAAAAGTCAATTTGAAGTTTTAAAAGAGCAGGAGTCAAATTGCCCGAAAGCAGGGTGTTTCCACATATGACCGCAGCGGCCGACAGGGTCTTTACCTGCAAATTTTTGCTACCAAGTCCACGGCAAGGTGCATGTTTCGTGATCACAAGGCTTGATTGAGCACTTTTTCCGGTTTCTTATTTGAGTTGCGTCTGGCTCTTGAGCCTTTTGAATGTGTGCTTGGGACTTGAAGAACGGCGAAATCTGTCCTGGGGACTTGAAGTCAAGCCCTACCCCTTCTCCCGACTCTTTGCACCAGCAGCGCGCCCATTGTGCAAACGAGAAGGCGTCATATCAGGCCTTGCTGACACAGCTTTGAAGAGCATCTTGCGGGTCTTGAGTCGGGCGGGAATTCATGACGGGAGCCCCAGAGCGGAGTTCCCTTCCCAGAGCCTCTAAACTCCGCTTGACGCAACCGACCTTTATTGAGAGGTTCATGCAACCGGCTTCCCCATCTTTTCCCCAAGCCATGAGAAACGAAACCTTCTTTGGTCCCAGGAGAGAGGGTCGTAGATCGATGGGAGAGCTTCTGCAGGGATTTAATCAGATCTAATCGAGATCGATCAAGGATTGAAAACTTCTGATCATCGGATAAACATCAACCACTCACCTTGGCGTTTTCTTGCTGAGCAAATCCGAAGCCAGGAAGTCTCTTTTCAATGTTCTCATTGCCTTTGCTGTCAGCTTGATTCGTGAGCCCCATCTGGTTGAAACCCCAGTCAAGTTTCGCTTCCCCTGTTTGACCGTTTCAAGCCTAGCGGTCGAGCGTCACTGTCCGAGATGCCATGGACATTTCATCCCTGTATGAGACGATGGCTGCTGGGAACCAAACGCCGTCCAAACTTCTTTGGGTGAGCCTTGGCAACCTTATTTAAGCAATTCCCTAACTGCTCATCTCGTTGCCCTTGATGACAGCCCTCGGCCGACCTTGGGGGCGAGAACCTGGGGCCAGCCCCACCAGTCAGTTCAGTCAATGGCACTCCTATGTTTCAAAGAGAGCGGGTACCGTGCGTCGTCATCTCCTGTTCATGGTGGTATCAGACTTGGAATGACATTCAAGAAACGTTACACTGGACGTCTTTGACAATATCCACCTGTGTCTGCTGCAAATTCATCATCATACAGGGAGCGGTTCAAGTGGCCCTCTCTTACCAGTCCCAAGAACTCCAAGAGAAGGGTTTCTGGTTGGCTACCAAGAGGATTGAGCTCTCCTGGATTCGGGAATGTGACAGTCCGTTCTTGAGATCTTGTCGATCCCAATTTTTGTCTTGACAGAGCACTTAATTCGTTTCATGCAATGCCACTACCTTCTCTTCCGCCTTTCATGCCAATGTCAGTGCAACCTGAATGACATCGTGGATCTTCGTTGCAGTTTATGCATAGATGTTGCTCGAGCCCTGGTGAGACTCGTCCCAAGCTTCGATAAGGACTCAGGATGGTCGTTCTGATTTAACGAGTGTGAGGATACTATTATCCTCCAAGAGTCAAGATTCTGGTACGACATCGTAAATCTCATCGATGTGGAGATCGACAAGGCCAGCGCTGAGTCCAAGATTGTGAAGAAGTGTTGGGTACTTTCAACTACCTGCTCGGCTAAGGTGGCTCGGCCAAGGGGATGAATTAGCGATATGAAATTATTTAAAATGGAAGGTCAGAATGCCAGCTTCGATCCGTGTGAGTCTCGGAAATTCTGGAATAGACTCTTGCCAACTTCTCCAACATCTGAGCGGTCATGGCACGGGAATAGATCGAATACGGACAAATACTGGGATATACATCGGGAGATGGAAGTGGATCTCCATGACATCTCGATGTCTTGAGAATACTCCCTGATTTGTTTCTTGCACTGTCTCAGCTCAAGGGGAAAACCTAGTGCAGAAGGAAGCAGCAAGATGAAGACGGAAAATAAAGGAATCGTCAAAACCAGAAAACCTGGACTATCCACTTAATCTATTCCCCGAGTTTCCTCACCCCGCTTGCCCCTCCTAGCTCCGGTGGCGGCTAACGATCAACGTTGCAACCCTGACGAAGCGTATATGCGGTGTGACACCTCCGGCCCTACTCATAGCCTTATGTAGATGCCTGATTTGTTGTGAGGATCTGCTTTCAAATTGTCCAGTAGGTGCATGGAATTGAGGAACCTCCATACCCTAGAAGTCACGCGAACTCGCATTAGTGTTAAGTATCTCGAACATAATCTCGCTCTCTTCCGAGACTCGACGCTCTTTAGCTGTCCCCCAAGGATTCCTTTGCGGATCTCCTGTAATAATAAACACCAACTCTAGGTTCGTATAGTTCTTGAAACTTTCAATGAACTCGTGGAGGTCGTAGTGCCAGAGTGATATTGCAATACTTCTGATTTTGCCGAGAACTTGGCTTGCACGTGCGGCATCTTGCAGGCTCTGAGCAGAGATATCCACCGCATAATTCGGAACGAGGACCAACATGTCAAGTTCGGGATTGAAGACGAGGCCATGCGTATCACCCTTCTCCTTCAATTCATGGAAGCCATGGGCATTGAACGCATCGCTGCGTATCTCGCTGTTGACTTGCAGTTGAACCGGTACAGGATATTTGCGTTTGAGGAACATGAAGTGATCAGATGATGACATACTTAGGATCTGGGACATCTCGGGTCAGCATTACGTACTCCGAAGAAATCTGAGGGTTCCGCAAACTGCTGGAAATTTAGAAGGTACGGGAATTAAGTATCCAAGAAAAAGCCAAAAATGCAACGCGCAAACGGGAGCTCGAGAAGATTCCTACAAGTTTTCTTGGATTGGCGCGAATGAACTTCTTCCATATGTCAATTCTGAGTTCGGGAGGAAGCTTCTTGTAAAGCATGAATGATCTGTCAACCTTAGAATCCTGAACACGAGTTAGCTACGAAGTATCGCAAAGGATGTTCACCGCCTTACCTTAGACTGGGGAGGATTAAAGACTGCAGAGTTTATGATACCAACTTCACCATACGGAAGGAGAGACTCCAGATGGTATTTAGAAGCTGCGGAAAGGGGAGAGAGGGCCAAAATCATTGTTGAGCCATCGCTTTTCACAAAGGTCTTTGAAAGCGTCAGCATTGGAACATCTCCTTCACCTTATTCAATTCAGATTCAAAGTTAAATTCAGCTTACCAAGAGAGACTCTTGTGTAGCCAAATCGAGAGTAGGATCAATATGAACAGTTTCTGGAAGCAGAAGGGTAGCCATTGCTTGTGCTTAGTTGATGGAATGGGAGGAGCTGTTGTGTAGTGTGTTGGTGATAGATAGAATCGAAGTGGAAAATACTGGGACTAATTCAAAAGTATTCGGCTCAACCAATGATTTCGGGTGCTAGTCAGATGACTTTATCTGCCTCACTTTGAAATTTTCGGTTGAAGTGTTGAAGTGAATAGAGGATGTCCCCGCTTAACACGTTCGTCGGCTTTGTCACCTTCGTCGACGCGCTCCCACAACCTTACTATCCGCAACCTAAAATTCGCTTTTGCATTTGTATTGCGTCAAAGACAACAAATACATTGCATTGCTTGCAACATGGCGACCGCACGGGTTGCGAACTCTAGTCCCTTCAAGCTCCCCGTAACACTGGTCGCTCTTTCTTCAACATCGATTGTTCACCTGAGATCGGCACAATTCAAGGCCATTGATGGTGCCTCCAAGACACTACCGACTTTGAGCAGTAGGGTTGATCACGATGTGTGTACCATCGCAGTGTTATGACATCTACAGGAACAACAACTGATCAGTACTTACAGGGCGATCATGAAATGCACGACCATAGTGAAGATGACCGCGTCAAGGCACTCTCCGAGTTCACCATCTTCCCTAAGCTTCCCCTTGAAATGCGAGATGAGATTTGGAAGTATTGTGTTCTTCTACAGCCTCGTATTGTTGAACTCAAGTCGTTCCTCCTTCCTAAAAAAGCCGAGAAGAACCAGGCAGTCATACTTGGCCAGGTCAACCAGCATACCAGAAGACAGGTCTACACATTATATGGTTATGTTCAGCTGAAGAATAGAAAACTCAACAAAACCGTTGTCTTCAATCCCAAAGTATGTTTTGTCCTCCCTTGCGGTGAGCCAAAATGCTCCGAAAATTCTTCGTGATTTGTAGTACTGACTTTGTGAGCAGGTCGACATTCTTTACTTAGCACACAAGACAATTGAGGACAATAAAGTAAGTAATGGGATGAAAAGCTTTCTAACTATCATGATCCTCAAATAACATCCCGACCGAGCAATTGCTGACTTTGCCACAAATAGTGGAATAAAGAAAAGCTCATGACATGTCTCGAGCAAGCTGATGTCCTGGACAAAGTCAGATGTGTGGCTCTGTTTTGTAAGAAAGCAGCAGTGGCCGAATGGACCTGTTTCTTTCAGCACTGCACCTCCTTGGAACTCTTGTTCCTGGTGGTTGAGCAGGTGTATCCTCTGGACCCTAAGACATACTCCCCTTTGCAGCCAGATTTTATATTTGAGGATATCGAGCTGCACCAACATCAAGGCAGTAAGGAGCGATGGGGGCGGGAGCTTGGACCGTTGGAACAATATCGAAAGAATGTGCAGGAGTCTCTCGCACGGGGCAGTGAGAGAGTTGCACCTCATGTTGCCTTGGTCAAGGAGGTGTGGAACTTGCCAACTGGATCTAATTTCTGTGAGTAGTGGGGGTTGATCCCTTTCCTATCCTGAGAATTCTCACGATATTCCCCCAGATAGTCTCCCACTTCTTCTCGAGCACCTTTGTAGTGCATTTGCTAACTCCTCATTATTCAAGGGACCGCATCAATGAGTTGAGTGACTTGGGATAGGCCGAATGATATTCTGGTCGCTCGACATTTTCGCTTCGATTGGAAGTTCAGAACAGATTCGTCCTCGAGTCAGTTCTTGACGGGGAAGTTTGTTCGACTGAGGGAAATGGCATCCAATGAAATTAAATAGACATCTTTGAACTAATGGGAGAATCAAGCAACTCGCGGTACTTTACAACCACCTTCCCTAACTTCAGTGGCTTCATCACGTGATGTTTACTTCCCCCTTTTCCTCTCTCGCTTCACATTTTGCACGATCAACCAGCATAAGTCACTAGTTTGAGCAGACTTATCATGCAGTGGGTATCAATAATGTTTCACACAGCGTTCAAGAGTTCTTGCGAGGTATCGGGACACACCTTCAAAGCGGTTCAGATACACCCACGTGATCGCAGGCAGCAAAGGGAACCTCTTGGCGACACGACACCGAACACTGCCGCCTACTTCTACTAGGCCATCATCTAGGATTTATAGATGACCACCCAGGGCTAATACACACCATCTCGGAGGACATATTGCTGCACAATGCACTCCAAGAAACCCCACCAAGAACCGTTCACCCTTGCCGCGCTCTCCTCGCCCTCAATTCATCATCTCCGAGCTGCATCTGCAAAGATTGACGAGGATGATACCTTCCAGTTTGAGAATGAAGTGGAGGTTGTTTTTGATAAGGTATCCCATCTGTCAAGCCCACATTTGGGAAATGACTAATGGAGTCAGGAGAAGAGCAACGACAACGCCAAGTTTACTCTCTTCCTAGACCTTCCACTGGAGATTCAGGCCAAGGTCTGGAAGCTATTTATCGAGGCCGAACCTCGAATTATTCAACCTGGCTCCTTTATGAACGAACCGAATATCCTTAGACAGTTAAGTCGACAAATCAAAGAGGATTGCCTAACGCTGCATGGCTTTGTGGACTTGGACCAATTAAAACGGAGAGAAGAACAAAACAACAACACCATTTTCCACCTACAGACTGACCTCCTTCACCTCGGTCCAAATTCGCCCTGGATATGGGGCCCTCGGTCTTCAACCAGGCGGTTTGGTGCGTGTGGTGCTCTCGACAAAATCAGATGCGTGGCAATCATGAATCTAAGATCTAGCCTGACAGCAAGTATCTATTTCGAAAGCTTTCGAGAATATCGGAACCTTGAGGTCGTTTTTGTTGTCATCGGGGTTTTGGTCCGAGATACAAAGGATGGATGGAGAGAGAAAGAATGGGTGAAGTTTCGAGAGGTCGATGACGAGAAGGCGGTGACGTTGGTCCATTGGGCCAGGTGGCTCCCAGAAAGATTATGCAAGTCCTCTATCCAGGAGAAAAGAGATTGGATACAAGGAATGATGGCGAGAGGGTCGCAGAGGGTTGCGCCTCGTGTTGTGTTTGTGGAGGAGATTCGGGCTTGGGATGATAGTGTTATTCCCCGACCAGATGGTTTGGGATGATATGTTTCCTATGACACTCTTGCTCAAGTTCCACCGCGGATGGTAACAGTGAATTTATTGGATTGAGAAAATGAGAGCTAAGATAAAGCATGGAAGTTTCTGCGTTGAAAGTGTATCCATGGGGCCTTCTCGCATCAAAAGTCGAAATATCATTTTGGCAACCACTGCCTCCCTTTGCTGATTCAACCCAAAAATCCCAACTTCAACCGTTTCACCGACTAGATAACCGCTACAGAATCACCTGTGCGGTCATCCATTCCAGTAGTGAAGGAATGCAAGGAGCCAAAAACCCAGTCGAGTCATGCGAATCTCCGGGCCCAGGTCGCAAGTACGGATCTCGGTACAACCGCAGACCAAGAGAGCTCGAGACAGATCATGGCCAGTTGTCTCTTTCGTCCGGAAGTGCTTTTTCTAATGTCCCAAAAACTTTCGGCCAGCGTGAATGAAGACGTTGCACCTCCGCAGATTCTCCGTCCGCTGTGGGCCTCTATACT
Source organism: Hyaloscypha bicolor E (assembly GCF_002865645.1). Classification (NCBI taxonomy): domain Eukaryota; kingdom Fungi; phylum Ascomycota; class Leotiomycetes; order Helotiales; family Hyaloscyphaceae; genus Hyaloscypha; species Hyaloscypha bicolor. Next base: position 1,915,973 of record NW_020194684.1, on the reverse strand, counting down.
CCCAGCGATCATAAACATCACGGACTAATGTTATCTCAGGCTTTTCTCAACGGCACCGAGGCCGATGCATTGAGTAAATTTACACTCTTCCCCAATTTGCCTCTCGAGATGCAGGACGAGATTTGGGGCCATTTCGTCGTCGTTGTTCGAAAACCATGAATCGTCGAGCTTGCTTGGTCCGGGGGAATGTCCCACGTGCTAAAAACGAAGCGGTTATCCTTAGACAGATCAATAACAAGACAAGACGGGATGTCACTCGCTATGGGTATCTGGAACCCAGTGATCCTGCCATCAGCAACAATCGAATTACGCAGTTCCATCCAGATCCTTGTACTGTACCTTCTGCCTCGGTAATCAACATTGTCGCTCTTTCAGATTATTTCTTCGAGAGCCTTCCAAGTTTTGAGTTTCTTGAACGTTTGTACGTCTGATTCAAGTCAGTAAGATATCCACCTACGCGCCCAGAACATAGAATTCTCGCTATCCTGGGAGACTTTGAGGCTCCACAGGGTTAGAAGGAGCGAAATGATCGAATAACGAATAAGTCCCGTATGATGGGTATGTTGGGCCTGAACCTGGGGAATCCTTGTCGACTGCAGGAAGTTAATACCAGATGTATCAAGTGATACCTTGATCCATCACCGAGTCTTGAAAAAGGTGAGCACTCGTGGGAAAAAGGCACAGCGCGCAGCCGACGGAATTTGAAGTGCTTTGTCGTTTTGATCCGATGAACCTACAGTTAACTCCCTGGCCATGAAGATTGATAAAGATCAGTTTTGCACTAGAGAAATGAAGAGCTTTTGTCTTGCTTGACTTGAATTTCGTGATAGGTTATTTGTATTTTTTGCAACTATGCATCCCTCACTTCTCAGCCTCCTGGCAACACCGCTCGCGGTCTTCGCGGCTCCGGCAGCCAGAGTAGCAACGGATAAGAATAGCCTTACTGCTGGAAGCAATGCGGCGACCACCAGAGTAGTGGGTCTGGTCTTGCTCAATTTCGCGTGGAACCAAGCCGGAGTTGTTCGTTGGAAAGTCCAATGTACCTACATCCTCCGAGTTATGGCCATCTTGTTCTTTGCCGCGTTCATGTACTTCGAAATCTACGTCGCTCGGCATCTACTTGTTCCCATCAATATCCTGTCGCAGGAAGCCGTATTCGCGCTGTCCATTGTCCAACACGGTTGGGCGTCCTTTGGTATCTGGGTATACTATCTCTGGCAATTAATCGAGAACCTCCGACATGATAGCATGCTTTCATCTACAGCTCAGCAGATCCCCGTTACGCTCAGCGGCATCGACTCTTGTGGGGTTCTTGATGTCCAAAATCAGAGTTGCGTGGATGATGCTTGTCGTAATGGCTTGTTTTGACAGGACAGATCCTTCTTGCCACCACACCAGTCGGGCAGACGTATTGAGCGCAGACCTTTGTACCCCTCATCGTTATACCGTTGGGAATAGGTATGTCTTTTCCCCGCGACACAATCATTCTCACCGACGGGATGCCCAGAGAACATCAGGGAATCGCCGCGTCTCTGATCAACAACGTCGTGCACTATTCGGTGTCGATAATTCTTGGGATCGCTGATACGGCCATTCAACAGACGAATTGCGGAGGGAGCAATGTGCTCGGGAGTTATTGAAACGCGTGGCATTTTGTAATTGGCCTCGATGGCTTTGGGATGGCGATCGCGCTGTATTTCTTGTGGATGTCTGTGGTGAAAGGGAAAACAATTAGCTAGAGTGTTGGAGGCGGTATCTGATACTTTTCAAATGGAGAACTTGTGTTCCAGAACTCCAGCTTTCTGGGCGGCGTTGAGGAGATGGTTGGGTCGATCAAGATAATCTCCAGAGGTTTGGTCCACAAGGCTGTCTCGCCTAAAAATGCCCCTAACTTTCCAATGACAACCTGACTACAGTAGAAGCTCCGAAGTCGGCAAAACGTGCAGAAGCGCCAGAGGATGATAGATGCTATTAAGACCTGAACGCCAAAGGTAAATGACGGTCAGAGATCTCAGACGCCGATTTGGATATCAACCACAAATTTCACGGCGATTCCCTTATAAATGCAGTGAAGTCTTTCAGTCAGATCTACTCTTGAGATGTAAAGCTGATGGGCATTGGAGGCTCAATGGCTTGGCTTTGTTATTTACTCCTGGTTTAAGGGGGGCAACCATCTACTAAATGAAGCCATCCTAGGCAGATTAAGGTAGTCAAACAACAATTGTTCCAGGATGCCAGTCGCTCAAGTACAAGCAGATAGAGCCTCGACACCTCTTTATAAGACGGAAACGTTAACTGTGCTATTCCTACCTCGACCAAGGAGAGCAATGGCTCGCTAAAATATAAAGCGATAAAAAGGGGGCGATCATACGCTAATGAGTCCATTTGAAGCTTCACACATCTGAGCTCTCTCCGGTAAGCAGGTTGGCGTACTTCAAGACAAGACCAGACGGCCATACTGTTCCTTCTTTTCCCCCTAATTCATTTCGCTCTGGTCACGTGTGGCGATCTTGGCACGCACCGACCTCGTGGTGACATTCCTCGGCAAAAGCCAAAAGCCAAAAGCTGAACATGCTTCTTTTTGTGCAACAAGGAACCGAGCTGTCCTACGACTTTGGTCTCGCCGGTAGCCAATAATTCGGGGCATTTTACGCCAGCTGCGACATCCAAATGTGAGCCCTGTCTTGCTCTCGCGCATCACAGGGACCGAGTCGCAGCGCCTTCTTTCTTTTCCCACACTCCAGCTTACCTTTACCCATCGACCGATTCACTTACTCCTGAGTGGCCCGCGTTGTGCTCGTACTTGTATCGTCGATGGAGCGCTCCTCCTTCTTGGGGTTTGCCGCCTAGTTTTTGAACATCCCATCTTTGTACCAGTAGCTCGCATGCGGAAAATCGTATGTTTGCAAGCACCCCGCTGGATTCGACCTTTGACATCCAGAACTTCACGGCGCATAATATGATGACGTCAGGGGAAGTCGCTTCCAATTCGACGAATCCGGGCTCGGGCTCAAGGTCGATAGATGAGGCGTTTGCAGCCTTCACCCCAATCCCAAGTGTCCTCCTTGACGCAGCCTTCCGCATCATCCAAGTCTCTGCCAGCTTTCTGGCGCTCAACCATCTAACTTTAGACGAATGCCTCGGATCCAACGTCTATGACCTCGTCAGATCGAGGACCCTGGTCCCCGGCCCGACAGCGCTGCGGCTCGTTGTCGACAGCGCAATCGCCGCAAGAAATGTTTACGCAACCTCAGAGCAGCAGGCTACGGGACGATGCCATGCAAATCTTCGAGCTGTCCCGATTTTTGAGGGAAATGAACTGCTGTACGTGCTGCTGGAAGTCCAGGATACAACAGCAGAGCATGAATCACGCTGTGCAGTTAACGACCAGCTAGACAGAAACGACACATACCGTGTCCTCGTCGATACGGTCAAAGATTATGCCATTTTCATGCTGGATACCCAAGGGAATGTCAGAACCTGGAACTCGGGCGCTCAGTTATTGAAAGGCTACAAACCGGAGGAGATCATTGGCAAGCACTTCTCCGTCTTCTATGGCGAGGACGACATCATTTTCGAGAAGCCGAGGAAGGAGTTAGAGATCTGCTTGCGAGACGGAAAAGTCGAAGATGAAGGGTGGCGGTATAAGAAAGATGGCAGCAAATTCTGGGCTAACGTAAGTCTCACTCCCCAGAGCATTATTATCTGTCTCGTAGGGGTTGAGAACGAGTTCCCCCAAGCTACATAGAGCGAGAATATTATTCGAGCAGATTTTCCTGCCTCCGAATTCTGCCCTTTCGAGCGCAATACTGATCCGAAATTCTACGCTGTAGGTTACGATCACGTGCGTCACCCGAAATGGGGTTCATATCGGCTTTTCAAAGGTCACAAGAGATCTCACGGAACGAAAAGCAGCTGAATCGCAAGTTGTTGCCGCGTATGAAGAATCAGCAAAGCTTAAGTCTGCCTTCCTTGCGAATACGTCACATGAAATTCGAACGCCCTTGCACGGAATGCTCAGCGCCCTAACCCTGCTCATGGATGTAAGTTATGGATGGGAATTCCGACTGTCTCCCGGGACAATGCGCTACGCCTGGCTCACTCGTTATTCGAGCAATTGCTAACTCTTCATTTGCCCAGACTTCGCTCACTCCAGAACAACGAGAGCTCGGGACCATGATGGAAGAGTCCGGCTCCATTCTTCTGCAAGTGATCAATGATATCTTGGACTACTCGAAGCTCTCCTCTGGAATTTTCTCTATTTCATCTGATACAGCGGTTTCTATTCCGAACTTAAGTGCGTACCCTCAAAATTCCTCCTTAAAAAGCTGCTAATCCCGTTAGTCACCTCCATCGTGCGTTCCATTCAGACAACTGTAAAGCCTGGAGTCAGCCTAGCAACTTCTCTTGACCTCAATCTTCCGACGACTGCATTCGGTGATCCCTTGCGGTATCGGCAAGTCGTTCAGAATCTTATTACCAATGCGGTAAAATTCACAGAGTCCGGCTCAATTGATGTCCATGCGTCTCTCGTGGAGGAGGATGAAACATCCTTCACTATTCGGACGGAAATCACTGATACCGGAATTGGTATCGAGGATATCGCTATCGGAAGTCTCTTTAATCCATTCACGCAATTTGACACTTCTGCTACTAAGCGATATAAGGGAACTGGACTGGGTCTGTCAATTTGCAAGAGCTTGGCAGAGCTGATGGGAGGAGCCATCGGTTTTCACCCAAACCCCAAGGAGCAAGGAAGCGTCTTTTGGTTCACCGCTAAGCTGGGAAAGATCAATACATTGAATCGAGTGGACCGGCTGTCAGCGAAATTTGAAGCTTCCGTATTGTCCCCAGCCCCAGATTCTTTGGAGCTCGTCAGAGAGCTAGCACCCGGAAAGCGAGTTCTTCTTGCAGAAGACAACTTTATTAATCAAAAAGTCATGCTGGTAGGTCCTGGACGAGAAAGCCTTTTCTATTTTTTGACAGTTCCCCTATTCTTTGACAGTCTCCCTGAGACAATGTCTCATTGTCCCAAATATCCTCGGCCAATCTCAATCAAGATATGCTGACACTTCCCTTGTCCAGATGATGCTCAAGGGTTTAGGATTCGCCAATGTCGATATAGCGATGAATGGAGCCGAGGCGGTGGATCGAGCCAAACGAAAGCCTTTGTTCTACGATCTCATTCTAATGGATATTAGCATGCCGGTCCTGGATGGAGTCGGCGCAGCCATTCAGATCCGGGAAGCAGGAATTGACGTGCCGATTATTGCTATGACTGCGAATGCATTGAAGGAAGATGTAGCTAGCTATCTGGCGCAGGGTATGAACGACTACGTGCCCAAACCTGTCGACCGACAAATATTACTGAAGGCTTTCTTGAGATGGTTGAGGTAGCAAAAGCTATATTTTCAACGTTTTGGGAAGAGCGAGAGAGCGTAGGGTCTTCGAAATGCTAGATCTGGAAAGCGAGCCTTACGGAGAGGGCGTTTTTTTCTTCTCCTGATACACCAAGATTTTTGGAAAGGTTTTTGGGATGCCCCGCCAGCGATGGAGTAGAACGCTAGAAGGGAAACGGGTCGCTTACCCGGATACACGTATAAAGATGAAGTCTGGGTTCAGGAGTTAGGTGTGGAGCAGTAGGTATACAATAATAGGAGCATAATTTCTTTCAGCCATCGGAACCAGTTTGCCAAACCTTCCAAGGCGTTCCCCTAGTGCTTTTTTTCGAGCACGAATAGCCCATGTTGAGGCTATTTCGTCATCTTGTCTCAATTCCCTAGCCACCTTGGAATCATCTGAACGTGGTTGGGTTCTCGTCGGTCGTTGACGAAATGCTTAAGCGAGCGAAAAAGGGGTACCAAACCTACTTCACATCGTCAGTATTGTCAGTACCGTATTAAACTTGTTATCACCAGTAGTTTTTTCGGCCAGTCACATTGCTTAGCTGTCTGTCTTGCCAATCAGCAAATAGACATTCCTTCCGCCCAGCCTTCGAGACTTCCCTTAAGGAACGGGAGGCTTTACTTATACATATCATTCCGTCGATCTCTCGATCACAAGCGCTACGTCATGTTCCCTAGAAAGTCTTTCGGATATATATTCAGCTTACACAAACGTTCTTACATCTTGGCCGTGTAAGGAGGATCGTCTGATGTCACTGTATCGCTCTCAAATCGTTCAGTAACACAGCACAATGGTCCCGCACAGTTAAACTAAATGGCATTCATTTTCTCCACATTATAGAAAACTTTCACTGAATTGAGACGATATTGTTTCCAATTCAGGATATTTGAGCTAGGCACTACAATTTCAAACACGCTTCGCTTTTGGAAATAGGAAGCCTGTATTATCAAACTTCAAGTTAACTCATCTTCCCGCTTTTACACTCAGGCAGACAAGACTTAATCTGCCTGAAACGAGAGCCTTTGCTCTTGTTCACGGTGTTCTGGTATTTGGTATAATTTTTGAACTTCTCCGATATAAAAGTATATCCAACTACATGCAGATATCCATCGATGCTTGAATCGACTCGAATATCAGGTCGTGCGTTGTATTGTAACCGAGGCCCACTAAGTTCGGTGTCCGGGGGGGGGGGAAGATTTGTTCATTGGGACTTTCCAGTTTTCAAGGCGTACTCTTCACTTCCTTGAAATTATCTCTTCAGCAAGCCATAATGAGGGTGGGGAAAAGGAGAGCCACACGTGATCCGATCGACCAATACGTTTTGCCCCTCTCCTTGGCTTTCTCGCGAACCAACAATCTCGCGCGCCCAGATTTTTTGGCTAGCATCCAAGACTCCAAGCCTTCGCAAGCCTTTCATATCACTTGGCTCCTTCCTAAATCGAGCTGCAGCCGCGCTCTGCCCGAGATGTGGCTTAGATATCACTCAATCGCGCTGCGGGCCGACATTGGATCAGCGTGGCCAAGTCAAATATTTGGTGCTTGGCAAGCTTTCTGGTATCCAGGGACTACTATTCTGCGGGGTTCTGCTGCAAATATCTATTTGAAGTATAAAATAATGCGGTATGCCCCCAGCTTTCAAAATTTAAGTCCTCCGTACCTACTGCAAATTACTTCTCCATCATGCGGCTCTCTCTCCATACAGGTATTCTTGTAACTCTCGCTCTGCTTGCAGAAGCGGTTCCTACCCCTGAACCAAGGGCGCTCCCTTTGGTCCAATCTGTAAGATGCCAGGCGGCAGATTGTGGAACAACAAGTTAACAATATTTTCAGAACCAATTGCGGAGACTGCTCTTACGCTCGGAGCTTCTTAAGAAGGGCCAAACACTCCAAGACTTTGCATATGCTACCGTAGGGCGAAACCGATACATCGGAACTCCTGGTCATAACGCCACAGTCAATTACCTCGTTGACACTCTTACAGCCACTGGGTACTATGACATCGAAGTGCAGCCATTTACCGTTCCCAGCGCCAGTGCTGATTTGAGCGTCGACGGCGTGACTTACGAGGCTGCCCCAATGACATTTACCGCCGCAGGTACGCCTTCAGGTCCTTTGATTCCGGTGGCAAACATTGGATGTGATGCTGTGAGTTTGCAATGTACACTTGGTCATAAATTATCACTTGCTAAATGGTTTCCAGGCCGACTATCCAGCTGAACTTGCTGGCAAGATTGCTCTCATCAGCCGTGGCACCTGCACATTCGCCACCAAAGCCGCCTTGTCCAAAGCAGCGGGTGCAATTGGCACGGTAATCTACAACAATGTGGAAGGACTCCTCCAGGGCACTCTCGGAGGCGAAGGGAACTATGCACCTACTGTTGGGATTTCCCAGGCGGACGGACAAACACTTCTCGCTTTGGTGGCCTCCGGTACTGCAACTGCTGGCCTAATTGTTGAACTCAGCGAGGTTCTCACGTGAGTAGCCTCTTAGCTTTACCACATACGTCTAAAATTGACTGACAAACTTACAGCTATAATGTGATCGCCCAAACCAAGGGCGGCGACAAGGAAAACGTCCTCGCAGTTGGAGCACATATTGATTCAGTTGAAGCTGGACCGGGAATCAACGACAACGGGTCCGGGAGCATTGGCAATCTCGAAGTCGCACTGCAATTGACCAAGTTCTCCACCAACAACGCAATTCGCTTCGGGTGGTGGTCTGGCGAGGAAGAAGGTCTTCTCGGAGCCGAACACTATGTTACAACTCTCCCACAGGAAGAACGCGACAAGATCCGTCTTTATATCAACTTCGACATGATTGCTTCGCCCAACTTCGTGTATGAAATTTACGATGGGGATGGTTCGGCGTTCGGCACAACTGGTCGTAGGTGTTGGGGAGAAACTCTTTCCTATTTGCGGCTGTTTCATGAGATTTTCTTAAGACAATGTCCTCTCTCAAAACAAACCCATATTGAGCAATTGCTGACTCCCTCGTTACCTAGCACCGGGCTCTGCTGAGATTGAAAAGCTCTGGGAAGACTACTACAAGAACGACGTTAGGATCCCTACCCAGCCTACAGAGTTTGACGGTCGCTCGGACTACGGCCCTTTCCTGGACTTTGGCATCGCAAGTGGTGGATTGAGTTCGGGAGCTGATGGTGTGAAGACAGAGGAGGAAGTCGCGCTTTATGGTGGAACAGCTGGGCAGATTTATGACCCAAATTACCATACCGCTCAAGATATTCTTGCGAATACTAATGTAGGTGTGTGGGTACAGATGGCAAAAGGTATTGCTCATGCGGTTGCCACCTATGGAAGGAGCTTTGAGACTTTACCTGCTAAGACGAAGAGAAGTGAGAAGAGGGAGGCACACACGTACCAAAGAAAGGGTGGGAAATGGGTATATTAAAATTTGTGAAGGCAGCACATCATAAATTCTCCGCTGAGAGATATGAAGCTGGTTTATTAAGCTAAGAATTACTTCATTTTCCTTGCCTTACTTCAGGCGGACACGATTCAACTGGCGTGAATCTCGAACCTTCATGCCAGTTTATCATGTTCCAGTGTTCACTGTACTTTTGCAGCCTTTCGGATATGAAGACATAACTATTTACACGTGATCGGCAGCTGTGGCAGAGATTTATGCTCCGTAGGTTTCGGGCTATGCAGAATTTTGGGTAGATTTGAGGGTCACACGTCCAGCGCGAGGTGAAGTGTTGGTGGCATGGCGTTGTCATGAAGTTGGAATGTTGGCAATCGTACGTCTTGGTTAGCAGGAAACACATCTTGCTGATTCTCGAGGGCGTGAGAGGTGATGGTGGTGTTGAGGTCTTGAGATCTAAGTGTACGGAACGGATCCTTGAATTCCGGGGATTGCATTGTTTTAACAGCTCTGGGGACAATGGCTTTATGCTTTGTAGTTCACTCAAAGGGAACTTCTTTGTGCAGAGATTAAGAGGAATGAAGGCAATGTTGGAGACAAGGGGTCAACAAAGGGATTCGCCTTCACCAGGACAATAGACAATAGACAAAAAGCAATGGGAACAACCTCCGATATTCTGTATAATGCGTGTACATTTTTGATAAATTTCACCTGTCCCACTTCATCACCAAATTTCCCTGGCCACCATTCACCACCGTCTCACTCTATCACCGCCTGTCGCGCATCTGACTACCGAACCAGTCATCAAAATGTGTAAAATGACAATAACTGAGTATAGAGGTTGCGGTTGTATCAAAACCCGCACACTCCTCTGCAATAAACACGGTCTACATGCCTCTATGCCTTGCACTGTGCTTGATTGCTCCCACTATCAAGAAGAATGCATCGAAATGTCGGGGCGGTGCCGAAGCTGTGCAATGGGTTTGGGACGGTGGCTTTGCTTTCACTAGAAGAAGAGGGCTTGAAATCGGCGTGAGAGAACAGAGCTAAGTATAAAATGAAATATGAAGTCAATACTCAACTATAAAGTTAATCTTTGAAGCAAATCCCTGATTAAATGCGTGCCGTGAGCATAGTGAAGAATTTTTGATATTCGAAACACTGATGTACAGATTACATATGACCTAAGGCCCCCTTTGCTGAATTCTCGCTGCAAGTCTCTAGGTCAGAACAGCCCTGCACCTTGAAAGGGTGCTTCAGAACAGCTTCTTCTTTAAATTTAGAAGAATTAGAAATGTAAGACATCTGATGGTCCTCAGAACAGACTCGCGTCCTCCTTACTAGACTCTGCAGCACACTAGCCACGCCTTGACTTGATCATCCTCACATCTCGGAAATATATCATCCATTATCAACGTTGTGGAACTGAATCCCAACACATCGAAATGTGCATCATCAAAAACTACGACTATGGGTGCGGCCACAGGATCACTTTCATCCAGCCCTGCGTTCACTATACTCCTCACTTCTGCGGCCCAAGGACTACGGAGACCAGAACGGTGGAATACATTTGGGATTGCCCAGCTTGCGGGGAGCCCAAGCCCACACCTCGTTGGCAGAAATGCTATTCTTGGTTTCAAAAATGGAGACATATTGGGCGAAGGAAATGGGAAAGTTGTCTCGACACAGAGTCACTCTCATCGTGATCATAAGAGGGACTATTGCCTTCTCAACTACCTATCCGCTCAAATAATTTTATAAACTCAATTCAACACCTCCAAATTCCGACTAGAACTAATGGCTGCAACAGATAAAGGAGGGATTGAAACATGAGCTTAGCCTGCACTCGCAGCAAAGTATACATATTCTTTGTTTGTGAATTCGAACAGCGCCTCCGAAGCAAACAGCACCAGTGGGCAGGCCATAAAAAATCCATCCCAGCATATACCCCGTCATCCTTATCATAACCATCTATCACAACTTCCCTCCGCATCATCAAGATGTGCCTACTCATTAAAACTAAGTACAGGTGCGGATGTGAGCGTAGTGAGCTCTACATCGATATCTGCCCCCTCCGGGAACTAGGCAGCCATCGTGTTCTGGTCGGCAAAAGGTGTCCATGCTACAGAGTAGATCCAGAGACCAGTCTTGAGCAATGCCACACATGCAAATCAAATGAACACGCAAGACGAAACGGCGGTGGGTGCGCCTGGTGCTGTTGCTGGCGCCACTAACTTGACAAGATGATTTGAGCGGCTTGCTCGTGGAGGTATGAGCTTAGCCATGCAAGGCCCTTTCTGCGGGGCTATTCCTCCACAAGATTGGGCATTTGGAGAAGTCAACGGAATAGCAGAACAGAATAACGGCAGATTGGTCCATAGCAAAGAGACAATTCAAGAATCATTCCCCAAAAGAAAAACAGGAGGAATATGTTAGCTTGTTCCTAGAACACTGTGGCATTCCACCTTAAGACAGACTTCTGGTCCTGCAGAACATCATACTTCTTTATTCCCAAGAACAGCTCACCTCTGCCAGAAACAGCCTCGGTGGTCTCGGCACATATCCATATCACCCCATGCTCTTTCTCTCCTCATCGCCATCTGCCCTTCAACGCATCACAAGCACCATCAAAACGCCCGAATTACCAAACCACCAAGAACCATCGAAAAGACACCCAAACCACGAAGAACAGCAAAGATCGTCCAGAATGTGCAAGCTTACAAAAGCCAAGTTCACCGACTGCGGTCACAAGCACGACTTCGTCAATTGCTGCCCCGAGAATGCGCCTCCAGGTGCTTACGGCGGTGCTCCTATACACTCAGCAGAGAAGTGCTCTGACCTCCGTAAGTTCAAGGAGGAGCGACACGGGTTGTGTCCTGAATGCAGCGCCAAGCTGCACAGAGGGAAGAACGCTCCCACTACCGGCTTCATCGGTTGCCTCTTGCGGAGAACCCCATCAACTTACAAACCCTATCTCTCCGATGGGAAATTCGCTAAGCCAGAAGTAAAGGAGACCCTAAGAGATGATTCCCCTACAAATTGCATGAACAGCAGAAAAACAGAAGCAGGCAGGCCCCACTTCTAGAAATTGCATGAACAGTAGATGAGCGAAGATCCCCCACAAATCGCAAGAACAATAAACACATACAGAAGTGTGCAGGCCACATTTCTACAAATTGCAAGAGCAACAGATACACAAATGTAGAGTAGTCACACAATGCAACAATCATCCCCAAATCAAATTCCCGTCTTTCTTGACTAAAGTGACGTTCCCATTCATAACACCCACTCCCAGTTCTTCTCCCAAGGTTCAGATATTGAAGCAGAATCACGCTTTGATACTTTGACAAAGAAATCCAGCCCCTAGACTCGATATCGTGTCTTCGATCGTAATTCAATACAAAGAAGCCACGAGTCATCGCACAATCACATTGTTCAAAAGAGCAGAACCAGAATAATACCTCTTCTTCCTCTTTACCCCTACCGCCCCTTTGGCAATCTCAGTAAATCAGCAAATCACAAATCCTCTCAATGTGCCGCATGACCATGATCTCATACAACGGCTGTGAATGCATCACATACCGCACTCATCTCTGTGCTAAAGCGCCGCCTCGGGAGGTAATCACCTGTCATGACAGTGCATGGGATCACTTGACCCATATCACGTGCAAGTTCGTTCAAGTAGGAAAGGTTGAGAAGAGACGCCCGTGTAAGTTTTGTGAGCCGAATTTGGTGAGGAGTTGGTGGGGTTGCTTTAGGTGGGATCGGCGACGTTGATGGTGTTGCAGGAAGCGGTTTGCTTGTGTGAATAGTCAAGGCGAAGTTGAAAACAAAATTAGAGCTCGAGACCCGTCCTCGATAAGAATCAGACCCCTCTCAGACCATGTGAATTGAAATGAGAGCAATTGCAAGTTTGCCAAACAGGTGAAAGCGAGAACGGGATACCGGCACTTGCCAAGTCATAGCTCTCCGTTCCTTGGACGAAGTATCCAGATGGCATGAGTCGAGACCCAACTGAAAGGGAATTACATTCACTGAAAAAGAGACACGCAGTCAACAGAAAATGTTTGGATTCAGGAAAATCTCTCATGCTAATGCCACTGTAAGTAAATGCTCGTCTCTTAAACTTCTCAACGACGGCGAGTCCCGTCTCCACATAAATCCTTCTAACGCCAACCCCGTGCACCGATCCTCTTTTCAATGCACTCAATCCCTTAAAACACCGCTCATGACTTCCCGTCCCTATGCAATTCGCTAGATTAAGCGATGGTATCTTTCTCAATCGAAATGTGATGAATATTCGCGTCTCTCGTATTCGTCTTCTCTCACGGTGGAACTTTGAGGCTCTCTTCTGGTTTCGTTTGAGGTTGTGAATGGAACAACCTCTTGTATCTCATATCCGGACCGCTCGTCCCGACGCTCTTATTGAACTCCCCGGATCTTCTCGTCATTGAATTAGGTGATGTCGTGAATCCCACGTTCGATCGTGCCGAGAGAGGCGAGGTCGCCAGAACGTGGTCTGTTCCAGCGGTTACTGGCTGGCTTGCCGAGAAGAAATCTATGACTCCAGGGGCTCGCCGAGCATGGCTGTTGGGGCTGTGGCAGAGACCCACACCCGGAACCCCATCGTCTGCTGCGTCGGGCTCCGGGCTGCTTTCATCCGTATGGGAGTCGATATCTGCATCTGAGCTGGGTGGAGAATGCGTCGTTTCTCCAGCTGAGGAGAGATCGGGTAGCTGAAGATGAAGATCAAAGGGATTCTTCGCCGGTCTTGCATCTCCGATCTGAGGAGTTGGCAGAGGAGTTGCATGGACTGATCGAAACCAAGGCTTTGCTGGTTGTATGTATTTCCTTGATAGGTTCAGCTGTGTGCTCGCTGTTCTCAATGGCGGTCTCGAAAGGCTCTTTCTGATATAGAACTCTCCTTCTTCATCGCGCGTGGATTGCAGTGGCAGCACGTTTCCGCCACTACCTCTCCTCCGCCCCACTCTCTTCGTAAACGTATTTCCAGTCGACATTCGCCGGAGATCAACCTGACTTGGGCTAAACACCACCCTCGTCCGTAATGTCTGCACTGCTGCATCTAATTCTAATTCTACTGCACAATGATTTCGTATTCTGCTCAACTTCGGCCATGTCGCTTTCTCTCCACATAAACAGGCCTGGACCAAAAAATCCGAAGTCGGATTCTTGAGCATCCGTGGGAAATCTTTGTAATCTATCGCCGGAAGTATCGTAATATCTCCCGAGTACTTTTGGCTTAGGATGGATTTGCATTTCGTGACTAGATTTGGAAATATGCCCAGTTCGGCCATTACTTGCAGTCTATGTAACGCTTCGTCTTTGGCCAGATTGGTGAGAGTGTAGACGAAGCCTGGTCCAGCCGAATCAGACTGGGCATCCTTCGCGATGGCTTCCTCGTCCTTGACCAGAAATGGCACAACATGGGGGTTGACTTGCGAAACGATGAAATGATTGACATTGAACATCTCCGCCAACCGGGTCATTGGCAAATCATTATCCACACTTCCGTCGATCCAGTGTTGTGGGGTTGGGTTCCAGGGAGAGTTCTCGCCGGTGGCTGGATTCTTGACAAGCAGTTGCGCAGATGAAAAGACAAGAGGCACCGAGCAAGAGGCTGCCACAGCAGACCAGATCATAACATTCGGCGCAGTAACATAATTGAGAAGCCTAGGAAGTTCGTAGACAGAGGCCGACGAAACACAGATATTGAGAATTCGCCGGGTACGGTTGTAAGCTTCCTGGAAGGTCATGTCGCCAAGTACATCATGCATCACTCTGGTCAGATGCTTTATATCGATCCAAGATCCTTCAGTCAGTAATCTCCGCAGCCTATCGAGGATCCCGTCCTCCTTTCCTTGCTCCTCAAAGACTGCCAAATCACCGAAGGGAAAGGAAGCCAGGACATCTGGAATCTCCTCGTCTGTTCGTGTGCAAAGCACAGCGCATACAATGCTTCCAGCGGAAGCACCAGATATAATCCGCGGCAGGAGCCTTGTTTCGTAAAGCGCTTTCAGAACTCCGACATGATTCATGCCAAAAGTTGCTCCTCCACTCAATAACAGAGCACTCCTTCCAAAGGCTTGTCTAGCATAAACGACCTGCTCTAGGATGTCCTTCGTCTCAACGCCATCCGGTAGGCTGTATTTGCTCGTTTCGACAAGGGCTCGAATAGTGTCAATGGTCGAGTCGATGTACCGCTCAATCAAGTCCTTCGTCCCAATGTGCGAGTGCTGGTAAAGCCTTCGATTGCCCATCCCACCCAAATCCCTGACCAGCGCAGTCCGCACAAGATTCAGCATGGCCTTGATATCTACGTTCGTTCTTGCCTCATCCAGTTGCTTCAGTCGTGCCTCAATCAGCGGGCCATCGAATTCGGAGGACGTGGAGTCGGCCTTCCAGGCCACGTTGTCTTCCAGAACGTCCAACTCCCTGGCTGCCGTCCGCCATTGTTCCATGGTCTCCGCGTTCTGCATCCGCAGCCCCAGAATCTGCCTCATCTCTTCCTTCCTCCTCCTGGCCTCCCTTTCCTCCTCCATCAAGCCATCCCTCAGTGTCAAAACCGTACTGTTGACCAAACCCACGCCATTTCTCAAAATCCTAGCAGCCGGGCCCAGTAAGCCCCACCTCGACAGCGACGTGCGGTGTGTGGAACCCGAGTCGTCGTTACAAATAAATCCTCTAACTGGTGCCGACGCCGGAGGTTGTTTATGGGGGCCTTTGCTATTGTCGACGCAATTCTTCTGGAGGTATTCTAGTAGCACCATATCTCGTTTCGATGCGCGCCATGAACGCTGGCTGCTTCTCCTAACTGAATTCTTTGATATACTCTCTGATGGGAGTGAGACGGAGGTAGGCCCGGGAATAGAGTTTTAAAAGGGTGAGAACAAGTAGTTGCGAAAGGTTGAAATGCATGTACCACCACGCTAGGAACAGGCCCGAGAAGGCGGTGATGTGATGTACTGTACCAAATCAGGGGTGCGGAATTGGCGGAACCAAAATCCTGGAACGATTCACAACGTCACGAGGGGACCCTTCTGCTGTTCCACCAAATCATCTGCCCGCAAAAGCCGGACTGCACTGCACGAAAGAGATCCCTTGCGTGCAGCTGATTGCCCATAACTTGCTCAATTAGAGTGTGGGATGTGTATCAAGCCTCTTTCTAACTTGTCATTCTTCTGGATTTTCCAGTCTCGTTGGAGCATCAGGCAAAGATTCGCGATGCAGGCTTAGCTGGCTGACTGCTCTGGCCAATGCCTTTGTTCTCCCCCATATCTCCGAGTGTGGGGGGGAGCAGTTTAGGCTTACCTCGGGGAACCTGCTCGTCATTTTGTGGGATGGAGTGTATGCTCAGCTGATTCAGAGCGGTGTCTTATTATTTCCTCTTGAGACCCTGACAGCGAGCCTGGCTTCTGCAGTGGCTGGCCCGCACCAATTACGAATCAGAAAATGGCTGCCAGCTTGCCACAAAGCTTGTGAAGCGCTGACTGAGACATCCCTTACGTGGAGACTACTTACGGAGGACACAGCGGACCGTCGAGATCCGCTAGCCGGGTGTGTATCTTTCCTTCAAGCCATGCACGCCCCTCCATGGCTCCTCTAAAGCTTTAATCACAAGCTTCAAGTTGAAGATTTGAGCATTTTCTACACAGGTGTAAGGAAGGGCTTTGTTTTCGATGCACATCACGCGGCTGAGGTCTCGGGTATATGTCTGCTGGCGGCGGTGAGCTGGCAATGAAGTGGTTGCACCGCATTCGAGGGACGTTGTGTAACGGTGATCCCGTCGTAAGGGGAGAGGAAGCTCCAGCATGTGACGGCCATTCAAGTTACGTATCGCGTGTAAGCAACTACCAGCCATATGGCTGGATCAGTCAGACTCTGGTCACAAGCCCAGATCCAGTAGCTTGTATATTCGAAGCAGGTACCGTTATCACATGAAAGAGTTTTCAAAATGTGGAGCTTCCAAAAATTTGAGGTTCACAGCAAGTCATAATCTGGAGAGCACAATGTGCAGGAAAAACTATATTCTATTTCAAATTGCAACAAAAGCCAAAAGGGTATACGCTTTGTTACGTTCAAATGCCAAGTTCCTCTCCATTGAGGCTTAGATACATCCAAAACGCCGAGTTCGTAAATGCTCCCACAATCACAAGAAAGCAAAAGCATCATCAAGCACATGTCATCATCTTCGCTCCGCCCAAGTCTCAGTCATCCCCTAGTAGAGGATCCCGTCAGCTCCCATCACACCTTCGCTGCTTGCCATGTTGCACTGTCTGAACAAGCGGCGCTCTTCAGGGCTGAAAGCACCAACAACAGAGTGTGTCACACCTTGGTTATTGAAGAGGACGAAATCGCCCTCAACCCAGTCATGTGCGTACACATACTTAGGGGAGATGGCAGGGCGCTGCAATCGATGAACTAGATCCCTGGCCTCCTTCAAGTCCGTGATCACATCTCCGTTTGGCTTGTGAATGGCCTTGATAGCTGACGGGTGGATTTGAAGAGCGAGCTTGCCCGTCACAGGATTCTTCCAGCACATTGGCAAGATCTTAATTTGACTCTCGTCCACGGGAGGTAGCTCAGAAAGGGGCAATTCCAATCCATCAGAGATCATTCCCAGGCCATCCGTTCGGCTCTTGGCTGGACTCATCCAAATGTATGGATGCGCTGCATATTCGACTTTTGCTCCACGGACAAACTCCTTGTCCTCCTCGCTTAGGATGTCGTACATGTTCTGGCCTGAAACGAAAGCGGTGGTTCCAAGAGGGACGTCCATCTCCTCTCCAGTCCCATCATCATATCGAAGTGTCTGGCGTCTTCCAGCAGGAACCTTGACAGCCATTAGGGAGGTGACCTTTGGTGGGTTTAGAGCGTAAAGAGCAGCATCAATGTGCCATCTGTAGAATCTCGTGAAGTCCAAATCATCCTCCTCAGAGATAACACTCTTGTGGAAGCTCTTGTGGTGAGGATGCTTCAGAGTGATGTCCTTCAAGCCCTCGTATTCGTCATAGTGTCCATTACCAATTACTTGGACTTGTGGCTGGTGGGGGATTGTCTTGAGATCTGGGTGAAGAACGGATCGCTTGGCATCAAGGGTCTTTCCGTGGCCATAGTTGCCTTCACAAGCTGGGTCAAATCTTTTGGTGATTTCGTATTGAGCTGTCCAACTCTGTTAGCACCTTGGCAACAATCAGAAACTTTGAAAGCGCTCTACCTTTTGGGGAGACACCAGCTTGATTCTTAAGAACAATGACATGGTAGTTGTACAAAGTATTCCGGATAGTCTCAAAATCTGCGTCTGAAAGGTTGTCTAAGTCGACATTATCGATTTCAGCCCCGAACTGGGGGTGGGGGCCATCGAGAGGGTGGACTTCGAGAGTCTGGACTGCCATTTTGTTCGATAAGTGTGGGGATGAGTAATTGTAGATTAAATTGGATATTTGGGGTGATGAAGATTGTCTAAAGATGAGAAGACAAAACTTATATATACATCTATGAGCGGTCGGCCCCGCAGTAGAAGATGGACTCCGGCCGCCGCGGGCTTGCAAGCATAATAGCGACCCGCAAAAGAAAGATTCTGAGGGAATTCGCAGCCTATGAGACCGAGGAGAAAGATCGCCTGCACAATTGGCTTTGGAAAAGCGGAAACTTAGATAAGATCCGTACACTTCCGCTACATCGGAGCGCGCCGTCAGCCAAGCCACGTGATAGTTAGGATTGAAGATCACGTGCTTACTCTCGAAGTTATATTTCGTATAGTCAAGTGTTATTCACTTAAAGACCAAACTCGATAAAGTGTTTTCTATAGCTTGTGGACAAAATAAGCAGCCATCTTCGTCAGAGCATCAGTATATTCTTTCCCTCCTCTCCTACACAAACTCTCTGCACATAGACCAACTCATGACGTTACTCCTTCCCCATCCCATTCTTCGAAGCAAATATAATACTTATCGCTATTGCTCTTCTTCACCCAGTTATTATTTATAGGTCTGTGACATAATCCCACGAAAACTGCCATCAGCGACCTAATCACAGTAGAGTACCTAACTTCTGATACTTTGATCTCTGTCTCTGACTTAAACTGCAAATACGACGAAGAGACGAAGAGATGCGCCGTCTTGTCGTAAGCTTAAGGCAACCTTCTGGTGAAATTTGAAGAAGTAAAACATTACGAGACAGGAAGAGGGTCGAACTGAGACGTGTACTGAAGAAAGGAATAGTTACTGGAGGTCGGGGCTTTTACCTTCGCTGGTTCTAATGGGATATCTAACAATATATTATCAGTGACAGTAGTACAGAAGGTTCATGGAAGAATCAGAAAAGAAATTGAACCTTTCGTTGTGAGGTCAGACACTGAGAGTGAAGCCGATGATGGAAAAGGGGAGGCTTGCGCTAAGTGGCGCTACTACGGCGACCGGATTGCGCAAAGTCCCGAGAGACACCTTTCAATTATACGCGGCCTTGAAGCTCCACGAATTTCAAACCCTACAACAACACAACTCAACAATGCGATTCCTACGCTCATTAATCCCCTCGTTGCTGCTTTTGGGTGCGGGCGTTGCAGAGGCAGCTTCATCATGGAATTTTGACGAAGCAATCATCTCTGTAACTGGGAAAGGTAACACCGCAGGTGCATTCAAGGACAAGTACGTCGACAGCTTCATTTTTCGAAGAGGACATTTGTTAATCCCAATTGCACAGACTCTCGGATCATGCTCCTCTTGCGAAGCCCGTAACATTAGGCTCGGCAGATTCCCTTAAGATTATCTTGACAGCGACAGAAAATGGCAAGGCCAAACGACCACATCAAGCTTTCCTCCTACTTAGAGATCAGGACACTGGATTGGAGGCCACATTCCCATTTTCTGTGAAGGATACTGGCAAAGGAAAGGTTGATTTTGTATGTATTACAAAGTCCTCGCTTTAAACTACAAGCTAACAATAGCCAAGTCACAAAAGGACCTCCCGGCCCAACTCTTGATATCCTCTCAACCCCTCCGAGCCACCCTCCTTCTCGCCTCATTCGGTTCCTCCCAAGCATTCAGCAACCATGTCTTCAACCTGGACGTCAAGCCTGACCCCAACGCGCCACTACCAAAATACGAGAAGCCATTGAGATACGGAAAGTTGGAGGATATCCACCACATCTTCAGAGCAGATCCCAAGAGCGGTCCCAAAATCGTTTCTATGTTCTTCGTTCTTGCAGTATTGGCTACTGTGCCAGTTCTCCTCGGGGTTGTAAGTGCCAATGTTCCAACTGAAGTTTGTGCATTTGCTAACCAGAGACAGTGGGCTTACCTTGGAGCCAACCTCGACCACCTCTCAAAAGCCGTAGGCGCTGCTCCCATCTCGCACAGTCTCTTCTTCAGCTCAATTTTGGCTATGGAGGGCATCTTCTACCTATACTACTATAACTGGACTCTTTTCGAGATGTTACCTGCTGCTGGAGTTGTGGGATTGGTAGGTTTCCTGAGTGGAAGCAAGGCTCTGTCAGAAGTTCAGAGCCGGCGACTAGCTGGTGAGCGGTAAAGACATCTGGAAAGAGGTGCAAACAAGCAAAGGCCGGGCAGAGAATGGGAGGGTAAGCAGCTTTGGAATTATAAAAGTTATGGCTGGGTGTAGGAACTAGGAGAACGAGTGTACCATATCAAAAATATCCAAATGAGTGCGAACAAGAAAGTTTGGAGAGTCAATGTAGAGAGTGTTCTCTGTGATCTAGGTCCAATGTCCCGTCAGGATACGGACATTCACAAAGTCGCACCCCATTTTCATACTCGAGTTAACTTTAAACAATATCCTCCAGGAAAGAGTGTGATTGTGTTCATTTCAGAATAACTTTTGCTCATTTGTCCATGAATCACTGGCTTCAATCCGATTACCCATAACACCGTACCATGCTCACCAACATCACAGGCTTCCCCCCACCCCTTCCTTAATTCATCTTAGCCTTGCTGAAGTCGAGTTCAGGGTGCTGGTCCTAGATTTGAAAATCAGCTTCCCATTTCCAACATCCCAAACTTGCGTTCGTCCCATGTCATAGTCATCAACATGCATCAAGCAAGAAGACGCTTCATGACCAAGAACAACAAGAACCGGCGGATGCTACTAACCTGGAACTTCTTCAACATGTCCAGTTTCTTCTGCTCATCACTAGTCGGCTTCCCCATCTCCTTCTGCCGCTGATCATACATCATCTTCTCAACCATGCCCCTCGTCTCACCATCCAAGTCTCCCAACTTGCTGTTCTCCGGCTGGATCTTTGTGACATCTATCTTTGGCGCCGTGGTAATGACGTGTTCCCACCATTGCATCTTGTTCACCTTGTCCAAATGTAGCTCGAGGATTTTGGTGCCAGAGGGGGAGGTAGTGAGCGTCCAGGTTGACTCATCGACGTGTATTTCGTGTGGGAGGTCGCCCTATATATATCATCAACTTCTGATACTTTGGACCCAAGATGGTTCGAGTGACAAACGTTGATGATGGGCTCTTGGCCTTTGATTCCTAGGACAAGCTTCTTCTTCTTGATGTCGACATTGAGGTCCTTTCCTTTGAGGTTTCCGGGTACTTCGACGGTAATGTCCAGGTCACCAATTGCTTGGGCCCATTTGTAGGGGAGAGCAGCTTGCTCTTCTTCTTCCTTGATGCGTGCTGCTGCCTCCTCTTCCTTCGTAAGTTCTAGGCAATTCGTCAGTGTATAAATCCAAGAGGCAATGCGTCAAAAAAAATTCATATAAAGATGAAATACAATCACCAATGATCAAAGAAACAATAGTTTGACCCTAACCTTACCTTTGTCTGCCATCGTTGCTCTATTCCTGACAATGTTGGTGGTGGGATGTTCTCGAGGACAAGGCTTTGAATCACCGCCACCCAGAAATTGGAGCCAGTCAAAACCAACAGCCTCGTCCTTGCAACCTCACCTCCAGCTCTCATCCCCACCAAGCCTTTCCTCCAACTCGACCGCAATAATGATGCGCAACGGGGCCTCGAAGCCCATCGACAATAACCCCTCCGATGACATATGTCCCGTCTGCAAGTCGAACCGCTACCTCAACCCCTCCCTCCAATTCCTCATCAACCCAGAATGCTACCACAAAATGTGCTCCACCTGTGTCGACCGCATCTTCACCTCCGGCCCCGCCTCCTGCCCCGTTCCCTACTGCGGCAAAACCCTGCGTAAGAAAGGGTTTCATAAAGCATTCTTCGGCGACCTGAAGGTAGAACGCGAAGTCGATATTAGGAAACGAGTAGGCGCGGTGTTCAACCGGAGACAGGATGAGTTCGAGACGTTGCTCGATTACAACAACTACCTCGACGACGTAGAGTGTCTGATCTTTGATTTGGTGCAGGGGACGAAGGAGGAGAAGACCAAGGCGGAAGAGAGGCTGAAGGCATATAGGGAGAGTAATATGGGGGACATTGAGGAGAATCGGAGAGCGGGGCTGGAGGAGATTGAGATGGAGAAACGGAGGGAGAAGGCTGAGAAGGAGGCAGCGAGGCAGAGGAGGATGGCTGTTTTGAGGGAGGAGGAAGAGGAGAAGCTGGATGTAGCCAAGAGTAAGAGGGATGTGTTGGAGAGGCTGGCGAATACCGATGAGGATGCCAACAAGATTACGCAGCAGGCTCAGAAGATTATTCTGAAGAAGAGCTCTGCTAGGAGGACTTTGGCGGAGGGTGCGGAGAGTAATGGGAGCGCGAGGGATCCAGGACTCACGCTTAGGGGGCTCAAAAAGAAGGAGGCTCCTGTTGCTGAGAAGCCTTACGATCCTTTTGGAGGAGTGGATCTTACGCCTTCACGTTATGTTCTGCAGGGCGACTACGACAATGAGTGGTTGTCGAATGCAAAGAGCGATATACGACATATGGCAGGAGGCTACAGTCTACAGGAGTACTATGCTAGAACTATGTTCGAAGCGTTTTCCGGGCTCGGAGTCTTTATAGAAGACGAGGTAGCTGGTCGAAGTTTGCCAGCAGCACCTGCGAGTGTAGGAACTGCTGCCGCAGTTGAAGCATCAGCTGGCAAAATGAAGATCGAGCACAAAATGGAGCTGGATGATGTTTTCTGAGAGCCTTTAATTGCTACTTTAGCGTCCCGGAATGCATTTACGGAGTTCGGAGAAGTATAGTCACGGGCGTTCAATTTGAGGGAAAGGAGCATTTCAGGTGTCAGGTCTTTCATTAGATGACCCTTTCCATCGCCAATTCTCATCTAGAAGGGCCTTGTAATATCACATTATGCATTTAATGCCTAACCACGTCGTATTTCGACCTGACTTCTCTCGTAACGCCGTGCTGCAATGATCTTGATAATCGTGAAAAGAAAGACACTTCCCCTTGCCTACTGCCCCCACGGTGTTTGTTGTGCAGGTCTTGGAAATACTGGAATAGTTTCAACATTGTCCAAACCGCCACCTATCGGTTGCTGATTATTCTGCCAACCAGCTCCTGTCGCCGTATTTACAAATTGGGATTGCCGGAAGGGATTCGTGCTGCCAGTTGGTTGTGCCATTAATCCTGCACTCGTCTGAGGTCGTTGTGCAGCAGCATTCAAAGCGAGGTTCTTGGCAAATGGATTTGTCCCAGTAGCCATAGGGCGAAGTGGGGCAGCGGTTGGCTGCTGTTGTATTTGCTGCTGAAACTGCTGGTCGGGTGGTGGTGAAAATGGTTGAACTTGTGGAGGTATCGACTTGGCGAATGGGTTCGTTGATTGGCGTGTCATTGGAGACGTTATTGGAGGGGATGCAGGAAATGAGGGTCCATTCATGCCTGTTGGACTCGCCATCATGGATAACCGGAAAGGATTGGTTGTCTGCTGGCCAGCTTGCATGTTTCCAAGTTGTTGTTGTTGTTGCTGTTGTTGCTGTTGTTGTGGCTGGAAACTTGCTGGGGTATCTTGTGGAATTGACGAGAGATTTCCTGGTTGGAAAGAAGGTTGTGGTGTATAGCCACCAAAACCTGCTCCTGTGAAAGCCGTCTGGATTGGCTGGGGTTGCTGAGGCCCACCAAATCCAGTATTGAAAGGTTGTTGTTGGAATTGGTTTGGATTCTGGAATCCTGTTTGTTGGGCTGCAAATCCATTTTGCTGGAATTGCTGTGGCTGCTGCATCTGAAAGGGCGCACCATTGAACTGAGGGGCATCTTGTTGCATCCCGGGTTGAGTTGCCATTGGTTGTTGATTTTGTTCAATCGAATCAAAGAAGTCAATAAGATCTGGATCTGGTCCTTTTGCTGGTTGGGCTGGCTTCGAGGCTGGTGCCTCAGATGCAGCCGGGAAGTTTCGTCCTGCCGCAGCTCGAGATTCTGACTCGCTTTTCGAATTTGCTCCAAATGGTTTGCTCACTCCGTTGGTTCCGGATTTGCCTTTCTTTGACTCTTGCTCTGCCAAATACTGTCTCCTATTGATCTCAAAGTCCGGGTCCATCAGGTAGTCTTCCAGTTGCTTTCCAAGATTTACTGGGGCATGCTTCAATTTCGGTACCTCTACTCGAGTTTGGTGTTCATATTGTCGAGCAACACTCAGATATCTGACCACAAAGTCTGTCTGCTTGACGAAGTTGTTGTAAATCTCCATTGCCCTTTCAGCGTCTGGTCTCGACATTTCGAAGAAATGGCCTTCACTCCGGTCAGTTCAAACGCCCCACTATGATAGAAGGATCTTACCCAGTATGTTGATCATCGCTTGGTTCTCAACGTGGTACATTGCCAGAAGGTCCAATATCAACATTCGGAAAACGGTAATGGTGATCTCGTTCTCGGCCTCGTTTTCCATGACCTAGAGCTCTTTAGCAACAGTCTTTCGTTCCTATAGAACCAGATACTAACATCGCATTTCAGTAACGCCGTAATCTGGTGTTGAACAGTCTCGGTCTCTCTAAGCAGTCCTTTGTCAACACTCATCTTCTCCAACCTTTTCTCAGCCCCTCGGACAAAGTCGCATTTCGTTTCCCGGTATGCCCTTGCTCTCTCGTTCAAGTAGTTCGTGTAATGTCGAATGTTCCGGCCCTGGGTTTGTACTTCACCATGCTCTGTTAGCACGGTCTCCATAAGGTTGCCTCTCATGGCTGAACTATCGCAAAGCGCGTTGATGTTAATTCTGGGTATACATACCATCAGAGAAGCTGCTTATGGCAAGCATTGATCTATGCCGTGCTAGATAAGCCAAAGTCACATCTGGCGATCCCTCCCTGATCATCAGATGAACTGTGATCAAACTCTTGAAAACTACCGTCCATGTTGAATCTCGCAGGCGGTTCTGCAGCGCCCGGAACACCTCGCCCACACCGGCTTCTCCTGAATGCGTCGCTATTAAGATGTGTTCGATATATCTATTCCGCCGGTATGGTCAGTTTACTTCCGGACAGTTCAGAGTCTAGGGAGAACCATACTTTGACTTCGGAGGTGCGGCCTGTCGACATCGAAAGTTAGCAAAGTCGTGCAAGGAAGGGGTGCTCAAATCTGGATTCAATATCCTGCTTACCTTTATCTTGGTCGCCCCTTTCACCGACTTCTCGAATGAACTCGCCATCGCAGCTCAGGGCAATGCTGGCAGGCTTGCGACAGCTTGTGGCCAATACGGTGAAGCTGCCCTCTATTCTGCAGGGACGAACGGCCGAGTGTGTAATTGTTTCACGTATCCAAGGGCTTGTAGGACGGATGAATCTGCGGTCCAGAATCGCGGGTGGAGGGAATGTTTGCGTTGCGGGTTCGTCGTTTCGTGAGGTCGGCAGCTTGCTCGTGTCTCTTGGTCCTGAACAATCTCTCTCGAAATGATACAGAGCGGAGCTATTACGACTACCGGATGCCCCCCTGAAACTAGAAGTTGGCTGGAGAATCACAGACCCTGGTACGTGGCATCTTTTGCCCAGTCGTGGAATCAATATGCTGGACTTTGGCCCGAAGGTGCGCGTGCTGGGAGCCTTGGTTAGCAGTGGCTGAGTTGGCCTTGTGAAGTGTTGTCAGTTGCAGGCTCGCAGCGTCATTTTGAGGGGCGCCCGTGATTGGCGAATGAGACAGGGCCAAACATTTGCCAGAAATCAAGGTCAGGGCCATCCGCGGTCAGTGCGGGGGAAAGTGAGGAGAGTAGAAAAAGCCACTCGAGAGAATGAATTCAGTATTCTGATACAATAGTAGCCTGCTTTTGGCTTGCAGTATAATGAATCGGATCCAAAACATCCTCGAAACCTTACAAGAAGTTCCAAGCTCGCCGCAAAATCCTCCGAGCACAATCATAGCACAGCTCCAATCATATTTCTCAAAGCCCTTATAGTTATATGTCAAAGAAAGGACAAGAGGGAACAGGGGAGGGGGTCAAAAATCTGTACATTCGCCTTGCTCCAGAGTCATCATGGAGCAAACAAAAAGTTCCAAGCCTCCGCAGAATCCTCCGAGCGACAACCATAACACAGTTCAATCCAATCTCTCAAGGCCCTCGTAGTTGCATGTAACATAAGAAAAAGACAAAAGGGAATAGGGGGAGGGTCGGGGGAGGGAGGGGTTGCACGTTCGCCCTGCTGCAGAAAGCGTTGTTGGCAATCGGCCTGCAGCCATAGAATAGACCAGCCCATTGTCCTCAGCCGCCACAGCAAGGCCTTCCAAGCTTCAAGGGTCAGAGATGCCTTCATCGCGTCCGGTATCGAACAAGGTGTGTGTCGAACGCTTATTTCACTCTTCCTGCCTCCTCTCACAACCAAACCACTGAGGCCCGGTAAAGGGAGAATTTGGAAGCTTGAGGAGGAGGAATCGTACTCATAATAACACGCTGGCTTTTCATCATCTGCGAAAGACGCGTTAGTAAGAGCGGACATGTTTCTGCGGCGTTGAGGACTTACGTGTTTAAAACTTGGAAGGATGAAGAGGAAAGCAAGTAATTCGGTCAAGAAATTGCGTATGAAAATCCGGAGCAGGGAGCACCCTGTGGAGCTAACCGAATAGGGACAGCTCCAGATACCTATCTGCAATCACTTCGAACAACGTGCCCGCAAACAATTGAAGGAGCAATGAGTTTTGTTTCTTGCCCTGTCGG
Source organism: Hyaloscypha bicolor E (assembly GCF_002865645.1). Classification (NCBI taxonomy): domain Eukaryota; kingdom Fungi; phylum Ascomycota; class Leotiomycetes; order Helotiales; family Hyaloscyphaceae; genus Hyaloscypha; species Hyaloscypha bicolor. The sequence goes on along the minus strand of NW_020194684.1, from coordinate 1,889,142 downwards.
GCATATTGCGAGTCGCCAAAGTCGACTATGTCTCCGATACTCGTCATGGAATCGCTCATCCCTGTTGGCAAGCGTGCCTGCACCACGGCGCAGATGTTTCCACTCCACAAGCAGAAGGCTTACGGTGGAGGGCGAGGGCGAGGGTTTACAGAGTGTAGCTGATGCCAGTTTTTGGAATGAATACAAGGCGTCTTGTATGTTTCTCTCCGTCCAGAATTCTAGTCTGACATGGAGACATAATAGTTGCTTCTAGCCACGAGTTCAAAGTTAGAGCTCGAATGCCAGCTGAAAGACTAGGCAAAGAAGCCGTAGTCCGTGGGTTCCTTACGAAAATAACGAGTATATCCAAGGACCTATGCTTTGCCGGTATACATCGTGGCACATTGAAACAGGAATTCCAGGTTGTCTGCCACGGTACTGCCTTGTGTGAGCAGTTACGAAGTATTCGACTCCACAGCGCCGTCCGTGTGAAGGGGAAACTGGTACAAAAGCGGAAACAAAACGATGCAGAGCCTCGGGAACCCAATACCAGAAAAAATGTCGTCCATCACAGGACTGTGGAAGTGGTGGCAGCAGAGATTTTGTGCTTGAATTCCGTCGCAGACGACGTCCACATCAGCAAAGACCACAACTACCCTCCTCAGAGCAGACATTTGCAGATTCGGTTCGATGAGAGCCTGAAGCGTAGATTACATATTCGTTCAAGGGTAGCGTCGTACATCAGGGAGCAATTGATAGGATCATTCCTAGAAATCGAAACTCCAATTCTGTTCAAGTCAAGCCCAGAGGGAGCACGCGAGTTCCTTGTTCCTACGCGGAAACCTGGTTATGCATACGCTCTTCCTCAAAGCCCCCAGCAATATAAGCAGATATTAATGGCTGCCGGGGTCGAGAGATATTTCCAATTTGCTAAGTGCTTTCGCGACGAGGATCTTAGGGCAATTAGGCAGCCCGAATTTACTCAGGTGATTTTTCCAAGTATGTCTGCGTACATGACGCTAATTAGTGTCTAGCTCGATGTTGAGATTGCATATGCGGATGGGGGGGTAGTGATGAGAAGAATCGAAGCCCTGATCAAAGGTATTTACGCAAAGTTTGTTCAACCTCGAGGGCTTCTCGAGAAATCGCTGCCTGACTCACCTTTCATCCGAATGACCTATGAGGAAGCCATGTCAAAACATGGCTCTGACAAGCCTGACCTTCGAATAAAGGGTTTAGTAAGTATTTCTTTGCTTATCTGTTAAAAATCGTGCCTGATTTCTCCAGATACATCGCATCGATAATGTCATTCCTGATGAACTCCGGGGCATGCTCACCTCGATAGAAGACCCAATCATCGAAGTGTGTAAGCTCAGATTCGATTGCGAACCCGAACGAGTACAGGCATTCATGAGGAAGTTGATGGATTCTCCTGACGCAGAACCCTTCATCTCAAATGTCGATGGTGCCCCAGGTTTCTGCGTCTACGATTCTCGCAAGCCTGTTGAAGGTCTCCAAACCTTCGGATTCGAAGGTGCTGAAAAGCTGAAAGCGCTTTACAGCGATCTCCGTCATCCAGGATATCAGAGTGAGGAAGTGCACGCGATCAATTCCACCTTCGAAGATGGTGACCTGTTGATCATCCAAGCCCGCCAGAACCTCCCACATTCAGGAGGCTCTACCATCCTTGGCAAGCTCCGTCTTGCGATCCACAAAGCCGCAGTAGCAGATGGACTCATCAAGCCCGATCCAGACCATCATTACCTCTGGGTCACTGAGTTCCCCATGTTCACGCCAAACAACGATACCGACCCAGGCCAAGGCGGGACGTCAGGATTCTCAGCAACACATCACCCGTTCACAGCACCACTGTCACCTGAAGACGTAGATCTCCTCTTAACAGATCCACTGAAAGCGAAAGCCGATCACTATGACCTCGTTGTCAACGGTGTAGAACTAGGTGGCGGGAGTCGGCGAATACATAGTGCTGAGATGCAGAAGTTTGTTATGAGAGATATCATCAAGGTATGAAATCCGCCAAGATAATTACTGTTCACCACACTAACTTTTGTAGATGAGCGAAGAGCGCATGAATGACTTCTCGCATCTCTTCGAAGCTCTCAGATCAGGCTGCCCTCCTCACGCAGGTCTCGCCATTGGATTCGATCGTCTCATCGCCGTCATGACTGGTGTCGAGTCAGTGAAAGATGTAATTTTCTTCCCGAAAAACTCGAAGGGGGAGGATGTGATGGTTAAAAGTCCGGCTCCGATGACGAATGCAGAGTTGAGTCGATACCATCTACAACTTAAGTCGCCCGTAAGAACTGAAGAGGCAGGAGAGAAGGGAGAAACTTCCTCCGAAGAGAAAGTTGAAGAGATGAAGCCGGAGCCTCCATCTCGGGCGTAGATGGAGAAGAAATTGGATTGATGTTTGAGGTGAACTATTATGAATATGTAATCAGAGCTGTAAGATGATACGAATGAAGTGTGCATAGAAGGCGTTGGAAGAAAAAAGGGCATCCTGGTGTGTTCATACCCCTCTCTTCTAGTAGATATGAAATATGTAGTAGTAAAATTTTTGTACAACTTCGGTGGATAGCCTCTTTATTATTCATGATCTCAGTAGAATTCATTTCCCGTCTCACCTACTCATACAATCATACCTTCTCATTGCGCCATAAGTTCATCAGACCCTGCTCCCAAATCTTCAGACCAAGAACCCAAACACACCTCACACCCAAGCTTAAGCACAACGCCTCTAGCTGGACATAACTCCAGTCGCAATTCAACGCCATATTCCGGAGACTTCCACACTTCCCTTGTTCATCTCTGAACCTGGCTGACACGTTCTGTCACACGTTTCTCCCTTCCCCACTTCCTTCCCCATCTCTGAACCCAGGTAGCTCATTCCGTCACACCTTCCCTACCACGTCCCTCAACATCTCGCTATGCTTTCTCCTCGCTGCCTCCTGACATGGGTCGTAGTCCTTCACCGCGTACGATTTGTAGTCTCTCTCATCTTGGACGTAGCGTTCAACCCCCTCTTTGGATGAATGGGAGTGTTTGTGCGACTTGCCGTGTGAGGAGCCAGAAGAGCGGGACGAAGTCGAGCGCGAGGAGCCGTTGTGGGCTTTCGTGGAAGGTGAATGAGAAGAGGAGCCCATGTTGACTTGGTGTTGCCGTGCTCACGTGGTATGGGAGTACCTTGCTCAACCAGGAAGATTGTCTTAAACAGAAGCCGGAAGATCGGGGTCGTGGTGGAGGGTTATAAGGGTGTTTCTTGTACTCCTTGTACTCCAAAAATACGAGATACGCGGTTTTGTGATGGAGTTGCCGATTCGGCAGGAGACTTCGGTGAGCAGAGGCGAGGTAAGAGGGATGGTCGGCGAGTTGTGGTATGGTTGATGGAAAATTGCTTTCTTGCACAGCAACTTTGAATGCCGTGGAAGGTCTGACAGTTTCGAATGGCTATTTCGAGATAGGGAAGATATCACAACAACTATTTTCAGAGATGTGTCTGAGAAAGCTCAAGAGGAGAAGTTGAAATATGTGGAGCAGAGTGAAGGGACCGAGTGGGGTGCAACAAACATGCCATTTATACTTGCTCACTCGAGCAACCAGGCCGAAGAACCAGGGCGACGTCGAGGGCGATAGTATGAGAGCCCTTTCTCATGATATTACAAATGGGCGGTGAAATTGCTTTAGGCTTGCCTAATTGAGGGCAACCTCTGCCGGAAGCAATTACATAGGCCAATTCGCCATCCCGAGAGCCCTGTCTGTAGCACGACACCAAATGACCGTGATCACTTGCAAAAACGAACACAAGGCGAGACCAGGGAAGCGGGGGGAAATCGTGAGATGTTCAGTGGCTACGTGGAGGGAAGAGAAGGGCGGTAGGAATAGGGCGTCAAGAGTGCCATCCGCGAACCAATAGATCTCGAGCATGCCGCGGCAAGATTGATCTGCATTGACTCAAGTGAGTGCGAGGGCCATGACGGTAGATGTCATAAGGGCAGGATATGCCCTTTAGTCTGAATGCCGGAATAGGAACATGAGAGTGGGCTGGCTGGCCCTATTGTTCCACGTGAGTGGCTAGGCACTTTGTTTGCCCTGCCGGCCCAACTTTCAGATGGGCCGAAACGTTTGCGGCTGGCTTGAGGGCTGCGGGCGGACCAAAAGATGGCACGAACTTTGGAAACATGGAGTTTGACAGGTCGATCCATATAGATGGGATTTTTGTGTGCCCGGGGAATGCCTCAATCGCTTCCGGTGCAAAGCTTTGGTGTTCATGGAAATCGAACAGGTGAACGAAGGTTGGGTGCACGAATCGAACGGCAACGCAGAGCCATGATCCGTAGAGGCTGAACCGAGGGAATTTCGACAAATTGTGTTTCGGCGGGGGATACAAGACGTCAGCAGATCATTCGAAGGCCCAGTCTTCGGAGAAGGGGAAGGGAAGAGGGCGGAGGAATCACATCCCAGCGCCCTGTCGCCCTGGGGTTCTCGCTTATCTGTCTCAGGAACCCCTGAACGATGAGTTGGGGCTCCTCGGAGGGCGATCTTGCACTCGAGGGCGAAAGTGCTGGAGTGAAACATGTTGGAAAATAAGATGTTTGATGAGGGCAAGAAACCGGAGGTTGAAGCTGCTGCCTTGGCAGGAATTAAGAGCCCTGCTCGCCCGGTTAAGGCCCTCAGGAATTGCCTCTCGCCTCGGAGGCCGCCGAAAGGGCCTCTCTCGACCGTTCGACGTCTTCTTTACAGTAGTGAGAGGGATTATTCCAGCCCTATGGCGGTACAGGGAAACTTCACTTGCTGACGCCATCCAATCTCGAATTTAAACCACGCAAAAATTTCTCGTGTCTTTGAGGCTTTGCAGACAGACACTGCACCTGGTTATCGCACGGCTATTATAAGTCGACTCTCACTAAACCAATCGGGCAGCGACCACTCACTCACAACACCGGTTCATGCGCACACTGTGGAAAAAGATAGAGAAGGAGAGTTTTGGATAGCCAGCGCAGCGGACTAGAAAGCGTATGTGGCATTTGTTTCCTCCCGAAGACATGAGCACTGCGACCGACGTAGGGGCAGGATAGCCTCCGGAGTGGACGCTTACCCTGAGTTATATTTATCGTGAGCATTGAAGTTCTTGTGGGACAAACTTCCTAATCCCCAGTGACTGAGTGGTCGCTGCCCGATTGGGCTTAGTGGCAGTCGCTTAGTCGGAGTCGTCGGGGTGGTTGGCAAGTGAAAGCCTTTCATATTCGTTTCGCTTTCGCGCGCGGTGGCCCTGTCCCTGGGTCTGACCAGGGACGGAATAGATATTCATCCAATCGAGCCACATCTTCCTATCGAGGCAGGTGCATGCTGGGGCGTGTTGGTCATTCGTGTTGATTCATTGGTGAACAGTGTGGAGCTCAAGCCAATAGGATTGAGTTGGCATCTTTGTGCGGGGCTATGGGTATTAAAAGTGATACTTCCCACCATCTACTTATCTAGCTTCCTCAGTCTCCAGCATCTATCGATGCCTATAGTGGTGTTGTCCCAATACACTCCGTCATGGCACCGGGAAGGAAATCAGACAAATATTCGTTGCAAGCGCATGATATCTATTTCAAAAAGCGCCAAGCGGTAGGCAACTGCCCGGCAGAGCTGCAAGACTTGTTCAAGCTCGTGATTGGCATTAAAGATCTCAGAGCCGACCATTTTGGTGGTTACGAAACAGCAGGCTCCAATCATTTGCTGGTTCCAAGCAAGGCATTCGCAGCATATAGTCCTAGACAACAGTATGAACGGGAGTTGAAGTTTGAAGCAGACGAGTTATTCATAACCTGCAGTGACAAACGCCGCGCGGATGACAACGAGGAGAAGTGGGTTCAAGAGCTCGGGCCGATTGTCTTTTATCGTTTCGATCAGGAGCGGGAAGAAAAGCATGAAAGGGATCGACACCATCACTGGCAAGTCATCCATACAAGAATACAATATCCTCCTAACATCAACTCAGTTTCATTTGCAGAAAACACTTCCCGATCAGCAGTCGCCCATTGATCAACAGAACAAGTGAAAGGAGTATTATACGGCGAGTCGAAAAGTGGGCTAATGATTCAGAAGAGGATATATGGTAAGCCATACAATTACGAGATATAACGATAAGCCAGTTTCGGTTGGAAGAACTACTGCTAATTTTGTGCAAAGTAAGGAGCGGTTAAAGCACTTGAATTTACCAAATTTCGATACGGTTGGTCAACTCGCATACCCTGAATTCGAGAATGAAGGGAAGAAGATACCGGATCTAACAATTGGTCTTCACTCCTACGACTTGAATCAATGGGCTGATACGCCCGACCTCATGCTATTACGCGATGATCGGGTCCGGATGTTCGATCAGAAACTGCTCAGAAAACTCGAAGACTACGGTTACATCACTCCTCCGTTCTCACAGCCTGGATCACACGGAAGAAGCGTGGGCGACATATCTCTTACCTTTCCCTTTGCATTTTGGGAAGCAAAGCGTGAAGGAGGTGGGTCTGACCACCAATCCGCCGAGACACAGAATGCGATAAGAGTGAAGATGATTCTTGACTGGCAAGACAATATCGGCAAAAGCGCAGATATCCCTTGGTGTCCATTGGTTTGGTATTTTGTTAGCATTGGGTCCAAGTGGGAATTACATGGATGCCATTTCCAGCCCAACACCAACGCATCGGACGGCCGCATTTGCGTTAGTATCCCCAAACTTTGAAGCGTTTTCGCGCTCATAACATGACAGGTACTTATAATGCTGTGGTCTGGAGACTCGGCCAACATCGATGAAGCCCTGCAACTTTTATATATCATCGACATCATTGCTCTGTGGGGTGAACACAAGTATAAACCCTTTTCTGGAGCTTGCATCCGCCGGTTTGAGGCTGAATTGAACAACAAAGCTCCTCCTCCGTTGGACGATACACTTCTTGCGCACCAAATGGAAATCAATAAGGAGACATTCTCATGGTTATTTCCAGAACCACAGAGCCAGCTTGCGTCGCCTGCACACCTCATAACTCACCACCAATCACAGAATTTAATATCAAGGCGTCTCGGTCATTCACCAAATCCGGAGTCATCGCAATTGCTACGAGGGATAGGACAGTTGTCGCTGACATCTTTCGCAAGGGACTATACCATCCCGGAGCGCGACTATTTCATTTGGCTCCATGATCGAGATCACTATGATGGAGATCTTCTGATTGTCCGTGTTGATCGGGAAGGCTACATTTTGCCCCCACTCGTGGTCTTCCATTCTTCACGTTGGAAACGGCGCGATTTTAGAGAAGTCCTTAAGGAAGAACGAGCGAGGATCCCAGACAACGTCTTGACTGAGTTCAGAGTTCAAGAAGAAAGGACTTCATACGTTAAGAATTGCGTGCTCCAGGGTCCTAAGTATTTTCGCGAGCCTCAGACTCAATTCTGTGCCATTGTTCCATTGGATCGCAGAGCTTACGAGCGTCAACGGGGCCTTGATTCTATGGAAGAAACACCTTTTGCAAGCTTTGAGAGGCGTCTAGGTCTTCCTCGACTTGTCAGGGATGCCGGAAAGGCAAATGACCAGTGGTGTGAATGCGAAGCTCCATATAACGAGTACAGCCCGAGCATGATACAATGTGATAACCTCAAATGCCCCATGGGCTGGTATCATAAGAAGTGTGTCGACTTGGATGAAGACTTCACTGCTGACCGATGGCTCTGCGACCAATGTTTAAGGAATTGGAAATCAAACGAAATGTCCTACTTTGACGACAAAAAGATCAGTGAAAAAATACGCGAAGCCAGCGATGCCCGCATCCAACGGGCGAGGACCCTCGCCCGCGTTTGGGAAGAACATGATTGGCCGAGCGCAGAGAAAGTCCGCCGTTTCGTCAATAGACTCTCCTGTCGGATCAATATCAGGACAACCTCTAAGAATACGTTCGACACTGTCCCGGATCTCAATATCAAAGATATCGGAGAATCCAGATGCTGGGCCATAGTCAGGGATGTCCCAAAAGTGATGATGGCAGTTCGCCCTGTCGGACAGGGAGTTGTCCGAGGGACAAACCAAAGAGCCAGGCGTATCACCGATCGGTGATCTGGCTGCGGAATATTGGGTACTGGTATGTCTGGCAGCTTAACCCCATAGAGCGTCTGGAAGGCCAGTTCAGCTATGTGTTTCAAAATGGAGACATTTCTGAATTGAGACTCAAGACTTACACCTTTTCCAGCAGAGAGGCGAACGGCATTATCCACTTTGCAGCCTCCTATAGGACAAGCCACCCTGCACAGTAGGAATATATAGTATATATGGCCTCCGACTTTTTTGAATGATGAAATATCAGGAAATTCTAGGACATTATTACCACCAGCACTTAGCGTCGGGAGTCTTCGAGGTAAATGATTGTGTTATAGGTGTGGTCAGTGGCGAGCAAGCCAAGTCCTATTTCATAGATAGAAAGTGGAGTGCTGAGGCAAAGATGAGAATCATGTATATCCCTAAGGAGGAACTCAACAGCCTTTTGAGTGACCGCATGGCAGCATTTTCGCAGCAGAAGAGATGTCCTGGTAGACTATTGGGGCCGGAATGGTTTGATAAGCTCATGTAGTTATCAAGCAGTGTGATTAGATAAATTCTATTTAAACAACAAAAGACTATTTTTAAATTTTAACCTTTTTGGATCAGAGGCACCTTGCACTAGCAGGCGCATGAGTGCCCCTCAATACTAAGCTCCAACCACGACAACTATTCGGTATTCTCTAATCGGACGAAGACAAAATCATAGAACCAAAGCCCGTTGGTTCATGACCACACAGGTTGGGACTCTGGTCTACGACCGCTTATCGCAGTGTCACTTAACGCATAAATGATAGATAAACTGGTAGAGGTATTTGTTTCACCTCACTTGCCTGTTGCGCTGATATCCAAAACTGTTCTATTAGCCCACTGTTTAGAATCCCCGCAGCACGACCAATATCACAACCCGCTAAGTATTCTCTGTGATTCAATATGTATATTCTCCAAATCTCTATCAACGATGCCATTTCTGATTTGAGGGGCTTTCGACAGCACATTCCGCCTAATGCCATGTCCCCATTCTAAAAATTTCTCGCCCTCAAGCAACCTTTTTCTCCACTTATGCCACCAACCGCGTCCCCGCAACACCACAGCACTAAGCAGAAACCACCGTATTGATGCTGTGCCTACCTCCTCTGCGCCCCATCTTCGTTGCATTCCAGTGGTATCCAAGATATGGAAAGAAAATGGGTGCACTTACCACACCCACCTTCGAGAATCTAGGGAGTAATAGTCGAGTCCGACTATTACTGTTTTTATTCATGCTTAATATATGTCGCTAATTGCCGCAAATGAAACAGAGACAATTTTTTTCACATAAGCAAAAGGCAGTGGAGGAAGCGTTAGTGCGATTCCTTTTCTGTTTGGCCTCGTGGCTGCTAGTTGAAAATAGAAGTTGGGAATTCGGTCTTGTAACCCCACGCAAGGGCTTTCGGCGCTCCAGAAAAATAGAGCCGGAAACCAGATCCAAATAATTTGTATTGAAAAGTAATCGATTTATTGATGGAAAATCGATATATTGAAGGTTGACAGACTGCAGAATGACTAGATACAGAAGAGTGAAGTCTAGAAACAGAGGAAAAGTATCCAAAGTAAGGGATTTATTCCTATTACCCTTCGGCGATACCGGTGATGCCGAGCCCGCTTTCTCCGATATATTATCAATTAGCTGATAAATCAAAGGTAATCAAAATGACGATATACTAGTAAGCTTGGTAAGCTCGGCGAGTGACGCATGACAAATGAGAGTGGAGAACCCTAAATTAGTGGTTGAACCTGGTGCTGGAAGAACTGATAAGCTAGCTATGGCAGCATACCAATTTCAACAATTTGCTACCATGCCCGATCTTGTCCCCCCATCATTCTCCGTCTCGATGACTTCTCTTCCTCAATCTCCATCCACATCGCCCTCTTCAATAGCGTTGAAGGTGTGATTCGAGTCATGTATAACTGCAGCATCTTCAATACACCGGAAGCAGAGGAAAAATTCTCTACAATCCTTGCATTGGTAACAAGGACCGCATATTTCCTATCATATCCGATGAGTTGACGTAGACTTGTAAGTGAACTGGATGGCACTTACAAAAAAGCAGCTATAACACCCAATATCATGTTCATACCCTGGAGCAAGTATTTTTTGCTTCATCTCTGTACCAGTCGACCCTTGTAGTCGAGACAGAGTGAATGCCAGACTGCCATTGCCAGAAAAGGTTGCAACATCAAGTGGTGTCCATAGCTGCATGTTTTCGTTCTGTAAGTCGGCTCCAGAATCAATGAGCAACTGAACAGTGTCGACGTCTCCGTTCCGGCAAGCCCAGTGGAGAGGTGTCCAGCCTTGTGTGTCTGACAAGTTAATGTCAACCTCAATACCAGAAGATAAAATGAGATTCACAGCTTCGGCAGACCCCCCCGAAGCAGCAAAATGAAGCGCAGAACAACCTTGCATGTCTGTGTAAGTCCAATCGGAGCTTGCACCAAGACTCAATAAGTACTTAACCATGCTTGCCTCATCTCCGCTCATGGCAAGCTGAACCGCTAATCGACCTTGAGGGTCCCTTCTGTTAATATCGGCTCCTCGGCCGAGCAGAAGCTCAACCCCAGCCTTTCCCCCCATATATGCTGCTGCTTGGAGTGCATTGCCGTACTCTCCACCTTGGGCATTAATATCGGCTCCCCGATCGAGTAGAAGCTTAACTATAGCCTCGTTTTCACTCCATGCTGCTGCTTGGAGTGCGTTGCCGTATTGCCCGCCTTGGGTATTAATATCGGCTCCCTGATCGAGTAAAAGCTCGACCATAGCCTTGCCTCCCCTATCTGCTGCTGCTTGGAGTGCATTGCCATAGTATCCGCCTTGGGCATGAATATTAGCTCCCCGATCAAGTAAAAGCTCGACTATAGCCTTGCCTCCCCTATCTGCTGCTGCTTGGAGTGCATTGCCGTACTCTCCACCTTGGGTATTAATATTAGCTCCTCGATCGAGTAGAAGCTTAACTACAGCCTCGCTTCCCCCATTTGCTGCTGCTTGGAGTGCATTGCCGTACTGCCCGCCTTGGGCATTAATATCGGCTCCCCGATCAAGTAAAAGCTCAACTAGAGCCTTGCCTCCCCTGTTTGCTGCTGCTTGGAGTGCATTGCCGTACTCTCCACCTTGGGCATGGATATCGGCTCCGTTATCAAGCAGGAGCTTAACAGTTACCCACCGTCCTTTCTCTGCAGCCCCTTGTAATGCACTTCCTGAATGGCCGGTCTTGAGATTCACATCTGCACCATTTCCCAGCAGCAGCTTTACTACTTCCGCATGGCCACCAGCTCCCGCGCGCTCCAGTGGAGTAGCTTGTGCGTCGGTTCTTGCATTTGCATCAGCGCCTGCTTCAAGTAGCCTACCCACTATTTTCTTGTGTCCCCAACGAGCAGCATCATGCAAGGCTGTATTGCCCTCCGCATCTTTCGCTTCCGAAGACGTATCTGAATCCAATAATGCTACAACTATGCTCTCCAGATTTGATGCGGCCGCCACATGCATTAATGTTGTCTTTTCTTGTGGACATCTGTTATTATAGTGCTTGAGAGTTCTGGAGAGCTTGATCCAATTTGGGAAGTACTGCGCAGTCGGCCATTGGAATCGCTGAATAAGGTCGCTTTGGGGAATATTCCAACTTTCTGCCTTTTGTGCATGCAAGAACCAAGACCTAGTTGAGTATCCTAGAAAAGGCAGATCTGCTTCTAGTGGCGACTCCACCAGTGAGCTTGAACTCGCTGCTCTTTCAACTTCTCCAAGCTTCAGGTAGTTGATGCAAGATTTGGTGAGTCGATCGTGTCCTCTGCCGATGGCATTTCCAGTGAAATTCTTGTCAAGCCATGCAAAGCCATCCTTGAGCAGGAAGTCATTCACCGATTGGTGGATGAATTGAACAATTTGTACTTCGGTTTCCATTCCGCGGTGTCTTTCGCGGTGAAGTTTAACTTCAGCTAGGCCTCCAGACAACCCAACAGTCATACCTTTCATTTGCATGTCGCTTTTAACAAATCCTGTAGATTTTTGAGCAGAGTCTTGGTAGGGAGTAACCAAAGAATCGTCCATGGCTAAGGCGAAGCGCAACTCCGTTGGAGAAAGTGGTCTCTCTGCGAGACAAATCCATTCCATCAAATGTAATGTCTGGCTTCTGAATGTGGGGTCTACAAGCCCGAGGATATGCTCGTAAATGGTTTTGAGATCCGATGGGGCTTTTTCGAGTCCCTCGAGTATTTCTTCCAACGATCTTCCTTCGTTGTATTGTTTTGCGATTGTTGGAATAACCAGAGACACCCATAGGAATACCCCGGACGCTTTGTTTGAGATTAGTTCCTGCATCTCATTCAAAGGATCGGATCCTAAGTTTTCGTCTCTCGGATGGACCTGTCGGCGGAGTTCTGAAAGAGCATATGCTGAGATATCGTTGACATTCTCATCTTCGACGCAGATTTGAATGCCCTCGTGAGTCCGTACGATAGGGTAATGACGACAAGCAAAGCAGATACTCGTGGCATGCCTTGATTGAAGCAGCTCTTCATTGGCCTCGTGGAGATATTTTACGATGGACCGAGCTGAGTCTTCGCCTGCTTCATCAAGTGCGTCCACAAAGATCACGAGGGAATGGGTCTTCGCTGCCGAGACCAAAGAAGACTTTAAGACCCTGCGAAGTTCCGGCTCACGCCATTCCCATTCCCTACTTACATCTCCTTGAAATCTCCTCTTCTCTTCGCAGAGGCTTAGGAAATCAGCGCTAGCCGACGGGACTTGACTTAATAACTGATGTAGCATCGTCCGAAACATACCCAGGGGAGTGTGTTGTAACTGAACACCTCGTCTGTGGAAAAAGAATGCAAGATGGATTCGCTTTGGGCTCCGATTCTCCCTACCAAAGACCTGAAAGATCCTTTTCATCAGGGTAGACTTCCCAGAGCCTGGCTTTCCTTGGATCCAGAGAAGGCCGTGATCATCCGTGAGCCATTTCTGATAATTTTGGTGTTGAAGTATCCATGTACATGAATCCGCGCGTGCATCGAGGACTTCTTCTTGCCGATAGTTCATCTCTGGAAACGCTAAAGAGTCAAGATATGCTTGAAATATGTTAGTTCAAAAGACGAGATGGCCTTCTGAGAGGATTCAGACCGAGTTGTGTTTTATTGACTATATACACTCATTAATATTCAGACATATAGTAGGGATGCCGTTCACTGACGCTCTTGATGCTTTAAAGCTTCTTCCTCTTTGAGGCTTTTCTCAATCTCCTCACACAAAATGCGCAACTCGCGGGAGACCTTCCTGTACCCATCATCCTCTCTGCTCGAATACCTACACATCTCCATATGGTTGGCATTGATTGTGAACCTTCTTCCTGTGTCAGGGAATTCCGACGAGACACCATCCACAACCTAAAGCTGTAAGTATATACGTCACTGCAACCCCAAAGATCTGCATTATACCTTCCGGTTGAGACCTAGTAGCGAAGTACCCTTCATGCCACATGCCTCTTGAAAAGTACATATCTCAAAATTTCTGCGATTGTGTAGATTGAGAAAGCGTTCGCGACAATCCTCCAACATTGGACTATCAATAGCAAGATCGCGAGTATTTTGGTGGTTAGTGTCGAAACCAATAGCACTCACGATTCTCCTTGCAGTTTCGCCCCAATCAACAAAATTGCCGCCTCCGTGTGGAGTACCGAGAAACAGTATTGCTTTCGTAGATAGGTAGATATTCTTATCCCGCTCTCCCTCGCTCTCGCTCGCGCGGAGAAGCATCTAGTTTCAGTTAACGCATATTGTACATCGAGATATTGGACTTGCAACCCCTACAGCTTTGACTACAATGCCTAATGCACCCAGTGTTAGCACTTAGTCTACGTATCTAGATAGAGGATATTTACCTCCAAGGGAATGCGCAACAAAAATTATTGGTCGAGTTGGCTAATGGTGCAACCTAATCAGTTTCGGGGGTGGGAAAGGAAGGTATGGTGTTTTCTCCTACACATGATCTCCGCTCTCCGGCTAAATCTCCCAGCAGGTCGCGCGAGTACGACAATATATTGCCTTTGTTCGCAGACCCACTGAAGAACTCCGAAACATTTGAGTTGTAGCCCCACGTAAGTATGCGTACATTCTTGCAGTCCTCGCGGAGAAGATGGTACGGCCAGAATGTGAGGCGTTCTTCGAGGTTGTCGGTGGACTTGGGAGTGCTTGCATTCGATGATCTCTTATTTGACCAGAATTTGAATCCTCTGCTTGGTGCCTTGTGTTCAATCTTGGTCGAGTTTGCACCCTCACGGGCAACAGATTTCGACGTCCAGGTGTTCTTCGGGTGGCCCTGCAGCCCATGAACGAATACTATGCTTGACGTCTTATCAGCTTCGCATATCAGGGGAATATTAGAATACTCACTCCGCGATTGCTTCCGCTTCTTTTGGCTCATGCAGAACCGTAGGGCCAACATTGAGAACGAAGTCAGCGTGTGACGAGGATGCCTGTAAATGCGAGTGGTGAGGCTACGCTCGAAAATTTGGAGAGTTCCTGGTGCGACCTCTGAACAACTGACCATCTTTTATTTGCATTATAGCTGAAATGAGAAGATGCGAGAGACACACTGCAATGTTTATGTTTCGAGGCCTAACAGCAGAGCTGAAAGCACTTGGGGACGATGCTATGTCGCTGGCTACAGACCATGGGGCTTGGGCTTGGGTTGTGCCGCGAATGTGGTGCGGCTGGGTGGTCAGTAGAAGGCAGCCAATCCAATCAAAATCCAAACCCCAAGGCTGAAAGCTATGGACTGGCAGCGAAGGGTGCTTTTCTTTGCCTGATCGATTACAGTACGTTACAGTATTTAAGTTCACGGCCTTTCCCCCTGATGCAAGCTCCCCATCGCATAGGCCTCCCTACGGATCTACCCATAGGGGGCCGAGGCGCAGGACAGAGATCCATCCACCGGTCCCAAGCCCCCAGGGCCGACTCTTACTTACGAAGCTGGCGGCTTTGAATACCGGCCATTTTCGCTACGACTACGAGGAGCGGGAGGAACACCAAAATCTCTTGGGTTTGCAAATTGCGCATCACAACGCCATCACCTCCAAATACTTGATATTAAGTATCATAAGATATAGAAGAAGCACAAGTATTCTTTATTTGTGTTGCGGTGATTATAAAATTCTAGGGAGATTTGCTGCGACTTTTTGAATGCGTTTCCAAAGGTTCTCGCTGAGCGGAATGGCCGGTTTTCGAAGCCGCCCGCCTTCGTGCAGTAGTTCTAGGTCCCGCCGCAGCACCGAGAAGCAGGGCAGGGCCGTGCACTTCATGCTATCCCCCCCCCCCCCTTTAATACTTATTGTGGGCCCTTAGGGAACGCCACCCCGAAACCTCGTTTATATCCCTAAACTAGGAAATATCAGGTGCCTTCAAGAGTTTCTACTTTGTACAGTACAGCCATATCAAGTGCCTCCGAGAGTCTCTATTGGCCACAGACCTTAAGTTGGCCAGTGCAGATGTGGTGTTACTTAAGGGCCCACAATGAGTGGTCGGATGGGGGGTGGTAAATTCGCCTTGCCAGCCAAGCCGAAAGTCTCACTTGCTGGAGGGCGGGGACCTACAGCGACGTACGGACGAAATAACTCGTACTGTAACGGGGGGTAAAGTGAAGCCGAAAAGTCGACTGCTGAAGCGGGCCATTCGGGCCACAGGCAGCCCTTTCTTTGATAGGTTTCACGGTCGTTGAACTTCTCGTTTCGTGTGAAGCCAGGCAATATTACACGGGGAAGGAAGAATTCGTTGTTTTGAGGTCTTGGATTCCGTCCTACCTGAGATACATGGGATAGGAACTAATTTATAAGCTTGTTAAGTTCAAAAAGAATTTTGCTGGGTCTTTTAGTGTTCTTTTTTCTTCTTCATTTTGGCGGGGTTCTGGAGAATCGACCCCAGGCTTTTTGAACTTTCGTGGTGGCTTTGGTCGGAGCAGCCAGTGTGGTTTGTGCCACGTCAAACTCAGCCCACCGTCTCCTTGGATGGAAGACCACGCTGCTCCACGTGATGAACGGCTCAGCCTCACAGCTGGAGCCTGGTGACCCTCGAACGTCAAGATTCGAGCTGTTAACAAAGAGATTTCAATCACCTGCCCTTGCCAACGAAGACTCCGAGCTTGTGCACAACCCAGTGTGTTCAAGGCCAGCCATTTTGCTAACTGAAGGCATTGCCCCCCGACGGATGTCTCTCGCCTGCTCTTGGCTTACCGGTACATCTTCAAGAAAAATCGATAGTATACCAGTGGCAGAAGCTCCTGTCCTTGCCATTCTTGTTGCTGCCATCCTGTAAATCGTCGATTTCCACTGATCAGTGCTCGGGAGAACCCAGGATTCCCACTCGGACGTGAACGAGGCCCAATTGATTGCCTCCTCTACAGATATTACCTCCACTTTGATTCAAAGACGTCGTAGCATCTCATCAAAGCTCGAATCATTTCAACTGTCTACATTACTTCACCGCCATTACGCAACAATCAAGCTATGGACCTGCATTCACACCATCCTGTACCTGGGCGGGGCCGAAGCTCGCTTGAGGTGGTCCCTCTAACCGGGCTGACGGTCCTCGTGGATCCGGACGAGGCGTCTCTGGAGTAAGCTTTTGGCCCTACCTGTGTATTTAATTCTTCATGCTGACTATTTCAAGCATTGTGTTTGTTCATGGATTTAATGGTCATCCAGAACGGACATGGACTCACAGGCGAGGGGATGCGAAGGTTCTGGACGAAGATGACGAGTCCGAATCGGTTGAACCTCCATCTAAAGTTCGAAAACTCAATCCGTTCTCAGGGATTCGTCAGAAGAACAGCATCAGTCACGCGGCGGTTTATTGGCCTCGACAACTGGTCCAAAAAACACTCCCGGACGCCCGGGTGCTGACGTTTGGTTACGACTCAAATGTCAGACACGTACTTGGTCGTCCTGTGGCCAAAAACACAGTTTACGACATTGCATGGGATTTTCTGGTAGCTCTAGAGGCTGAACGTCGACTGGAGCCATCGAGGCCAGTACTGTTTATCGCACACAGTCTTGGAGGGATTGTCGTCAAAGAGATGCTACGAAGATCCAGTTCTTGCCACCTCTCTCAACCTCAGCTTCACGCAGTCTTCGAGTCTACAGTTGGTATCATGTTTTTTGGTACTCCACACGGCGGTTCTGACCCCCGTGGTTTCCTTCAGCATATTGCCGAGAAAGCTATTAGAGCTGCTGGATTTTCGGTCAATAAGCAAATTGTCGACACACTCTTGCCGTCAGCAGAGCGTTTAAAGGAGCTGAGAGACGAATTTAGCCCAATCGCTCATCAACAAGGATGGATTATACATTCTTTCCAGGAGGAAATAGGTGTTAATCTCCTCAGTGGTAACAAGGTACGTACAATTGTTCACTGTGCATGAAGGCTGGCGTCTGACTTTGTAGGTTGTCGAGGATGAATCGTCGTACCTAAACTTTCCAACCATCGAGACTACCCAACACATTGGTCGCGATCATATGGGCATGTGTCGCTTCACTGGCCTCGAGGATGTCGAGTACAAGAAAGTAGCTGCGGCTCTTTGCAGAATGACGAGTGCGATCTCCAGAGGATCCAGAAGTGGGGAGTTTCCGTCTCTTGATGCAGAACAAAGACGAGTATTACTGGACTCCCTAAGATTTGACCAAATCGATGGCCGACAAATGACCATTAAGAGCGGCCACGCCAAGACATGCAAATGGCTATTGAAAATGCAAGAATACCTCGACTGGCTCGATGTTAACAAGCTCGTGGAACACCACGGATTCTTATGGATCAAAGGGAAACCGGGAACTGGCAAATCGACACTAATGAAATTTGCCCATGCCCATGCACGGAAAACTATGAAGGATAAGATAATTATCTCATTCTTCTTCAACGCCCGAGGAGAAGACTTGGAAAAGTCCACAGCTGGAATGTATCGATCCTTGTTATTGCAGCTCCTCGAAAGAATCCCCGAACTACAGTGCGTTTTTGACTCACTGGGATCGACGGCAATGAGCAGTAGCGGATCTCATCAGTGGAGTGTAGAGACGCTAAAAGAATTGTTCGAGCAGGCGATTCAGCTGCTCGGAAAGCGGTCTCTAATATGCTTCATAGATGCCTTGGATGAATGCGAGGAACGCCAGATCAGGGACATGGTAGCATTCTTTGAACAACTCGGCGAATTGGCCATCTCTGCCGGCATTCGATTTCAGGTGTGCTTCTCAAGCAGACACTACCCGCATATCACGATTAGTAAAGGGCTAAATCTAGTACTGGAAGGTCAAGAGGGCCATGATCAGGACATCACCAACTATTTGGATAGCGAGCTGAAAATCGGGCACGGAAAACTTGCCAAAGAGATCAGAGGCGAGCTCCAAAGCAAAGCCTCTGGTGTTTTTATGTGGGTTGTACTTGTCGTGGAGATATTAAACAAGGAGAACGATGGCGGCCGCGTACACGTCCTTCGCCAAAAGCTTCGAGATATCCCAAACGACCTACACGAGTTATTCCGCCAAATTTTAATGCGCGACTGCTACAACAGAGATGAATTACTGTTGTGTATACAGTGGATCCTATTTGCAAAACAGCCCTTGAAGCCGGAGGAATTGTACTTTGCTATTCTCTCCGGCGTTGCACCCGAGGTCCTAGGAAGCGGAAATATCGACGAGATCACAATGGACGTAATGAAGAAATTTATTCTCAATTCTTCGAAAGGCCTCGCCGAAATTACAAAGTCGAAGACTCCGACAGTTCAATTCATACATGAGTCGGTGAGGGACTTCCTTGTCAAGGAGAATGGACTCGGGGAACTTTTTCCCGATCTTGGAGGTAATTTTCAAGGGCAAAGCCATGACCGATTGAAGCAGTGCTGCCTTTTCTATATGGGCATCGACCACTCTGCGCATCTAGACATGGGAAAACTACTCCCAGAAGCATCAGAGGAGGAGGCTGCGGATCTCCGACAGTTAGCTATCAAAAGGTTTCCCTTCCTCGAATACACCATACGCATGGTGCTCTGCCACGCAGATTCAGCAGAAAGTCGTGGAGTCGATCAAGGCGATTTGATTCGGAGTTTTCCTCTCGACAATTGGATCAAGCTAAACAACCTATTTGAAAAGGCCAAGGTACGCCGATATACACAAAACGCAAGTCTGCTTTACATTCTGGCAGAGCACAATATGTCCAACCTTATTAGAATCCACCCCAACAACCTATCATATGTTGAGGTCGAGGATGAGCGATATGGACTGCCACTTTTTGCGGCGTTGGCTACAGGAAGTAAAGAGGCGGTCCAAACATTCATAGAACTTGAGACAAGCAAATTGCGCGAGATCTATCGTCAATACCGTTATGATGAAAGCAAGGATAGCATCTCTGGACGTGGTTTCAAGTTCTCGAAACGCAGGACACTGCTTTCGTACATGGAGGAACTTGGTGATGAGATGATATGGGCATTCATGCTCGACGCAAGAAAAATTTCCGTGGCAGATACTAAGGGTAAATACGGACAGACACCTTTGCTTTGCGCGGCTCAGAAAGGCTATACTGTAGTCATTAAGCTCTTGCTCGAGACAGGTGAGGTAGATGCGGACTTGAGAGATGATATCGGCCAGACTCCGCTCTCGTGGGCAGCTCAAAATGGCCACGAAGTAGTCATTAAGCTACTTCTTGCTACGGGCAAGGTAGATATAGACTCGAGAGATATCTTTGGCCAGACTCCGCTCTCGCGGGCCGCTGGAAATGGCCACGAAGTAGTCATTAAGCTACTTCTTGCTACGGGCAAGGTAGCTATAAACTCGAGAGATTATAAAGGCCAGACTCCGCTCTCGCGGGCCGCTGTAAATGGTCACGAAGCAGTTATTAAGCTACTTCTTGCCACAGGCAAGGTAGATGTAGACTTGAGAGATAATAGTGGCCAGACTCCGCTCTCGTGGGCTGCTATAGGTAGCCGCAATGCTATTGTTAAGCTCTTGCTCAAGACAGGTGAGGTAGATGCGGACTCTAGAGACAATGAAGGCCAAACTCCTCTGCGGCATGCAGTTGACGCGCATCCTATGCACGAAGCAGAAGGTGTTGTATCAATGCTTCTTGCAACCGGCAATGTCGACCCGTCTGCTATAGACAATTTTGGGACATCGCCTCTTGCAAGGATAAAAGCAAGTTCATTCAAGGACCGAGACAAAATATTGGAGCAGCTTTCATTGTATATCGAGAAGTATAGGACGTAAAGGCCTGGGTTCTGCCAGCTGTCTCGCTGAACACCCTCGATTAAATTTATCTTAGAGAATAGCTCGGCGTTTACTCGCTTAGAACAAGATCGCTACTCTCATTAACAAGGCCGAATACCTCCGGTTCTTTCCTGCTACTTCCTTTGTGAAGTGCCTTTTCTTTTTGACGCGATTTGTCTCTAAACTGCAAATAGGTATTAATCTATTTCTCCCTTCGTTGATGCCATTATATATTGTAATAACAGACCAGCTTGTACTTTTTTTCAACTTATTTACAACTCGCAAGACTGGAAAGGGAACGTAACCGCCAAGTACTTATCTTCCTTGGCTTCAAATTACTACGGCCTACTCAAGGTTGCACTCCGTAGGAGACAGTGTATATTTTATGTTATATTTTGGTAATGTTTAAGCACCATCTATCCACGTGCCGTACACTCTGACTGCTTTTCAATCGGTTTTCAAATGCACTTCAATACTCTCACAGCCGCACGAAGAATCACAAACGCAGTGATAAGACAAAACCGGGAGGAAGAGTCATCCAGAGCTGTAAATGGCTATCTCGTGGAAAGAAAACTAGTTCACATCGAGGATTTTTGCTAAACCGCTATTTAATGGCAAGCGGGTCTAAAGATCTGATCTGATAAGGGTTATCAAGTTTTCATTGAGGATAACTAAGAAACTCTAAGCAATGTGGCTGATAACTCTCTGTTCTGTCCTTGGTTTTGCGCTTGCGGTTTCGAATACTTTTCTGCTGCAATTACTACCTCTCCACGGAGGCGAGGAGAAATTGTTCTATACACGCACGAGGAATTGACGACATGGCGGAGAAGAAAGGGATGACCGTAGAATAGCAAATAGTACATAGCTACTTACAATTAATTCAGGCAATGGAGAAGCAGAGTGTTCGGCAGTACAACGCAGTCAAAAGCAATACAACACACGAGGGTAGCCTATAAAAGATTGCTGGTGTCACACCGGAGAATATTGCGGAGCACTCCGCAGGCCGTGATAGGAGTTACACATGTGAAGAATCGTTGAACGAGCAGAATACAAGAATTAGGCAATTGAACTACTTGTTAGTAGTGAAAATAATCCTCTGATGCTCTGAGAAAATCAGATCAATGAATCTGTATGGAAATCCAAAACACCTGGCAAGCTTATGTTGCCGACGCGAAAGTTGCCGCCGGATTCAAACAGCTAGTGATTTAATTAGAGATCTGCAGGTATATGAGCATCAATATCACCATTACTAAATTCAGGCTCCTGATCATTCTCGTGTTCGTTGCCTTCATCGACGTCGTCACTCTCGCGTAAACCATCCACCATGCTAGTTGGCCCCGATTCCGGTCGTCCAAAAATATTCTTGACGGCAGCTTCAAGGAAAGACCCTGCAAGAGACTTGTTCTCCCTATCTTCACTTAACATGGTTGCTATGGCCTCTTTCTCTTCCCTATCAAGTTCCTCACGCTTCTTGTTGATCGCCTGAAGCTGTTCGTCCAGCCTATTCTCTAAGAAGTTCTTGTTCAGCTCCATATCTCGGATACGACTTCCCATCTCGAGACACAATTTTTCCAACTCTGCAGCTCTTGAAGAGTCGCCGAGTGCATTAGCAAGCCTCGATGCAGATTGGATCATTTTATATATCCCCCGTGCACTCGTTACAAGCCGATGGACAGCCGTGTGTCGGAGCACATTGGTGGAGGAGAAGACCTCACTCAGAGGTGCCTCTGAAACTTTCCATATTGCACCAGCAGGAACTTTGCCGGAATGCTTAGCCAGTGTCCTTGTCCACTTTATCAACTCAGCTGCCTCAGGGCATTCCCACTTCTTCTCTTTCAATAGCGAGGGTAGCCATTTGGCTGCAAAATCGAAGCAACACTCCTCAAGCTGCCGCTGAGCTGTTGTAAGAATGAGGTGCTGAGTCGTATACGGAAGGAAGGAGGGATATAAAGACGGGGCTGTTGATACTGCTGGTTCCGATGCTACTCCAAATCGTCAGGGTCCTATCTGATCTTGCATCCGAGAGAGGTAACTTGCTCTGTGGTACATCGTCAACTGTATCTCCCATGCCGGCTCCTCCCTGTTCACTCGCAGACGACAGTACTTCTAAAGCTTCTGCCTCGGACCGGGCTGCATCAACTTCCGACGCGCTACGCTGGACATCGCGCGCTGGCGAGGACCGGAAGAGTTCCGGGAAGGTGATCTTTGCCTGCAACTCAGACTCAAAAATGCTTTGGTCTAAGAGGCTCTTTACGACATCGACCACTTTATCAAAATCCAAATCCCTAATCAATGGTTCGAAAGACTTGTTGTGCGATTGCACAACCTCTCGGACCTTCTTGATTTTCCGAATATGAGCGTTGGTGCCGTTGAATACGGTACGATAGGCGAGAAAGACCCGTCTCCTTTCCGCTGGCGTATAAGACATTGGGGAACCCTTGGATGGAGAGAGAGCTGGACTTGACGGGAGTGGAGAGCAGTATTAGTGGCAGAGTGGATCTCTCTTTATGAGTTTTGCACACACTTTGTTGCCTAGAATGTGATTTGTGTCACTTGTGATTTACCCGCATTCTCCGTTCCAACTCTCTCTGACCTTACTCATCGGCTTGCCTTGGCGGTCGGTTACCACCCAGCCAATACCTGGGAATATGTAAAACGACACCCCCCGGCTGTCGATTGGGGTGTTGATTGGGGGGCACTAACCCAGAGTAGAGGCGCTCGGTCAGGAACACCAAAAATCTAGCTTTCTCTTTAAATTTATTTCATTTGATAAGGAATTAATAGAATTCAATATTTTCTTCGTTTCCTTATAGCGCTAATTAAGCGTTATTTAAGTATAAACGTTTTATAAATTTTTAATTAGTAATAGTTCTATAAATTAAAGAAGTTAAGAGTAAATATTTATAGCTTAAAAGTAAGCTTAAGAAAACCTGGAAATTTAGCAAATAAGTCCCTAAAACTGGACATGAGAGCCCTATAAGCCCCTAATTTAAAGGGCCTTATAGGGCCTAAAAACTAGAACTTGATCAATTAGTATATAAAATCCTTTAAATTAAAATTCTATTTTAAGAAATCATTTTATTATGAGTTAAGAAGCACATAATTATATTATGAGCCTTATAATATACTAACTTATACTTATATTTACAAATCTGACTTAAGGTCCCTAACACCCTGGCCCCAATCGACACCCCAGTCGATACCTGGGGTGTCGTTTTACATTTCCCCCCACTCTCTGCTTTGAATGAGTCGAATGGGGGTCAAATCAACTGGCCAGGCAGACTCTGAATCCGGGGCTTTCAAGGTTGTCGCCGAGTCGGTTCCAAGGAGCAGGGCACGAATGATCTGGAGGGTACTTGAGTCAGGACTCGGCCTTTGCTGCACAACCCTTACAGTCAAGGAGCCCTTGATCACTCTTGAAAATCATCTGGTAGCCGAGTGCGTCTCGATACTGGGTTGAAAATTGGTTACCAATCCCGGGAATGGGGAGAGACGTCTCTTAATTTTATCCGCTGTATTTATGTTGCATCTTGCGTTCTGGCATCTTTGATTCAAACATCGCAAGGCAATAAGTTATTCTCTCGATGCTGGCAATTAGAGGGTTTTATGACCAATCAAGTAAGCAAATTCATTTGGCGCTCGAACTGCAAAGGATTCGTGCCTCTGGTCTGAGTTTAAGACCCGCTGAAAAACGGCTGGCAATATCAAGGGATTATGTTGTGTTCGAGGAGCTGGAGTGAGTAAAAAGGGGTCCTAAGATTTGGCGAGTACGAGATACGAGGTTCGGACTGCGCCCTGTTTTCGATAACCGATTTTTTGGCTGAAACAAATATTTAATTAAATAAGAAATTCTCGCTAAATTCTTCGTCTTGATGGTCTAATCCTATTAAAATCAAATAACATCTTTGATGGTCTAACGGTCATGATTTCCGCTTGTCAACAGACAATGCGCGGGAGATCGGGGTTCGACTCCCCGTCAGAGAGAGTTTCTCTAGAGTTCATGTCCCTGAGCATTGCTCAGACACCTAGTTGCTTTTCTTTTTGCATTTTTTGAGAGTGAGCTTGTGGAAATGGGGAGAAAGGATTGAAAGTAAAGTTGTCGGAACCGAGGATATTCACCGCTACCTGATACGGCTAAAGGTCGACATCCCGCCGATTAGTACGTCCCTTGGCGGCAGAAAAGGAACATCAAAATCTGAGACTTGCTCCATAAACTGCCGGAAGTGTCACCTTTCTGGGAACGCAGTTCATGAACACCGAAGCGAGTGTCTGATAATGAACGCGACTTCAATCGACTTGGCTTGATGTCATTGGCATTGCCGGAATCTGTTCACCTTTATGGCCAGTGTGTCAAATGATTAGGTTTGATTTGATTAGACCCCCCTACTCAAATCAAATCAAGTCAAAATCAAGCTAATCAAATCATACTTAATTATAATCAAAGATAATCAGAGATAATTAATTAGATTCATCACGTGATTACGCACATGACTCTGGAGCTTCGGAAGCCGAGATAAGGCTAAAATAAGGTCTGGGCTAGCCGTATTCGGTATTGCTAAAGGCGCTCTTTACTAAACCAGGCCTAGCGCTAATTAGTAAGCGAAGCCAAAGGCGCTAGAACCTCCTTGATTTCCAGTGTTATAGTAGTAGTAAAGAGCTTGAATTGAGCTAAAGGCTATCTGCCAGGCTAAGGAAGCACTGGCCACATGCTGAGTCACGTGTAATAGCACCACGTGACTGGTACCACATAACAAAAATTAGTTTGTTATTTTAGATTTAGACTAATTTTTAGAAATGCCTAAGAAAGTATACTTTTATATTATCACGTGATGATTATAATTAATTATAATTAATTATAATAAAAATCAAGCTAATCAAATCATACTTAATTATAATTAATTATAATTAATTCTAATTAATTAGCCTTGATTATTTTTTGACACACTGTTTATGGCCGGAATGCTAAACAAGTGCTCAGGCCTCAAGAGCTGCTTCGGGGGCGGAGCACTTCATCCACATTCGCAACTTTCTTATCCGGATTCTTTCCTGATCTCGCCGCTTTCAAGAGATGATTAAGATTAAAGAATGGGTTTAATTAGGAATATCTCGTGCGGTGGAAATTCCTTCGCCGGTATCCCTTCGTCCGGTGAGACATAGTCCACGCTAGCAAGGGGGCCTGGCTCAGACTGTAAAGTCATACCTTTGCTTAAAAAGTTATTAGTCATCTATCACCTTTTCGCCCTGAGCCAGGCCCCCTTACTAGCGTGGACCATGTCTCACCGGACGAAGGGATAACTTTAGACACAGCCACCCACCCATACTTTACTAATTAGTCGCCAACAACTTGCAACAAAACATCAGTGGCGGAGTATATAGCAATATCTCACAGTCGCACTTGCTTTTGAAAACTTCCTCGATCGAACGTGATGAAGTTCGTGAGCAGTTGAAAAGGATAAAGGAGTGGGCTTCCCCATAACCAGGACGAGGAATTTTTTTCATTAAACAGACCTATACACTGTTGAATCTTCTGCAACCCAAGCGTACTCAACCAAGCTTGAAAACCGTGAGTTCTGCCTTCAATTCGCTGCTCCTTTTACTCGTGCAATATATTGTTTAGAGTTTCTCCATCGCTTCTTGCCTTTCTGACTTTATCTGCCCACCTTGCCGCTGCCCAGACAAGCTGCAACAACACAGACATTTTGAACTTTTCGAACCTCCGGTCTGGTCGGGAGAGTCTCAATGCTACCGAAATTGTATGGATCACAGGGTCGCTACAATACTGTGGTCTTGGGATAAATAATTACACCCCTGGCACCTGCTTCTAGCACTTTCGACCCCACAAATATGTCAAATCTGCCTTTCGTATTGGTTATCTACCCCATTTGAGGCTGACACCAAAACCCCCAGGGGTGCGATTATTTACCCAAAGACCACAGTATGTCCTCGCCAAACCCCCAAGACCACCCCTTTTCACCATTCCCACGAGCTCCAAGTGTGAAGGGCGGATCACAACGGATGCTGATGGTGTTTCACTCCGAGCCATGCACATTGACCCATCCCCACAACTCGGCCGTGCTCTATGACGATATGGCTGCCACGCTTGACGGGCCATTTGCTCCACTTATGGCTCCTGCTATTATCGATTGTGGTACTGGTGGAGGGTTATTGGGCGTCCAGTGGAATTCTAGCGACGCAAGGTACAACGATATTGGGCGAAGGGATACCACTGACCAGCCTGGGGAATCATGCCCAGGGTGGCCAATAGAATGGCTGGAAACTGGAGTCGGATCGAGACTTAGTGGGGAGAGGGGTAGCCACTTGGCAAGTGGTGCATGGTGTAAACGCAACCTTACTCATGTTATCACATGGGATGATTTCTTTCAATAATCGGAGCCTGATCTGGTGGTATTTCTTCCACTCCTAGGGCCCCTCCTGCCACCGCCATACACCGTTCACATACGGAGACCATATGCTAGTCTCAAGCTTTGACCATTACTATTCCCACTACCACGGCAGGTCCCACATATGAAGGCTTATTTGAAAAAATATGGGACCACCATATGGATCGCCTTTTTTGTATGATTTTAAAACCCCGGACCAGCTTTTGGCCAGGATAGGCCCATACACCCAGCACGTAGCGCATATGCCCATAACTCTAGGGCATTAACGGCCTAGAAATAACTACAAGAATATCGATTTCTTTCTTACTAATTAATTTCTCTATAGTCTCTTATAAGCTAACTCTTAAATAAAATTCAAATAATTAATAAATGCGCAATACTTCACGCCTAATATAGTTTTTAAGCCCGAAGGCCCTAAAGACAACTTGAAATGGAAACTGAGCGGAAGACCGTGCGTAGTAAATATAAAGCGGCCGCATACCCCACAATTCTCCGATAAAAACACCTGAATGGTTTGGATTACAGTACTATCCCCCCCCATGAACAATTTCGAGTGGGTCCAATATTCGCCACACTCTCATGCCACGATTCACACCACTAAAGGCACGCAATCGAGGGTCTATAGCGAATAGCGGCTCTCGAAAGCACCTGATATTTCCTAATTCGGGGATACTGGCGAAGTTTCAGTGTGGCGTTACCAAAGGACCCACTCGTAATTATTCAAGGGGGGGGATAGTAGAACCTAGTGATCCATGTCCAGCCCGCCGCCCAGAATTCGGGAAGTCCCGAGGAGGACAGCCCAGACTCTTTCACATGCCGAAACGGATTTGCCACGACAACAGCTGGGTAACAGAGCATCACAGCGATGCGGCGAAATTTTTAACCTTCTTAACTTTGATACTCAGTGACCTTGAATCGTTGCCTGAATACTGGTGTTTAATGGAGAGTCGCGAGTGCGTCTAAGTTAGTTTACGTGGGTGCTTCCCTCTACAACTTGGTACTTGAAGCCAAATCACATGGTAGACAGCCAAGAGTTGGCTTGCACGGAATCTTTTCTTTTTCCTTGGCACTTTCCAGCTCCATGTTCGAGAACCTTTCGAGATTTTGAAGAGGCGTTTGTCCAGCCTGCGAAGTTCCAGAAGATTGGACAGCGATGGCTACATGATCCAAGAGGGCCGACTCTGCCATCCTTGAAGGACGAGCTAATGTCTGCGTCCATCTTGAAAGCCAGTCTACTGTGCAACAGTGCACCGATGCAGCAATGCAGCCATGTGAACTCGATCTCTCCTTGGCCGCCGAAATGCTGCAGCTTGCTGGATCTGCCTACATTCCGTATGGAACTTGTCAAGTCCTCGACCATCACCTTACTCCTCTACGCCACCTATTTGCCCACCTTTCTCATTTTTCGCCACGTTTCTCATTCCCACCAACCACGGAACCGCCTTTTCTGCAGGCCCCCTACGCCAGCGGAACTTCAGAGGAGAGTACAATCAAAAAATTGCGCGCCAAGTGTTTCCCTGGCTTGCTCAGCCGCACCAAAGCTGAGTACTGTCGTGTTTGCTGTGTTGGTCCACTCCCCGCTTCCAGTTCTCAAGCGTCGAGCTCTGTCATTTCCCTGGAGCGTCGTGTTTTTCGACCATTACATCCATCTTACAATTTTTGTCGAAACCGAGTCAATCTTGAGAGTTTCAAGGCAATATTGCTATCACAAGTGTTAACACTACTGGCTACGGCGCTGCTGAGCGCAGCACAGTCTGCTACCACCGGTTCGGCCGTGCCTACACATACTGTTGCCGTTGGAGTGGTAATATGCGCCCGCACTGGTTATATGACTATCTGAAGTAGGGGTTGACAGTCATTAGGACCCTCACAAGTTCACTCCCAAAGAAGTCAATGCTAGTATTGGCGATATAATTGGTCCGTCTTCCTTTCTTTTCTGGAATAATCATCAAAACTAACCAGCTATAGAGTTCCGATTCTATCCCACAAACCACTCT
The DNA here is from genome assembly GCF_002865645.1 of Hyaloscypha bicolor E. NCBI lineage: Eukaryota > Fungi > Ascomycota > Leotiomycetes > Helotiales > Hyaloscyphaceae > Hyaloscypha > Hyaloscypha bicolor. The sequence continues at coordinate 1,860,413 of NW_020194684.1, read as the reverse complement.
GTCGCACGTGCGGAATACCTCTTGCCATGTATCCCTTATGAAGTCACCGGTATAAATAAAGTTGGTATTTGGAGTGGCTTCAAACCCATCTTTGTCGTTGGCATCGATGTAGGTTCCCAGTCATTTCCACTCGGTCATATATCGGATTGCTAAAGTTCGTAATAGCAACCCCAGTACCAAGTTCGCATTAACGACACTCAACCATTGTTCTACTATTGTGGGGCTCCAGGAGCCTGCTTAGTCGATGGGATGGTGGGAGTAATCAACCCGTATGTCTCTTTCTGATGTGGAATTCAGTCAGCTAATCATTAATATCTACGTGGTAGAAATGCAACCCAAACCTGGGAAGTTCAACACGCATTCGCATTAAACGCAACTCAAATGTTTGTTCCAGGCGAATACTTCTCCCCAGAGGGCACGCCAACTGGTTCTCCTACGACATCGGCCACAACCCCATCTTCAACTACATCCTCTCTCACTGGCATCCCCACACAAACAACGGTGGTGGTATCTCCTGGAACGCCGAGTGGCCTTTCTACTGGTGGGATAGCCGGAATTGCTATTGGGGCTGCCACTATTGCTGTGCTGGCGGGTGCATTATTCTATCTGTATGGGCGACAGAGAACAATGAAAGAGGTTTTACAGAACTCACAGAATGGGCCGGGGTTCACCGGCAGAGGGAGTTATCTTTCCGGACTTGGGAATCCAATGTCTCAGTAAGCGCATATTGTTGCTCTATCTGTGTGCCGCACGATGTATAAGACACAACCGCTAACCCTCGGGCCCACAGATACCCTTTCATTGACCACAAATTACCAACTACTAATACTCAGGAAAATTCATCTGATGGCCGTGATCGATATTCTGGCGTAGGCCAAATTGATGGTAAGCCTTCATTTTTGATTTATTAATATCGCACCTCCCTAGTCCTTCATCACGAGCAAGTGTCTCCTTAACACCACTCCCTTACAATGAAAGGTTTGTTCCTTTCTCCCTTTCAATATATGTGGCCAAAATTACACATGAGTAACATGTTGACAATCGAACCAGGCCATCACAATCGTAGTAACCCGCCAGACTCTGAAAGTTACCGCTCTCGCTCTCCGCCCATTGATGACCGTGATCGCGACATGCAGATCCCGCCCCTGAATATGATTTCCACGGGTGGTGCCCAGAGCCCTAATTCCCCACAGGACTACGAAAGACGGCACGATTCCATTAACGGCGCTTATTTATCACCCACCCCAAGGGGGCACTTGCCAGAAGGGGAGGAAGAGCAGGCTTTTCGTCAGCGTGACTCCGAGTTGCGTACGGATGATGTTCCTGCCATGCAGAGAGTCCCAATTGCGGGCTCCCAAGGGGCAAATATGACTAGAGTTGGCGTACATGAAATGCCCGCCCCATCCCTGAATTCGAGTGGGGTAAGTTCATATAAGCCACCTGGCCAGATAGACACCCGGCCGGGAGGTTATTAAGATTAGATAAGGAACAAATGTGGAGTTTGTAGTACTAGTAATACTGGAATCTGATAGTATGAAAGGATTATATCCATTCATTATGGTGACAAGCCCTGCAAGACAAAAGAACAAGACTTCGCTGAAGAATTTCAGAGCCTTTTGGTCCTGGTATTCAATATCAAATGTCTTTGTCAAACATAAATAAGAATAACTTGCGTTGTTGCCCTCAAAGTTCAAACAAAACCACCCAAGCATTGTTCATTTCCTGAATAAACCATATCTGAATGTATATTCCAGTCACAAGTCAGGTAAGACATTGAACTCCACGCAACTATACATTTACTATCATCCATCATCTATCATTCCAACATAGCTAAATATTTCGAGTATCGGATCACACTCGTGAGAATCGACACTAGCAGCATGTGTCAAGACTCCGTCTTTTCCTACCCGCTAGGCGAAATCGAAAGTCGCCATTGTGTAGTTGCACCCTGGATAAAAAGGCTTTTTAGGAATAATTCACAGTACTAGTCAGTTGGAGTTCTGCCTAGATCGTTTCCTCTTGGCCGATCCTCGCAGCTCTCCCCGAGGAAAGCCTCTACAAACACTACCTTGGCAAAGGAGGCGAGGAGAACAGAGGTTGGGCAGATCTTGATCTGGAGGCAGACTTTTGGTTCACAAGAGACGTTTGCAATCGCGCAGGGCTTTTCAATGTTGCAGTTCCTCACGACGAAGATATTCACCTTCTCGTTGCCGTAGACAGTCCCAAGCTGGATGGAAGAGTAGAACGATCCTCTCCGACGTGCTTCGATTCCTCATCTGGGATTTCTGGGAGAGATTGGACGAAGGGGCTCACTCACCTAATCCACCCACCATCCAGTGACCAGAAGATTTTGATCCTTCAATTGTAGAAGGCGACGAGCTTGCTCGCTAGATTTCTTAGGTTAAGGTACGCTTGAACTCTTCCTACTCGATTTAAATATATTTCCTGTATCCACGATAGTAATCCTCCCGTTAATGTCCAGTGAAGCAATGTCCCGGCCCCCTCTCCCCAAATTTACTCACAGAGGGCACATTGAGGATCAATAAGAGTCCAAATTTATGAGTTCATTGCACTGATCTCAACTCGAACATTGCATTGGAAAATCTTCATTTCATCCATTGTTCCTAGTCTTACAGAACAATCGTAACAATACACTGATACTACTGATACTGTTTTCAATGTCCAAACCCTTTTCGTTACAATTCATTCAATCACTCTCTTCAATGCCCTCCCAGGGCAATTCCTCTTCTTCAATGTCCAAATCGTGCAGGGACATTCTGGTCAACGTGATATCAACCATCTCTTGCGTCATCTCCTGTCCCGCTTCAGCTTGTCCCTCGAGGACATCGTACAATGCATAAATCTGATCAGACTTGATGTCAATCTTCTTGAGGAGATTGTCAATCTCGCTCTTCAACGCCTTCCGCTCACGCCTGCCCAATGACGAGTCATGCTCCATGTAAGTCTTTTGCACCTCCGAATGTCTCAGCTTCAGATGAGCAAGCTCATCTTCGAGACCTTTCAGCACGGTTGCCAAGGCGAGACCCGGAGAAACTGCTGGACGAAGTGTAACCTCTTCCTCGTAGGGTACCGGGCTGGTTGGGCGCTGGGTAACCGGGATTGGTCTTTGAATTTGAATGGTCTTCTTGCTTGCTGGCTTGGTGTTGAAGGATGCAAGGCGCAGACAGATCGTGCAATTTCCGCGGTTGTGGTGGTGTTCGCAAAGATTGTCAAGGACCTGGCGAGCAGTGGCTGAGAGAACTGGCCGATCTTTGTTGTTGCCCTGCTTGGCAGCATCGATGTCTGCAACAAGGTAGGCCGAAGTCATATCGTCACCGTCTGTTTGGCGAGGTGTGTTGGTGTGAACGGCCGTCTCCGAATGATGGCGACGATGAGAGGTGTTGGATTTGGTAGTGTAGTCTTCTTCAACCAGAGAACGATGGCGCCGGTGAGTGTTGGATCTGCTGGTATGATCCTGTTCTGTGCGAGTGTTTGGTTTCGCCGACTTGATGCTGAAGTGGCCAGTGAGATCCTCCTGTGGGGTGTTGGAATTCTTCAAGATGCCACCGGATCCTTTGACGGATGGAGCATGAGAAGAACGGCCAGATTGAATGGTCTGGATGGTGTCATCGCGGACGGTGCGATGTTCAGCCATCATCTTGACAGATGGTGCGTGAGAGGATTGACCAGATTGAATGGTGTCTTCGTGGGCGGAGGCTTGATCGGCAGCTTCGAGCTGTCTCTTCGCAGTTTTGAGATTTTTGAGGTGCTGGTTAATGTCTGCCATAAAACCATGCCCAACGATGCTGGACAGGTTGGAACCGGCGTCGGAAAGGGTTTCGTCATTGGATTGCTGGGTGTGTTGAAGGTCTCCCGTGTTGTCATCGAAAGACGCTTCTTGCGTGATTTGAGTGTCATTCCGGTCGTTTCGAGTGATGGGAATGTTTTGAGATTGCTGAAGATTCTGGCCGAATGCTTGTTGGTGAAGGTCAAAATCGAGCGCTTGGAATGGTGCCCGATCCTTCTGAGTGTGATTGCGTTGTCTGACCGGAGGTTGCTGACTACTGGAGTGAAGGTTACCAGACGCGGCTTGAATGTCCTCCATGTGATTTTGTGCCTGCTTCATGACTTTTGATGGCAGGTCTTGATCGTGGTTTCCCCTGGTCGACTTCTGCTTGGTACTGCGACCAGAGAGCGATTTTGATGCTCTGGTCTTTGTGACACCTTCGATGTTTTGAGTCGACTCCTTGAGGTGTTGGGTGACATTTGTAAGGCGCTGGACAGCTTCATCGCGTCGTTGTATTTGGATTTGAAAGGTAGTCTCCTTTTGCTGCCATGTTCGAGTGTCTTGGTCCTTCTCCTGTCGCAGCTGTTCGACTTGAGTTGCGAGAGCAGACTTTTGATTTTGAAGGGCGTGCGTGTTTCGAATCAACTCTTGCTTTTCTTGAGAAAGTGAAACAATTCGACGTTGGTAGTCGGACTGTTGCTGTTGGAAATTATGCTCATTCTCTTCTCGCTCTGCGTGGAGTCGATCGACTTCATCCTGTATTCGATCGACTTGATCCTTGAAGGCAAACTCTTGCTCTTCCAATGAAAGAGTTGCGTTTTCTTTGCCCTGAACCTCCTGAGCGAGCTGATTTTTAAGAATCCGAATCTCTTCCTTGAGGGATTGGTTCTCAATAGAAAGTCGCTCATGCTCTTTCTCCAATTGGATGCCTGCCTGCGTGCGCATTGCAGCAGCATCGGCATTGTCTGCTCGAATTTCGTCAATGGTATTGTGAGCAGACTGAAGTGCAGTCTCCAACTTTGCAACCTGTGCTTTGAGCTTCCGAGCGTACTCATAAATATCCTTCTCGTCTTCTGGGAGGTCGAAGTTGTCTGCTTCATTGAAAGGAAGAGATTTGCCGCCATTGACGACCTTTCCATGGTGAACCGCGGGGAGGGCGTTGGTCTGAGTGTTCGAGGCAGAATTCAGTACACTAGCGACAAAGAAGGACTGTTGCGTGGCATTGCCTGATTTGCCGTTGAGACTGGTAGGTGTGAAGATGTGTGTTTGGGTGGTCTGCTTCTTCTCCGTGGCTTTGGAGAAGCGCGTGTTCTTGGGTTGAAAGGTGACGGAAGCAGGTCGTTCTGTACCAATAAGTGAGCCATCGGACTCGTCCGCGACTCGGGCATGAAGGTCCTTGAAGGTCCGTCGGTCGCCGCTGATGGTACGACTGGCGTTGGAGGTGTAGGAGGATCGCTTGAAGCTTTGTTGTTGAGGAATGGGAGGAATATTCTCCTTCTGCTCTGTGGCGAAGTGAGTTGGAGGTGGGTTGTTGGATTTGTTACGCGTGTTGAGGTTGGTGTTGGTCTGAGCATTGGTGTTCGATTGAGTATGGGTGTGGGCTTGGTTGCTATTGTTGCGGACGTTGGCATTGTTGCGCGTCACGTCTTCGTAGATTGTAGGTTGAGTGGGTTCGACTCGCTGTATTGGAGTCTTCAGAAGGCGGAGATTGCTGGAGAGGTTGATCATGGGAGTATTCGCGTCGGTGGTATATTCGAGTGCGGAGGACGTGACTGTGGTTTGTTGTTTGCCCTTGCGGCCGCGAGGGGCTTCTAGGGAGAAGGTATCGTTCGGAGAACCGGCTTGAGAGAAGTCGGGGAAGGCCTGAGCCAGAGCCGATGTGTTGATAATGACATCGTGTTGAGGGCGTCGAGGAGACCAGCGACCGTATTTCTTCGCGGTGTCTCGCATCTGGGGAGACGGATTGACGGTCTGCTTGTAGTTGCGTTTGACCTCGAGGGTGGAGCAGATGGCATCGTCGCGCTCGGGGTCGAAGTCAATTGGGAAGTTGGAGTTGTATGTGTCGTCGGGGCTGATGGTGATTGATCCATGGTTTGAGCCCGTGCTCGACGCGACAGAGTCGATCGTAGCCATGGTGGTGGTGGTGAATTGAGGTTGGTTGATGAAGAGAAGAAGTGCGGCCAGGATGTAGACGATCAAAGTAAACATTGAAACGCAACGCGGAATTTTGGCTGCAATTCTGGTGGCGGAATTGAGAGTGAGTGGTTGGTGAAAAACAGTGGGTCTGGGAGGCCTGCCTTTATATAAACATCCGAGGTTCTGCGCTGATTCGAGATCACAGACTTAATTCCCGCGCTAGTACAGTTCTGGTGGACGGCCGTTGAGCCGCATCAACTTCAATTCATCTTCTGGAGTCCCACACTCAACACAGAAGTTATGAACTAGCTTCCAAGATCGCTGTTTTTGGCGACTGAAGACTCACACGCCCATGCAGTATTCGCGACTGTTCAATAGTATGGGTGAGGAGATAACGAGCCAGACATTTGTGATTGGCTCAATGCGTCAGTGCTAGTGCCAAAGCTCATTTTCTCTGATCGCTCTGTCAAACCCGAACTTATGGGCTCACACTAAGATCGAGGGAATTGTACATTAAAAACTGTATCCGTTTATCAAAAATGGAGATATTCTGAATCAACTTGGTGTACTTCTACTGCGTTGCGTTGTCATATGCGATCTTGTCAATGCACTCAAGCGAGCGCTGAAAAGTGTTGCGACCAATCAGTGCACGACGTTGTTGCTGTCAAAAGCACACTAAAAGCTGTCCAAGTGTACAGTTTGGCGACCAATGAGGGAGGGAGGAAGGGCAGAGAGTGATTTCTGGAGTAAGGTTTAGCGCAGTGCTGGTGTTGGGCATCTGGCGAGGTAAGCACGATTGAGCCAGGCGTGGGCTTGTTGCCATGCGGTTGAACCGTGCAATCTCAATTTTCACGCATCCTCCTCAATCGTCTGAAACTCAGATGGAAACGAGACCAAGGATGAAACCCTCTCTTGAAGTTTGTCAGGCCTGCCAAAGAAGTTGCATGCGACGGGGAAACTGGCAACTGCAGATGCAAAGTTCCACCTTCGTCCGCAACCCCAGCTCCCCTCTCTCCTCCAAAACAATAACCTGGCAGAGACCATTCAGAACACCATTGATGAATACTCATAACGCAGGTAACGCCACTACCATATCTGCAACCGCTCTAGAACATCTGCTAATACTTGGCAGAGGCAGTCTGGACAACCAGAACATGACAAGTCCTTCAAGGGCGTGCTGCTTAGATAATTGATGCAAATTCATCTTGCCCAGATGATCAGATCGACGATAGACTTGCCCGTCTTCCCTTCAACGAAGCTAATAATTACTTTTTCCGCCTCCCAACGGTTCACCATGGAAAGGTCATCCATGGTTGAAAGCCCAATTCATTCGATAATGTCGATAACTTTGACCCTCCGGAAGATGAGGATGATATTTATGAATACGCTCGCAAGTTTTTAGCGGAGGCTATATAGGTGGGGGTGTAGACAGGATAGAAATTTTTTAAAAAAAATGTCTCAGCAGGTGTTGGAAGTGATCTCGAAGAGAAACCAGGCATGAGTTGGACATTAGAGACGCTGCCCTGGGAAGGCCCTGAGTAGAGCGACCAATTGGCGTCACGCTGACCATAATGGTAGGTATGATACAGGAGGTAGAACTTGCGAAATGGTTCTGGAGAAGAAGCTCGTGCTTGTATCCCTATGGTGAGTACGCGCCAAGCTCGTGGGATGAATTCGGTAGAACAGAAGACAGAACAATCTATAGCATTTGACCATTGCTGTAATGGAAACAATCCCAAAAATTGAACAACATGCTCCCTGCCCATTATCTGTATTCGATACTCACGGAAAATAGTTGGATCTCTGCGTATGATCAGGCAATTTGAGAGGACAGGCGACTGAAGTACTTCCACCGAGAGACGAGCAGGAACGGAAATAAGCCTTGACAACGTACTGCTCATGTGAACAGAAAGACCAGACACCTTAGCAACAGCACTGCTAAAGGTCGAATGGCGTTGGATAAATGTTATGACAAATATCCAAAACTATCTCCAGTACGACATCTCATTAGCATCCTCATCAAGTGATTGAATGTAAAGGGTGAAACGAATCCCCGAGATCACTGAATTCCAAGGATCACGGCGTCAGAGAGCCCTAATATTTAATCTTGGAACGCAACAGTAATGTGAAAGCAGATAGCTTACTGCTCCCCATCAATTGTCAGAAAGTGCATTCCTGATAAAAGAAAAGATAAGATCAAAGAAATCGAGGGAGAAGGACATCAGGTCAGAGCTGAGAGCAGCAGGTCACATTGAATGTAGTCGAATTGTTCTATTATAGACTCTGACAGATGTCGAGTGTCTCAGTAGTTAAGCTCTCAGTTTCTTGCCAATCTTGCGGCCTTGAACCTACTCATCTTTTTCGGGCCGCCTTCCTCTTCTGTGAAGGGTACGATCTCGCTCTCTTCTTCTTTCATGAATCCTCCTTGCCTATGGATCATCGTATTTCGCATTTTGTGGTATTCAGTGGCCACTTCTTGATGCAAGAGGTGAGGGTCCAGCTCGTCGGGTTCGGCGGGAAAGGAATCGTGAGGAATTTCACGCTCGACAACGACGGGTGCTAGGGTTGTGCCTTCTGGGCCCGTGGGTACTGTACGAGTTTGGTCTTCCGCAGGGCTGAACTCGAGGGGTGGAGCAGTTCGAGCTGACTTGAAGCGTGACACCTTCTTGTTCTGCTGTGGCGACGCGGAAGATTGTGCTGGTGCCGTCCTCTCGACGATGTCGTTGACGGGAGCAGTCTTCCTCCGAGCTGCTGGAGTTGCAGCGGTGGCTGGCTTAGGAGCTGGCGAGATATCAAGTTCTTCTGAGAATCTGACCGACTTCTTGAATGATGTTGTGCTGGAATCCTTCCGAAGGCTCTCCGCAGCAGCAGCCGCTGGCTCGTCTTCTGATGCCGTAGCGGTCTCTTGACCATTGATCGTAACACGCCCGATGCCTTCCCTGACCACATCATAGTCGCTGGCCTTCTTGCCAATATTCTCCATCATCCTGACACCCAGACGTTGTTCGAGTTTTATCATCTGCTGCCTAATATCCTCGTCCACAACTCGGCCTCTTGATCTACCAAACTCGTCTTCATCGTCCGTACTTGTTTCGTCGTAATCCTGCTCATCTGTCCAATCGCTGTCATCCTCCAGGTCTAGCTCTGCAACCACAGCGCCAACCTCAGACACCCCATATTGGAGCATCTCTCTTCGAAGAGCAGCATCCTCAGGCGATTCGTCGGCGGGTATGACGGGAGGCGCTGAGGGTTTGGTTTCTTGCTGCTTCGCGGTATTCATAACGCCTTCCAGTCGTTTCGTTGCCTGGGATTTCTCGGGTTCAAAACTAGGTTTTGCGTCTTCTGCAAATGCCGCTGCCTTCTTGGACTCCGTGGCATTTTGCTTCGAGGCTTCTACCGGCTTTTCCTCCGAGGAGCTCGCAGGTTCTGCGGTTGTCGAGTCCGTCGGAAGGTTCGTCACTCCCGCCTTTTTCAGCACCTCCAACAGCTGTGGCTTCGCGCTCCCAGGCGTAGATGTTCGACACGAGACAACATTCCCCTCTTCATCCAGCTCCTCAATTATCTCTGTCAACGGTAGGCCTTCTTCGTTTCTCACTTCAGGTGTGCTGATAACAGTCGCCGCTGCCAACTTGTTCTCTGCAGCCTCGATCTGCTTCAGAACTGTACGAACATTCTGCTCGACGTAGTCAATCCTCCTGTCTAGTATGTTCACGACCTGCGCAGCGTTTCGCGACCCCAATATATCCTCGACCTCCTTTTTAGTGACGAGTTCACCTTCATAATCGCGACAGATGGCGGAAAGCTGTTCTTGGTTCGGGTTTGGCTTTGCGACGAGAATCTCCTCTTTCAAGCCTTCATACTCTGCTTCCCAAAGCTGCCAGTGACGAAGTGACTTCCAGAGCTTCTCGATATTTTCCTCGAGCAGCTGCCGATGCCTTTCCAGATCCAGAAAGCTGTCTTTCAAAGTTTGCGCCATTTTGCGAGAACATGGCCGTTTGTTGGGCGTCTTGGTCTCGCAGAATATTTAATGCCCCAATCGGGCATAGCTTTAACAAGGCGGCCGCTAGGGACACGGGAGATTCGCCTCCCTTCACTGAAAATTCACAACATCGGCTTAACGCTTGTCAAATGACTTTTGCTGTTTGTCTTCATTCTGCATGGCCCTTCGTACACCTTGCTAGTTGTGCTAAGAAATATTGTCTGTCACTGTACTCAAGTGAGAAACAGACAGCCTCCGTGGGGAGGAAAGAGAAACTCCGAGTTCCCTTGCTATACCTAGTTCAATCAATTCATGGAGATGGCAGAGACAGGCTCTTCGGCTTGAAGGATCATGCAGCGACGATCAGTTGCCAGCGAGTAAGCTCCACACACGTTGTTCATACTACGGCCGAGCATTGCCTTTGCCATCTGCATCTCAAAGCAAGTCAACGAATCAGGCGAAAGAAGTTACAGGGCATCTACGCGATGGTGTGTGGACATTGTTTGGATAAATGGAGCTCGTGTTGCACCTCTTTACATGTTGTCTCAAACTTCTCAATTGCCCTTTAGAAGCGTACACGTTACAAGTTCCATAAATTCTAATCAAGCCATGTCCACCCCTAACGAGGACGAGGCAGATCGTGATAATGGCACTTACGCATACCGTGAAGAAGAGGAGGAAGTGGCGCAATATTACACTCGACAAGGCATTGGATATCAGGATCCTCCTCAATATGAAGACCATGAGGGCCATCAGCGTAAGTCACTCTTCCGATTATGATGAAAATGGCTAAGACAAGGACAAGTGCGGAAGTGCTAATCAAATTTGAATAGAACCTGGAAACGCAAACCCTCCCGGCACCACCATGGATGAGGACGATTTCTACTATGGCATGGGAGGAGAAGGCAGTGCTCCGAACCAGACAGATGCGCCAGAAGATGTGCCGAGCTACGATGACCCTGAGCCTGAAGCGACTCATGCTGCTGGCGGGGGAACCTACTTTGTTAGGGGGGGTAGGCCTTCAAGCGTTTAGATCCAGCCGTATTGCATTAGCGCTTGCTAACTTACAGTCATAGGTGACGGCGCGGAAGATGAAGAAGACCTTGTCGAGGAGGAGGAAGTCGAAGACTTCGAGGATGAAGAAGTATACGAAGACGAAGATGAATACTAGTCGGACATCAGCCTTGATTGAGCAAATTTTGAATAAAGAGCCCACTTGATGTAGTTATCACAGTAATGCAGTGACATGAAAATGAAGAACAAGATGGTGAATGATCCAATTTACGAATGCGGACGGTTTTGAAATCCGGATGTGCCTAAGCGAGAGCTCAGAACACCAAAATCTCTACCTTTTCAAACACGTATTTTGATTCAGTCGATTATATAAAATTTTCAATTGGGGGCTGATGGGATAGAGAAGAAGCAGCCCTCTTATTATATATAGATTTCGAGATAATTAAATCTGAGGTGAATTTATTATTGCGACCGAAGAATGGGGTAAGCGCTTACTTGAGGGGCGTGCGGATTTCAAAGCCGTCGGCCTTGGTACTAGACGCCACCAAATGATGTTTTCCTAAGTGCTTTTATGGTAGCCCAGCCAAGGGCCGAGCCTTCAATCCCGGGAGGGACTTCTTCTAGCACCTCCGCAGTGCTTAAAGTGAAAGCTTTTCAGGTGTGGCATTTAAAGGGGATAAGATATCTCTTCAACGGCGCAAAATTCAGTTAAGTGTTCGTTCCGAAAAATTTGAGAGTTCTATAAGGAAAAACTTTTTCCCACTAATCAGAAACGAGTCTCATACCTCCAGCTTGATGCCCATCCAGAGTCGAGATCATCAACTGTGGTTGCTGTGGGGGAGAGGGTCGCTTACACTAGCCGAGGCGCCCCTTTTGGTTGAAGTGATCTGCGACACCAAACTTCTTCGTTGGCGTTTTAGAAGGTTTATGCTCGTCAACCCCCTCCGCAGCATTTCCTGCGGATCTCGTCGTTGCCGGCAGCTATTCTGTTTCCAAGAGGCCGTTGTTTCCTCCGAAAGTTCGCAGGCCAAGCTCCTAAACGCGCTGCGGGGACGGGAGAGGCTGGCACACCAAGCAAGTGCCATAACTGCTCCAGAATCTTGGCCTTTGAAGATCCACAACTCCGTCTTTTTCGCGGTTAATCCAACCACCAGAACGCCGTCGTTGGCCTCGACCCTCAACCCTTCAGTCCTTCCCTTATTCGGCTTCGCCAGCTGCCTTATCACTTCCTCTAGTGAGGAGTTTCAGCAGTGGGACAAAGCACTGCAGATTTCTCTGGTTCCCAATGGCTTCTTATCGTCACTGAGCAGAGGCAGGGGATGACACGCTCTTCTCGGCCCCTTGGGGAGTATCAAGGTGTTTCTGCAACAGACTCGACTGGGTTCACAATCACGCAATCCCAAAGAACAATGAGGAATGCTGCATCGGGAAATCGTCGGCATGCTATGAAGCACGGCGCGAGCAAAGAGTAACCATATCTTTCTGGCACATTCCCAGGCCGTCTGGATTTTGCATCTCCTATATTCTTCGAGCTCTAAGCAGCTTCTTACATTTTTTGCGATAATCTTTTGAGCGACGATTATAATCTCCTGGTGAGGGTGGTGATACGCTTCGATCTCCAAAACTCTGGTATCAAGCTGGTCAAGGCTACTGGGCGAAGATATCCAGGATTTGAACCTGACTCATGAGCTGAGAGAGTCTCCATTTTTTAAGTCGGCATCTGTAGGTATCCATTTCTTCTCACTGATTGAGCTTCCTGTGGGGGAAGGAACCATATTGTAGAAGGGAGTCGGGGTTGACTTGATGGGACCCTCTTGCCGCTATCAATCACCCAAACTAATTTGAAATATTGAAAGCGTCTGTATTTTAGTCACGATGGCGATCGCCACTCGACTCAGGTCAATCTTTCAATCTGGATCCAAGGGCGAAAATATAAACACAACCGCAGCGCGGTCTGATGTTTCTTCCCAGGACAAGACCTTGTTCCGCGACTCGGATAGTGGAGGCGCAGACATGGAAGCCGAGAAAATACTCGAACCCGGGAAGTTGAGCTTCGATGAAGATACCAGAGGTGGATTGGGACGGCACCTTGGCTTGACGAGTACAACGTTCCTGATGTAAACCCCTTCAGCTCAAGCATTAGTGCCCAGCCACGGTAATATTGCTTGTATACTGATGAAATTAACGATATATCCAGCATTGGCCGCATCATTGGAACTGGCATCTTCTCAACTCCTTCAAGTATTACAGCCTCCGTCGGATCCGTAGGAGCTGCGCTTATGCTCTGGGTCCTCGGTGGCCTCCTATCGTTCGCAGGACTCTGTGTCTGGCTTGAACTTGGCTGTATGTTTCCTCGCTCTGGAGGAGAGAAAGTCTATCTCGAAGCGGTCTACAAGCATCCCAAACTCCTGGCTACGGTTCTCTTCTCCACCCAAGCTGTCTTACTAGGGTTCACGGCTTCTGGTTGCATCGTTTTTGCATCCAATATCTTAGTCGCTGCAGATCATGTCGTCACGCCCTGGAACGAGCGCGGGATAGCAGTTGGCGTGATTGTTGCAGTTACAATCATGCATACATTCGCACCAAATGCTGGAGTGGGAGTGATGAACTCACTGGTGGCTATTAAACTAGCTATTCTCGTCTTCATCACAATCACCGGATTTGTAGTTCTTGGTGGTGGTGTCAAGAGCGTGCCCGACCCTCACGCTTCATTCTGCAACGCATTTGCCGGTTCGGTCATGTCAGGCGGCCCATACGCCACTGCTTTGTTCAAAGTTTTGAATTCTTATTCTGGGTGGAACAATGCTGCTTACGTCCTGAACGAAGTCAAGCGGCCAGTCCACACATTGAAGATTGCAGGCCCTCTCGGACTTGGGATCTGTACATTGCTATATATGTTCGCAAACATTGCGTACTTCTCTGCTGCAACTCCCCAGGAGATTTCAAAAAGCGGGATTACGGTGGCCAGTTTTTTTTGTAAGTGCATCTCTGAGAATTTGAGATGTAAAAGAGAAATATTGAGACCCTTAGGTTGGAAGAGTCTTTGGTCTCACGGCCAGGAGAGTCATCTCCGTATTCATAGCACTGAGTGCTCTTGGAAATGTGGTCACTGTCACCTTCGCTCAATCCCGAGTGAACCAAGAACTTGCGAAGGAGGGCGTGTTGCCGTAAGTATTTCCTCGCTGCAGACTTCTCGTCCGACTGTCCCAAACAGTGGAATATCAAGCCCTCCAACTTTAATGCTGACGTCAATTTTTTTTAGATTTGGCAAATTCTGGGCATCAAATTGGCCTAAAGGAGCACCTGGTACAGGTTTACTCCTCCATTTCATTCCGTCATTTATCGTGACCGTAGCAGTTGTGAGTACCATGGGGGTCTTTGCCTCCTTTCCCTTCAACCCGTCTATTACCCCATCCCTTTCCTCTCCACAACAAATAATTTCCAACAACTTTCAAACTACCTGTCTCCACCTCCACCCACCGGCCCACTAGCTAACACCTTCACCCAGCCCGCCGGCGACGCATTCAACTTCATCCTCGACGTCGAAGGCTACCCCGCCTCGATAATAAACCTCTTCGTGGTCCTCGCCCTCTTCATCCTGCGCTATACCTGCCCCGATCTCCACCGGCCCTTCAAAACCTGGATAATCGTGCCCTTCTTCTTCCTCATCGCACAAGGCTTCCTACTCACTGCCCCGTTCCTGCGTCCTCCTGGAGGTAAAGGAGATACAAGCCTGCCGTATTGGTTGTATCCGATTGTCGGGATCACGGTGTTGGTGGTGGGAGGGACGTGGTGGCTGGTTTGGAGGGTCGTCTGGCCGAAGTTGGGGAAGTTTGAGTGGGTAGAGACTAAGGCGAGTTTGAGGGATGGGACTGTGGTCACGGAGTTCGAGAAGAGGAAAGTTGCTTGAGAGGAGTAGGAAGGTGTATTAGCAGGTATTGGCGTTTGTATTGTACGATATGTGGAATTGAATGAGATCTCCGAAATCTTCTCATCCCACTTCATGTTGGAATCGGACGAGTGGAGCTGGCTCGATCCTTGAGGCTTGACATTCCGTGCTTTAGTTCTTTTTGTGCCACACTCTACACAAAGGGGCATTCCAGCAACAATAAATGTCATGGCATCTTTCCTGGGCACTAGCTCAGCACGTAAGTCCCACACTTTTCTGAACACAATCCCGACCAATCTCATTCCCTCGAAGTCATCTCGCTTGTATTGATATGCTAAAGCCGTCCGAAAAGTTATGCAACATGCGTCGAAATAGATTTTCTTTTTCCAAACATAACGTTCGTGGCGCTCGTAAAACATTCAAGACACATCATCCCACTTCATGATAACCACCAAACCCCGATTCCGTCTAAATAGCCATGACCCAATATGCAATAGAAGTTCAAATAGCCCCACTAGCACCCCCAATGCCGAGTCCAACTCTGGGGACTGGATTCTGTTGTGTAGGTCCTATACTCGCTCCACGCTCTCTCAACCTCCGTCCTTCCATCAAGCCTCTCAGCCCTCTCTTCTGCAGCCCAATCACGGCACTGACGTCTCCCTTCCAGACCGCTTTGCCTTCATTGCTGTTCCTAGCTCCCGATTCAGAGGCACTCATACCGCCGCTAAGATCTGACTCTGATGCATCACTCGCTGCACCGGACGAGGCACTCATACTCTCTTCATCCTCTGCTTTCCTGCCACCCGCACCCGTCCCAAGATTGCCAACTGAGGTATTGATACGGAGCTGTTGAGCTCTAGAGCCATCGGCTCCACCTGATCCAAGCTGCAGAATTGGCAGGCCTGAGTCGCCAGGAATGTCCTGGAAACCAGCGGACAGCCAGTTCTCGCTCAGAGCAGAGGTTGTACTCGTTGACCTACCACCGCCAGCAGCCATAGCCGATGCGTTAAACACGGCTGCAGCATTTCTAGAATCTAGAACTTCATGCAGGCGCTCAACAACAGCTTCCAAAAGGCCATCGATCCTGTAGGGACGGGCGATTTGTAAAAGCGAGCAGAGAATCTGAGGCGTACAGAGTGGTGAAGATGATGGTGGAAGAGAGGAGGTATATAGGAAGTGTAAGAGAGACTGAAGGGTGAGTTGCGTGTGTGGAAGATACAACGTCCGAGGACGTGACGTGGGAGAGAGTGAAGTTGCATCTGGTGGGAGCGAGAGCGTAGCTAGGTCTACTGAGGCCTGCTGTTGGCCAGAACCAAGTGATGCTGAGGATGTGTTGTTCAGGGTTGAGGATGTCGATATATTTGAAGACTGCCCACCGAGGCTTGGAGTGATGGTAACGCTACTGTTCCGGCTGGGATTGTGACGGAAAATGTTGTCTGGTCTTAGCGTTGCAGTGTCGTTTCCATCTTGTGTCGCTGCACCTTCACGAAGCAGTTGAACGAAATATGGGCCCCACCTCCTGGCAACGATCCGAGAGTTAACTGGTATACGCTCGCCTCCCACGCAGAGGATGTCCATGTCTGCAAGCTCCCTCAATCCAAGCGCCGTTTGACCAAGTTCTTCTGCCGCTTTTGTAAATGAACGACCGCCTGCGGTCCATCCCGCCTTCGTACTGAGGCTCAGTGACGGCGCAGCGAACGGTGAACTAGCTGAGACAAAACCTGACATGGGAGCTACCTTCCTTGGGTTATCATACAGACCAAAGGCTTCAAGCTCCACCATGCAGACGTTGGTAAAATTGATCCGTCGGTGGTTGTAATCTTCTACCAAGCTTCGCTTCCGGTTTCCAAGGATAACAAAGGTATTTCGACGGTTCCATAGTACACCACGATTCCAACTGCCTTGGCTGAAGACATTACCGCCGGCATCAATACGACTCCACGTTAAAGTCCGCAGATCCAGGGCCCACAAAGCATATTCTTGTTTCGAAGAGGTGAGGTATGTGCCACTGACAACAAAATTCGCATCAATAACTCCTCCGTTGGGAAAGCGGAGCCCTGGCGGCGAGTATGTGCCTTGCATCGGTTTTTCGGACAAGGTTCCATCCGACGCTCGTATCTGCAATTCCAACTTGACATCCAAAAAGTTGTAATTCGAGTAAATCAACATGGAAGAAGCAGGATCCTTTGAATCCTGACTTATGCTACTGTTCTCTGGTTTCGTTGGTGAGGTTTTCCCAAGGCGTGCGGATACACCACTGGGGAGTGGTGCAACAACACTGCGGTAAGCTCCACAGCTCTTGCCTAATTGTTGTGTGGTGGTCCATTTTAAGCTTCTGAGGTTGAAAACACTAATCTGCTCAATGTAGTGGTTCGCACTATCTTGACCTCCAACTACGACCATCTCGGCGCCACCAGTACCATCAATATTCACACCAATAGTGCCTTGGTTTGGGTTCGTTCCGGGAGGGTTGTGGTGTAGTGCTGATGAAGCTGCATTGGTCGATGAGAAGGTAGCTGAGGATGGGAGGATAGTAGCACAGTGAGCATATCTTCCTTGCGGAGTATCTTGAGTGGGGATGAATGACCAAGTCTTCGCAGGCGCATCGTAGATGTAAATATCAGACATGACTACAACTTCTGGTTGCACATCCTGAGGGTTTTGTGAGGTAGCCACTGGTTGATTTTGACCTTGGGTTGGCGCAGGAGACATGCCACCATAACATACAAGCTTAGTGTCCCCCAGTGGACATACGCTGTGGAAATATCGAGGCGGAGGTAAGTCACCTAAGGTGTCCACTTTCGTCCAATGGCGCCGTATTAGATCCAATTCGTATAAATCTGCCGTCAAGGCAGGTCGTGTCCTTGATAAAATTCGTCCGCCAAAAACATACAGCTTGTCTCCCAAGATTGTGGTCGTGGCCCCAACTAATGGATACGGCTCTCGTCCGGTCGTTCGATGGACGTTGCACATGAGGCCTGAAAGATGCTGTGACGAGCCCGTAGGCGTTCCTACAGTGTTCCCATTATTACCACCAGCGGAGCGTGGCTGGGCCGGAGAGGGTCCCGCTGATGGCGGGCCATTGCTTCTGGGTGTCAAGACATCCTTCGTATCGTCGTCCACATCCTGTCTGTTCGAGCTAGCAATGCTACTTTGGTTACTGCTCGTATCTGCAAGGTAGGTGCTCGACGGGGCTTTGAATCCACTTGCATACACTTGTGTTGCGGCGGTGGAGCTCGTTGAGTCCATGGTGCTGGTCCGACTTCCACTCATAGCTGGCCGTGACATTGAAGCAAAGGCTTTCGGGGTATTAGGTGGTGAGAATGGCGTTTGTAACAGTAGTTCGATAGGAGGCGACGCTGGCGTTTTAGGCAGAGGTTTCTCGCGGTTGAGGTCGCTTGTACTCCGAGCATGCTTCTTTATTCGACGAGATATCTCAGAGCCCGCGGATGCTGGAGCCGGGTCTGGTGTGGCGGACGTTGATCGGTCCCCAGTCCGAATATTCGTGGGTCTATTTTGAGATCCAGATATCGAGCCCAACTTCTTGATGCCCCTTCGTACGCCGGAGAAGAAGTCTCCTCTGTCCGGCGAGGGAAGATTGTTCTCCTCTTCTGCTGCCGAGTCCGATGGGGTTGAGAATTTCGACTCGAGGCTCGCTGTTGGCCGCAGAGTCAGCTTGTCTGCCATGATAACTCATGCTGGGGGAGACGTGGAGGCGGATCTACGGGAGCCAGTCGAAGACATCGCCAGCAGCAACCCTTCATATATCGTACTCGGGAGGTGAAGAGAGAGGAAGGCTTACCACGGAGAGAGCCAGCTCAAACGAGTGAAGTCGCGCGCTATCTCGCCTCAAGACCTGCTGCGTAAGGATGTTCGGCGAGATCTGCTCAAGCAAGGTCTCTTCCGTAATTGTTTCCCCGTTCGTGGTGGCCAACTCGACGCCGGGGGGGGTGGAGCACGACTCACGAGTGAGCTGAGAGGGAGACGAGGCGAACGACGCTTGTGAATGGTCGACAACCGCACAGACGCGCTCTGGCTCAGTGGCCGAGTGGGCTCGTACGAAAGTACTTTGGGATGTTCGGCTGGGCAGCGCGAGGCGAGGGCAGCCCCGACTACTGCACCAGTCAGCCGCCTGATAATCTCACAATCTGACAATCTGATGCTGATGAACAATGCCTCGAGAGTCTCGGCCTACTCCGAACAACCTGAGCGCCGGGAGCCAATGGTGTCCTGGATACTGGATGCTGAAAACCCTTGATGAAGCCGCAATCCGTGTGCCCAGTGCCCACTGCCCAGGCGTCTCCCGTGCAACGGTGCCGAAAAGGGCCTGCTTCCTGCAACCTGCGTGTCTTGACTCTTCAGGCCTTCAGGCTTCAAAGTTCAGACCTTCCACTGCCCGGCAAATCACTCTGGAACTAATCTCCGTCCTCTCTGGCTGCCGGGATGAATGAAGATTCTTCTCGGCTCTTTCGACAAATTCGTCCTCCTGAGCCTGCCCGCCGCACTGTTCCCGCCCGAAGATCCTCGCCCCGATTCAGCGTCTTCGACGCTTTCAGCCTTAAGCTCTTAAGCTTCTCCTGAACGGGCGCAGAAAAGCCTCGACTAACGTCTTTTCGCCTCTCCTGCACCAGTTGCAGAACGCTGGTCTGTCTATGTCATCTGTGACTTGTTTCGCGTATGCGATTCCCGACCCTTGTCTGCCGAAAGTCCTTGCCCCGTTCGTGGGCAGGCAAGTCGAAAACGCTTGTGTCCTTGGGATCACTCTGACACGTCCGAGCGAGCGAGGACAAGCTTGGCTGTGGGTGATCGGTCAATCAGAATCCACTGTTCGTCCGAATCCCACGTGTGAACCTCGTCGATATCGCTCCACGCCCCCTTAAAGCATTCCGCGGATTCTAGAAGAGAGGGAGAAATCAGTGGAAAGGAGGCATGATGGAGGCCGTCCGCCCTTTGCCTCATGTACCGTAGATTGTTGCACTTGCACTTGCACTGGCAGTGTGCCTGGTCAGTGACCAATTAGGCCTTCGAGCTGCTGCGGCTAGAGGAAGGGCGGCAATGCGTGCTTGTGAGGGGCTGAAAAGTTCGGGATGGCAGCTCCACGTCAATATTCCTGCGCTCACTAACCTTCTGCATTTTGGGGAGGGAGGGGAGCTTTCCAGTTGTCGGGACCCTCCAAGGTATTGATATATTAAACGGTTTGTAATGGCATCGGTTTTCCTTTTTTTTTAAGTGACACACAGCCTGGAAGGATCTATATCATCACGATGTCGCGAGAGGGGAAAGGGGTATTCATTTTCTTTTTGGTATGCGGTCCTGGACTTAAAGGGCAAGTGCTCATCCACCGTCCCAAACTCATGCCGCTAGAATCGCAATGTTCTTCTCAGTATCAGAGGCACCCCCCATATCTCTTCTTGTCCCCTATCCCCCAACCCCCAACCATCCTAGACTACCCAACTAGACAGCCGCAGAAGTCTGCTCCTTTGGCAGAGGGGTGAATCGGAGGTATGGCTTGACAATGCGGAATTGCGGGAACAAAGTCTTGGCCTCCTCGTTCTTGACGCTAGGGTGGACGATAACATCATCTCCGGGGATCCAGTTGATCGGAGTGGTGATACGGTGCTTGTCGCCGGTCTGAAGGGAGTCGACGACACGGAGGACCTCGGCGGTGTTCCTGCCCGTGGAGGCTGGGTATGAGAGGATGAGGCGGATGGTCTTCTTGGGGTCGATAATGAAGACTGAGCGGATTGTGAACGCAATGCCCTTAGAATCGACGTTCGTGGTGTCTTGGTGGTCCAGCCTTCAGCGTGGTCAGCTCGGCCAAACGCGAAATGGTGAAATGGGGCAGTACTCACATGTCATAGAGATATGCAACGGCTCGCTGCTTATCACCAATGATTGGGAAGCTCAACTTGCTGCCAGAAATCTCATCAATGTCCTTGATCCATCCTCCGTGGGACTCGATGGTGTTGGCAGAAAGACCGATCAACTTGACGCCGCGCTTGGTGAACTCGGGCTCAAGCTTTGCGAAGGCGCCCAGCTCGGTGGTGCAGACGGGTGTGTAGTCTTCTGGGTGGGAGAACAAGACAACCCACTTGTCGCCAATGAACTCGTGGAAGTCGATTGGGCCCTGGGTGGTTTCGGCCTGGAAGTTGGGTGCAAGGGATCCCAAGCGGAGGCTAGAAAGATGAGGACGTCAGTAAGAGTACAGTACAGTGAAAATGACGCGAAATAACTCGATTGCATTGCCCGGAGATGAATCCATCTACAGCTCTTCGACGAGCTACAGGCCGTGCAGTTCTGGCTGAGAAAATGGCGCGATCGCGCGCCGCGATGGTGGGGGTAAAATTTTGGTTGGTCGAAGAAAAGAGGACTACTCACGGTGCAGCTCTCGCGTCAGTGGCCATCTTGCAGGAGTTCTGGGGTTGTGCGGTATGAAAAGGACTGTGGGTATCTAAAGGAGGATTCTCAGAAGAAATTGGGTTTTGGCGGAAGAGGGTGGGAGTCGAGCTGAAAGCTCTGAAGTGCTGGCGGTCTCTTCTTCTAAAATACTAGAAAGTAATCGGCGGCCGAGCACGCCATTAGGTGGCGTCCTGGTCAACACCACCACCACCTCCACCACCTCCTCCACCAAAGAGTGGGGCAAGCCGGACGAGCTTTTTATTAGTCGGTAACACAAAGGAAGGAAGAAAGACGGCCGCCTTAGGGCCTTGGGGCTTTGGGGCTTTGGGTCCTTGGGAGAACAGATGGTTTTCCATCAGGTCAGTTGGCAGGGCTGGGCACCCATTCACTCATTGCTCGTCGCAGCTGGCAGCGGGAAAGAAGGCGCAACAAAGCCGTTGGATGGCGCCACTGCTGGGAAGCAAGAAAGATTCCATTCGCCGTTGTTTGTCCCAACCTCGCAAGGCGAGCGCCAACGCCGACGCCACCGTGGCGCTAGCGTGGGTGTGAGGCAAGGCTGAAATGTTACCCCTCCTCCTGTCAGCCTCGCCATTACAAAGAAAAAGCACCCCCGGCTTGCTGAACACAAACCCGTTCGAGCACCACCAAAAAGACACAGGCACAAGCACAGGCACAGGCACAGACACAGGCACAGACACAGGCACAGACACAGGCACAGTCCACGTGCAGCAATGGAAACTACATTTGGCTTCCCAGGTCAGCATATAGCGCAGCTATTGAAGCCGCAGGAACTACAGCCTCTTCAAGGAGACGCTGACTACCCCTCTCAAGGCTCTCGGGCAGACGTGCTGGCGGCGGCCGCCCTCCTGTCGGAAACACAATGACTGATTATGCGCCCACCATCATATTAGTAATATCACCGAGGCTCGCATGGGATTCATCTGCCTCTTCGCCTGGCAAGAGGCCCAAGCAGAGGACAGGATGGAAGAGTTGCTTCGCACGTGATTGCCTTCTGGCCTCGCTGGTTCATCCGGGAATAATATTTTGCACGACATCAAACCCCACCTCTACCCGACCATTCAGCGCTAGGCCAATGAGGTTCAGAGAAAGCCGACGGGATCGTCCTCTTAACTCATCAGAGCAAGCTTGAGCGAGCAAGACCGCGAGTCAAGCATGGAGATAGTTCGCTATGCTTGTGGCTATAACCGTAGCCCATATTCCCGTCAACGGAGTCCTCGTTGACGTCTATCTCGTTCGCTAATGTACTTCCTTCGTCTTCGTCTTTCCTGTTCTGAATTGCCGCTCCTCTTTCTAATTTTTCTGTATGTACGTTGAAAGATCGCTAGCAATGGCTTCTCCAGAGATTGTTGACCTTGCCGAGGATGATCTGGGCCGTGTACCTGAGGGAATAGTCTTCGACGATGAAAGCAAAGCAAATTCCAGGGACAACTTAACAACCAAGTCAACAGAGAAAGATCTACAAGAAAATGTCCTGGACAAATCCACACCGATTATCTATCATTATTTAAAATTCGAAACAAATCTGCCATCGCCTTCAACCAGTATATCCGTGGATCCGGCAAAACCATCGCCCCCTCAGCCAGACCTCAAGAAGTTCACATCTCCCTTTGACTGGCCCGAATCCCGGAAGAATTTCATGGTCTGGTTATCGTGTATTGCCACACTCTGCACTGCGTATACAGCTGGGGCGTACTCCCCTGCAGTTGGTCAGATGACGGTCGAATGGAATGTGAGTCAAGTTGCTGCAGTGGTTGGCATTACTAGCTTCTGTTGTGGCTTTGGCATAGCTCCTATGGTTCTAGCACCATTTTCTGAAATTCAAGGCCGATATCCAGTAACCAACCTATTTCTTTCACCTATATCCCGAGCTCCCTATTTCACGGGTCAGGAGAATGGGACATACTCCCGGCTCCGTCCCCTCCAAAGAAACAGGTTGCTAATTCGTTGAAGGTTTTCGTTGGTGCTGGAATTCTGTTTCTAATATGTCAAATATGCTGTGCCGTCACCAAATCTTATGCTGGAATGATCGTCGCTAGATTTTGGGTTGGATGTGGGAGTTCCGTATTCTCAACCATGGTCGGGGGTGAGTCTGCATCCAAGAAGGAACAAGGTGATCATTGAATTTAACAATTCGTAGGGGTTGTCAGTGACCTATACCACGCCCACGATCGAAACACACCCATGGCTCTTTTCTCGGGTGGAGCTCTCCTCGGAACGGGCTTGGGTCCTTTGGTCTCAGGCTTTATCGCCCACAACACGAATTGGAGATGGGTGTTCTGGGTACAGGTTATTATTTGCGGCATCTTGGTCTCCGCGGTGACACTATTCTTCAAGGAGACTCGAGGAAGCATTCTTCTGAGCAAGAAAGCGAGGTGTCTGAACAGGTGGTATGAAGAGAGGGAAGCGGCCGGTTACATCGGTTTCGACATGCCAGTCTCCCCAGGATCAGAGAAGACCGGGAGCCAGCGAATTCGATGGAAAGTCAAGTCCGACGAGGAGCGAGAATCGATCTCGAAAATGATCGGCATTTCAGTGTGTCGACCTTTCCACCTCCTCGTCACCGAGCCTGTTGTCTTCTTTTTCAGTCTTTGGGTTTCTTTTGCATGGGCTGTTCTCTATCTAACGTTTGGGTCTATCCCTCTCGTCTTTGGCCGTTCACATGATTTCACGATCCAAGAGTCTGGAGCTGTCTTCGCGGCAATGTGCGTTGGTGCAATACTTTCTACGGTTCTTTCCATCTACCAAGATCGTCTGCTAGCCCGATACCTCACATCCTCGGCTAAGCATATTGAAAATCCAGGACGGATAAGAAGAAGCATCGACCTGAGTTCCCCAGAAGCACGTCTATATTTTGCGTGTGTTGAATCAGTATTTCTTCCCATTGGCCTTTTCTGGTTCGGCTGGACTCAGTTTCCCTCGATCCCTTGGATTGTCCCTACCATGTCGATAGCATGTGCAACTATGGGAATATTCTCGATCTATCTCGCTACGTTCAACTATCTTGCCGATACCTACCATAGGTACGCAAGCTCGGCACTGGCAGCGCAATCATTTTGTAGGAATATCCTGGGTGGCGTCTTTCCCTTGGTCACGGTGCAAATGTTCAACCGATTGACATTTCAAGGGGCGGCGAGTCTACTAGGTGGGCTAGCATTACTATTGACGGCCGTGCCGTGGGTGTTGGTACTATATGGACCCCAGATCAGGGCCAGAAGCAAGTTTGCCAGCGAGGTTATGTGAATAGACAGGGGATCGCAGGGGGATTCTGAGCGGACGGCAAACCCAGCGCTGAAAATTACGAGGGAGCTTGATTGAAGAGGAACTGAGCGATCGATTTCTCCTGAAAACGAGAAAGCTCGTGCCTTCGACTTAACATGCCAGAGGAGATGGGACAAGTGTCCAGACTGACAGTTCTTTCCGAGCTTCGGGGGTATGAAGTTCAATCGCCCGGTCATGTTGGACGTTAGCGCCCTCGTGTGGTGGCCCAACAAGGCACGACCATAACAGGCAAAGGATTAAGTGCATCAACGATATTTAAGATTCATTAGATTCAAGTGAAGAGATAAACAGAAAATTTACTCACAGCTTGATATTATTGCACATTGTTCGAGAAGAGAGCCATTTTTCGAGGGAGATATTCTCCTCGTGTTATGTTTCCTCTCGCGGGTCCCCTTAGCTCATTCAGTGCATTACAGCCTCGTATCCTTCCACAGCCTTAGCCCCAAAACCCCACTTACCCCCCTTAACCAGCCACGTCCTTGGCCATCTTGGCGACCAACCGACACCTCGTATTTAACCATCACATATTCCCACACTTCACCTCACCTCTCCTCTTCATTCCACTTCAGCCCTACCCTTCCCACGCAAAGATCGAACAATCAAGCCTAAAGAAAAATACAAGATGTCAATCGCCCTCTTCCATTTCGCAAAAGCAATCGAATCTACCGCCCATCATCTCGGTCTAGGAAAGTTCGAAGGTCAGCCTCCTTCACCATCCAACAAGAAGATAGGTTACCTAACGAAACACATTCAGTATCTGAACACTGGAAATGCCCCAAATGCCTGCACGACGACCCGGAACTCTGCACAAACTGCAAAGAATCCTGGCTCCACGAGGTGTCCAATATAGAATATTCAGACGCCTTCGAACGCCGCCTTAACATCACAGCTGGTAGTGCGGGCTGCGTAATGGGGATCACGGGAGCGCTGGCGAATGCTAGTATGGGTTTTTGGGAGGAGGGAGATGTGATGGAGCAGGTATAGCTACCTGTACTTCAACTTGAAAACTGGTTGCTAACGAATCACTCTTGAAAGATCACTGAGGTTGTCAAAGCCAGGCTCCCAGCACTTATGTTGGTTTCCCCGGCTTGGAGGATGATCTATAACTACGTCCTCATCCTCCTCTTCGTTATCTCGGTTTCCGCAATCTTCGCATCTGTTTCAGTAGCAACCTTCATCATGGCACTGAATCCAGGAGCGAAGAGGCATTGGAGACACATGACTTTCGGAGTTTATGTAGTTCTGCTTTCTGAGATTTTGGCATATATATTCCTCTTCTGTTCTGGGGTAACGATAGCAGAGATGGCGTTTGCTTTCGGTCCCTTGGTTGTCGGGGCTGGAGCTTTGCTATGTGTTGTGGCTATGAGAAAGAGTGAGATTAAGAAAGTTGATGTAGAAAAGGGCTCGTAGGTTTGGGTAAGAAATACAATAGCCTTTACCGGATATCTTACAGCTTCAAATTGCGAAAGGAAGAGCTTTCGATTTGATCAAAAACCCAACGTCTTTGGATATCTTACGGGCGACCTGTTGCTGCACTTCGAGTGACTTCAGGCACCGGATTCTTGGACTTCAAAAGAGCCCAAAGCCGCTGAACAGTAATATGCCGAGAGAACGGGCAGTAATCATTTCAATGTTTCGGTTTTCTCCGTGTTGTCTGTTTTTAATTATTAATATTCTGTGCGGGACACCCGGCATTGTCGACGCTGACCAAAATTATGCCTCGATCCTCTATACCAGCAACGTTATTATACATCTAACCCAGTTAAAGAGTTTTGACGAATGCTTGCACTTCTTCTTGCAGAAGTTTTACGGCTTCAAAGTCCTGCCAGAAGTGCCCGGCCCCAGAGACTTCAGCGTGTCGAAATCGCCCGCTCCCTTTGGAAGCCGCACTTAACTTGCCAACCCAGGATCGAAGTCTCTTGGCACCGACAAACAAATCGTCGTCACCAAATACAACGAGCGATGGATCCACTGTGAGCTTCATCTCGTGATCTGGTATTTGGTCTTTCCAAGATCTCGAACTCCACAAGGTTAAGAGGTGACTGACCAATCCTTGTAAAGGCGAGATCAACAAATACGCCGTTTGAAGTCCGGAGCCGATGCCTGGAACCTCCTTACATACAACGGTGTCCATCTTACTTGACCCGTCTTCGGGCGAGACATGCTCGAATGAAGATTGTGATCCATTTGCCTTAGGAGACGAAGCACTGTTCTGTCGTTTGGGTAAAAACCGCTTCGTTTTGCCTATTGACCGAACCCTGTCCACACTTCTGCGCACCATTTCAGGAGTTTCTATGGTGAACGAGCTTCTGGAGCGATACGAGTCATGGCTCGCTCTCCGTAGATTCTCCTCCCCACCCATGCGAACTCCACCACTCGATTTTCTTAGTTTTGGACTGTGAAGAAGGTCATCCGCGTGTAGACTTCGGCCGCGTTTATGCGAATGTGCATTGAGAAGCGACGTTATTTGCGTCTGCATCACCTCGTTCTGCTGGGCCGCGAGGCACTCAGCACGGAGACGGATCTCAGAATGGGCTGAACCTTCAGCGGGGCTCTGAAACTGGGCAATAATAGAACTGATTATTGGCGGCAGGTAGGTTGTTATAAGAGCACCGTACGAGTATCCAGCCAGCAGTAGACAAGGCCCAGTATTCGGCACCTCAACCGTATTTCCCCGGACGGCAATGGCAGGAGCAGGTACTGCAGGGTGAGGGTTAGGAACAGCCGCTGTTACATATCGAGGATCGCTAAGGCGGGGAGGAGGTAGGGCTTGCGATGGAACGGGAGTTAAGTCGTGGAGTTCGGAATCGAAACGGGTAAACTTGAGTAGGTCTGTCGGAACTGGTGGAGGGGATAAGAGATGCATGTAATAAATCATGAAACCGACAAAGGACAAATAGTCACTCTGCTCAGGCTTCGACTGGTATGAAGTTCGGCCCTTCGAAGCACCTGCTCCTCTTCAAGCGCAGAATGTTAGCACAGGTCCCCAAATACCCCGTATGTAGGTACAGACCTGAAGTTGAAGGTCCCGACAAGAAAGCCTTGTTCAAGAATCGTCGAGGAAACAAGATCCACGACTGGATCATCATAACAGCCCCCGAGCACCGCATAAGGATGAGCGACAATTGCGGCCTTCTTGTTCCATGTTGTGATCTGCAAAATTGAGGTTGGTGCAAGGCATGTCGGGTGATAGACGCGACACTGAAGGACTATATCGTCGTGGATGGAGGGGATGGTAAAGCTCAAAGTCGGCGTAGGAAGAGGCATTGCGGGCGTTCGACGGTGCCCTCGAGGGGAGGGCACTCATCCGGTAGAAAGCTGTATTATTTGGGTCGCAACAAGCGTGGTCGAATCGCCTGCTTGCGCCATGCAGAGTATAGAGAGCGAATGGTGAATGGCACAATGAAATGGGTCGTGGTGAGCGTGTGGCGATGACATCAACGCGGTCGAGGGTTCAGATTCAGCATGTGCTCGGCTATGTTTGGTGGGGCAGAGCAAGGGGAGGCCGTGACCCTTGTTGCTCCAATCAGGGGCGGAGCACACCTTCTCATGCTCCTTGTACTTCAATAGTTATTTCCAGAAAAGGTTCTCCGTCCATTTTGATCTTTAATGGTGGGAATACTCAGATGGACAGCGTCAAATTAACGTTCACAGCTGCCGTACCTTTTCCACACCTTTCCCCATTTCCCAAGTTCTCCTTTCTCGTAACCAAAGCTTTCGTTTTACCAGTGTTTATCATTCTAAGTCGTTCGAGACAATCCGTCTATTTTGCCCGCTTCGGACGCCCCGGAAATCAAATTTATCATTTCAGCAAAGAGAAGACAATGTGTTGCGGATTGGGGGCATTGAATTCCATTTTGCTTCTATAAACTACTTATCAACGCATTCTTTACGAATCCGCCTTCGTAACGTTCGTTCCCAGATCTTCCATAACCCAGTTCACAGACGAGGGGCATAAAGGGAGTTGATTTTTGCAAAGTATCGCGGCAGGAGTATTCAGGTCGCAAGTATAAAGGCCCATTAGTCAAGTCGACGAACAGACCCTTACGCCACAAGGCCGAGATTCTCTGGCTCTGCCTTGATGACACGGAGACTAGAGTTGAACATTAGCTTTGGACAGAGACATAAATAATTATTGCACTCACGTGTTGGTGTTGCCCATGCCACCCTTCCATCCCTGGACAACAACCACAGTCTCGCCCTGGGAAAGAACCTTGAGCTTCATGGCCTCAGAGATACCCCACCTGATTCTCCTGTCGACATCCTCTTGCCAGTTGACCTTCGTAAAATCGGGCTTCTGCTCCGGAAAGTAGAACGGGTAGACTCCACGGTACAGATGGCCGTACCGAGAAGCGCTTGGGTTTCTGGTGACCATGAAGATGGGACAGACGGGTCTATACTTAGACAGAAGGCGCGCGCTGTCTCCACTGGTGGATAGAACGATAATGGCGCCTGCATTCATGTCCAGGCTGGCTCGAACTGCTGCCATGGCACACGACTCGACGATGCTGACAGGACGCTTGACAAGATTGCAAAGCTCCTCGAAGTGGGAAACATATGCGATGGTGTTCTCGGCCTTCAGGCAAGTCTCGTGCATCTCTCTGACGGATTCTGTGGGATAGCTGCCCTTGGCTGTCTCACCGGACAACATGACACAATCGGCCCCATCGGTGACAGCGTTGCCAACATCACTGATCTCAGCTCGGGTTGGGCGAGGGTTTTTGATCATGGACTCGAGCATCTGGGTGGCACAGATAACGGGCTTTCCGGCGATGTTGCACATGGCAATCAGTTTCTTCTGTGCGGCAAACACTTCGGCTGCGGGAATCTCGATACCCAAGTCGCCACGTGCAACCATAACACCGTCGGTCTCCTTCAAGATCTCCGCAAAGTTGTTTAGACCCTGTCTGTTCTCAATTTTGGCAATGATCTGGATGTGCTTTCCATCCTCGCCAAGGACCTTGCGAATAGCCGTGATATCCTCGCCGCGGCGAATAAACGAGGCAAAGACCATGTCAACATTGTTCTTGACACCAAACCGAAGATCGGCCTGGTCCTTCTCGGAAAGTGCAGGGAGGTCGACATCGGTGTTTGGGAGGTTGACACCCTTCTTAGAAGAGATCATGCCATTGTTACGGGCACGCACACGGATGGTGTTGGAGTTGACAACTTCGAGGACATCAAACGCAAGAACACCGTCGTCGACATAGATAATACGGCCAGCCTCAATGACTTTGGTGATGTTCTTGTAGTCGACATACCTGGGAGAATTGTTAGCTGTAACGAGTCCGGCATATCCGGCAGCAGATACTCACATGTTCTTATCGTCGCAGCATGTCGCATACTTGTCATCAGTGGTAATGTTGAGCTCTGTTCCCGCAGAGATGGGGATGTCCTCGTCATTGGCAGTGTTGCCGGTTCTGATCTCAGGGCCCTTGGTGTCCAAGGCAATGGCGATCTGACGGCCCTTCTGGACCTTCTCAGCCTCGCGGGCATGGTCGATCACGAATTGGTGGTATTCGTATGAGCCATGGG
The DNA here is from genome assembly GCF_002865645.1 of Hyaloscypha bicolor E. Lineage (NCBI taxonomy): Eukaryota > Fungi > Ascomycota > Leotiomycetes > Helotiales > Hyaloscyphaceae > Hyaloscypha > Hyaloscypha bicolor. The sequence continues at coordinate 1,830,374 of NW_020194684.1, read as the reverse complement.
AGAAGTTCATGCGAACGACATTGAGACCAGCAGTGCGGAGCTTGTTGATGGCTTCGACAGAGTTCGTTTTGGGTCCGATTGTACAGATGATCGAGGTACGTCGGTAGTTTTTTGTCGGCTTGAACTGGGACGAATGTTAGTCTCTGGTTAAGCTACGAGGAGACAAAGGATCATTGTACCTCTGTATTCAGGGACGAGAGCCACTCGATCTTCGTCGAGCCGGTCGAGAGATGGTCCATTGCGGTAGCCATTTTTTTGCAAGGACGCGGCGCGGAGGAGGCTCGTTACTAATAGTTGAAGGAGGGTGCAAAGATAAACGGAGTTGGATATATCTGTGCTGGACTGCAAAGTGAAGTGCCTCTCATTAGCTGGTGAATGCCTCGATTGTTACGCGTGGTGGGGTAACCTGACAACAAACGGGGAACTGGCGACCTTCTTACCACAAGCGTTTCCAATTGAGTGAGGATGGGAGGACTGAGCAGCAGATGAAGAAGATGAGGTTAAAAAGCGGCTGAAGCAAAGCAACTCACGAGGCGTGAGGGAATTCTCTTGCAGATGCCCTGGTCGTGAAGGGTCTGCTGCGATGCAAGAGGAGAGCTTTTACAAGCAAAAAGAAAAGAACAGCTCCAGCATGGCACCCCACCCCACTCAGCAGCCCACGCTCGTTGGGAGAGCCTTTCTTTGGTTTGGTTGGGCTGAGCTGCCAGGGGGGGGGGCGCGGCCAGGGTTTTTTGGTGGCGAGGGTGGTCCAACCGTCCAAGGGCCGAATCGCTTATCGGGCACTGGGCAGCAGCGGTGGGCGGTCGCTGCCTTGTTTCGGCCTGAGGCCATTTGTCGGTTGCTCCTTGCAACCTCGAGCCACCAGAACCTCTCTCGTCGCCGCCATGCACCTGACTGACCCTACTCATCCATCAGCACACCCAGCACTGTAACATCCAAACCAACCCATCCCACCGCAATAATCATCTTGGGAAGGAGTTCTCGCTGCCCACTTGCCACCCTGAAGCAGCAAGCCAAGCCAAGCCCAGCCAGGCCCAGCCCGCAAATATGGTTGTCAGTTCCCTCAGAGTTGCAAGTCTCCACGGCTGGAACCTAATCAGCTCAGCTCCTCAATTTACTAACATTTGGTTTGTGGGGGAAGGTCGGAAGACTGGCTCACTATGCATTTGATGCAGTCCTGAGTAGGCTCTTCTGTGCCCTGTCAATCAGAATCCCGACTGACCTCTGCCCAGTATCTGCATTCCTGGCGGGCATGAAACGCTCAACCGGCTTAACGTACGTTTAGATTTCGATTCCTCTCCTCCTCAAGATGCTCTCGTCATGCGCACGCAGTTGGTTAGGAAGAGTTGGAATCATACTTGTATCGTTGTCTCGCCTCGTCTGCTTTCCCGAGAGCACACTGGCTAACAACTCCCATGCTCTGGGACCGTAGACCCAGTTTCAAGAAAGAAGCTCTCACCGAGAACAAAGACATAAACCACTGGATCGATAAGTACCTAGGAGTCGGCGAATGGGTGATGGACCAATCTGTTGCCATCGCAGGATCTTCGAGCTGGTTCGAGCGAAAGCGGTAGAGTCGGGTTGTAATCGGCCTGCATGGATAAAGGCACAATATTGCAGATTGACGGAACGGAGAACATTGTAGAGTTGACTTGGAGCATGCGGACATCGGTGGAGTCTTTGGCGTTTGGGAAATTCTCGTGGCCTGCTCTAGGCTGGTTGACACCGGGGACGGCGAAAGGTGGTTCCTCTCCTCCATCGTACAGTACGACGAATCATAGCATTGAAGTGCACTAGAATCAATGAGATAAGGTCTTCGTGCAATGATGTGTATGTGTGCAGTATCCATCATCTCCATCTTGGTCCACCTCCATGCTTCACTCCTCCCGAGCCGGCCCGAACTTACCCGAAGTAGCGAGCATGGAGAAATTCACAAGTGCGCAAAAAGATGGTATAACAGCTGGATAACTTTGTTGGTTGAATCTAACGCTCTGGTATCATATGCTTCATCAAGGGGTATCATCAGGATCTCCACGATCGACTAAAAGCTCTGCGAGGTTGGGTCCATCGTCCTCACTGTCCTCCATTTCCGAGCTCTCACGTCTCTTCACTCCGTTGGTATTGCTCTCTTCTTCACACTGCTCATTCTCATTCTGCCCCAATACCCCACGCAGAATGGCCTCGCCCTCTTTGAAAGCCTCTAGCTCAGCTCCAACGGCACAGATTAGCAAGTTCCACCCCTTGTCTGCTGCAATACCAAGGGTGTCTCCCAACTTCGTAGTTACTCCTCCCATCTTTATTATTTGTTCTCGAAGCCTCTCAACATCCTGTACCTCATTGCTGTCCATCTGCTTCCGCAAATCATCTTCGAATTCCGTCACGATACCGATGCTCTCCTCCCAAAGCGTCGCACCCTCTTCTAAAGCTGCCTTCTCCTTTTGGGCCTCTTGCTTGCGGAGTTGAAGCTGCGTGACCTCTTTATTCCACCATTCCTTTGCCATGCCTAACGTCCTTCGACCTGGCGGCAGCGCCACGAATCCTTCCTCGTCTCCCATGACAATGGATACATGGATAGGTGGCCTCTTGAGAAACTCCTTGACTTCCATCTCGACGTCTCGTAATGCACCCCGATAACTGCTGAGTCTTGCTTCCCGCTTGTTAACAGTCTCATTAATCCTTTCCCCTAGCCATCGCTTCCTGGCCTTCATTTGCGCGAGCCTGTCTTCCATTTCCCGAATCTCATTCTCCACAGCCCTCTCCTCAGTCTTCAACTCCTCAATCTCCCTGCCTTCTTCTCCACCTCCTTCTCCCTCCCCAGATATTGACCCTCCAAGCCCACTGTACTCGCTGAGTTGGTTCTTCGCTCCCTCAATCTTCTGCTCGTAGACCTCAACATGCCCGAGAACCTCATTCCTTCGTACAATTTCGCCGTGTAAAACCCCCTCTTCTTCCCTCTTTATCGAAATCAACTCCTCCATATCCCTCAACATGCCCCTCCTCGCACCTCTTAGTCCTACAGCCCTTCGTTTCGGTTGTCTTACTGGCACTATCCCTCCAATATTGCCCCGACTAGAACTCCTTTGTAAAGACCTTGTAGTTGGCGTGCTACTCCCTGCATCTGAGCTCGCATCTCCTCCAACATCTCCTCCAAAACCTTGTAACAGTCCTGCAGATTGCGCATCTAGAAGGACTTGCAGGTGATTCTGTATGGCTTTCTCGGTCCGTCCTAAGGCCAGCAAAGGGTCGATCCCACCACTTCCTCTTCGGATCCGGGGGCTTGAACTTCGTCCTAGGAAAGAGCTCTCCGAGCTATTCTTCGGACCATCTGGGATGCCATGTTGGCGAGGTGGAAAGCATACGCTGCTAGCGATCGGCGGAGGGGGGGCTGCGAATTGTATTCTTCGAGCTTTCGTTCTGGGAGGGGATGGGGAGACACTGAGCCTATTCAGCTCGTTTTGAGCGCGATAAAATGACGGCGGCGGAGAAAGGGATGCTTGACGACTACTGGCTTCTCGGGGCGAGAGATCCTCAAGAGAGACAGAGTCGTTGTGCTGTGGGAGAAGAGGACTGTTGTCCCGTGACGACCGGGAGAAGAACGATGATCTCGACATCCTTCTTTCCAGGTGCGTTTGAGGGGATCCGAGATGGATCTGTGGGTGGAAAGTAAGAAATGAAGCAACTGCTTCGAGGCTTTCAGACCATGGTGTTGTCATTTAGATCAGGCGCATATCGTAGATTTCGTAGGAACATTTGTGAAATGGGATGCAGAACGGTAGTTCCCGGATTAGGTAGACGGCCGTTCACATGCTTGCATAACGAGGTCATTTGCTCTGGCTCAACGTAAGACATGGAATCTGGATCAGGTGGCCCTGTATAGGTCCAAGAGGAAACTGGACTGTAGGTGGGTGAACGAAAACAAAGAAAAGCCCAGGCTGGTGATTTTCTTGTCCTTCCTTTTGTCACCTCGGCTTAGTTTCCCAACTCCCATCGTTTAACCTTCCCGGTCGAAGAGGTTGGTGGGGAAAGCTTGACGAAGTTCCGTGGGGCAGCTCGGTCTTCACTGCGCGCCACAGACGTCCGAAAATGTATAAATATGAAAGACTTTACATTTTCAAACCACTTTCCCAGCTAACGTTACACGTTGATTTTCTCGTGTTAGAACTATCCATTGGCAATATCTACGAATTTTCCACTGTTCGGTAAATCTTTCTATGCACAGTCAACGGATCTGCCCAGTGAAACCGCCGGCAACCTCTACATGAAGTTGGGCGTCTCTAATACATGCAGCCAGACGGAGCAATCCTTAAATCGTTCTAGGTTCTCTGCGCCCTAATTCGAGCTTTAGTCCAATACTATCGGAACCACCCGTTCTCTATTGACAATAAGAGCATCGTGAACAGCCCGAATTTAGTCACGGAATACTCTCAACCCTTCGTAAACAGATATTCCAACAATTATGCAGTCAGCAACCACGACAGACCGAGACTCTTTGACATCAAGAATCCTGCCTCAAATGACCCTAAGCAAAGGTGATGAAACATCTTCAACTGGTCCACCTGCACTTCCATCCGACAACCTCAGTGCTGAGAAAAGCGCCGCAAAGAGGTTTGAAGTGGAAGGAAACGCCATGTGAGTGGTCTCTCTACGAACCAAACCATCGCTGATGATTTTGCAGAATAACTGGCGGAGGAGGGGCCCTTGGATTCGCAGCGTTGAAGGCTCTCTTGGAACATGGTCTCTCGGGTGTCATGATTTTTGACGTCAACTTAACTCAAGCGCAGCCCAAAATCGATAAGTTGCAGAAGGGTATGTTTTGTGAGAGTTCTTCTTGTTTCCACCTGTCTTTTGGCTTTCTTCTAAGATAATCTTCCAGTCGATCCCGAAACGATCTTCATGTGATTACTGACTATGGTACCCAGAATTTCCAGCCTGCCAAATCCATTCGAAACGAGTTGACATCACTGATGATTTGGCAGTTGCTAAAGCAGTTGAAGAAACAGGAAATCTCCTGGGTAGGTTTAATTTTCGAAGCAACTCTTCCTACTTCAAATATCGTTGGCTTCTTCGGTGTCATCAGACATGTGTAAGGACTGAACGGACTTACAAGACAGGGCGTCCCAGTCGGCATTCATCCACTCAGGCATACTGATTCTGACTGATGATAGGCTCCGTGGATCACCTTCTCTGCTTCGCTGGGGTCGTCGGCTGTCAACATGCCCTCGATATGACCGCTGCTGAATGGCGCAGGGTGCTCGATATCAACACGACTGGAGGATTCCTTTGTGCCCAGGCTGTAGCAAAGCAGATGGTTCAGCAAGGTCATGGCGGGAGCATTATTTTTGTAGCTTCGATTTCTGGCCACCGAGTCAATTGGCCCCAGCCACAAGTAGGTCCCCTCAGAGTATCAATTCCTTTTGTAGACATGTCCAACAGCTCTTGGGACAATCTACTCCCGAAAATACCCGAAAGACGTATGCTGACCCGAATTTCTTGAGAATAGGTAGCTTACAACGTGAGCAAAAGTGCTTTGTTGACATTGAAGAGTTGTTTGGCGGCCGAATGGGCAAGGTACGGAATCAGAGTTAATTCGCTCTCCCCGGGGTATATGGACACGATATTGAATGAAGGAGAGGGAATTGCAGAGGCACGAAAGATATGGGCAGATAGGAACCCTTTGGGGAGAATGGGAACGCCGAATGAGCTGACAGGTACCGTTGTGTTGCTCTCGAGCATGCAAGCTACATACATCAACGGTATGACCCCCGGACTAAACAAGTCTCGTGCAATGCATCCTCCCCATCCTTGTGGCAAACTTGCTGACGGTATATCAATTCAGGAACGGATATTGTTGTGGATGGAGGTCAGATACTTTTCTGACGGTGACGAGTGATGACGAGTGTTGAATTCCAATTTAGGAGTCTTCGGATATTGGTGGGTCATGTGATGGGCAGTGTTTGACAACCCACTTCTGCCATTTCTGCCACTGGGGTTTCGTTACTGCCCTGCCGTCATCGTGCAAATCATTCCAACCAAACCCATTTGCGCACTCGCAGTGGAGCGGTGCACTCTCGACGGTAGAGATATTCTGAAACTCTCGCGCAAGATCGCTCTCATTTTCGTCGACTTCATCGTGGCTTTCATGGCTTTCGTGACTTTCATCGGTTGACTCATCCAGCTCATCCTGCTCATCCTGCTCATCCTCATTCTGCTCGCCTAGAACGGTGTTGCTCGCACTTTGATCCGAGTCCTCGTCGTCTTCGCTCCCGTCTTCAACTTCATCATTCGACTCGCTCCAGGTGTCAGCAGAAAGTTCATCAATATCGCTGTCTTCATCGCTGTCCTCATCGCTAATGGTGTTATTCTGAGCGGGTCCATTCACAAAGTGCATGCCATTCGCAGCATCGGTGTCATCCTCATAGTCGATGCCGCGGAGACTAACATAATCTTTTGGTCTAATTTCGAGACGCTGGGTGATGGAGGAGTCAGCAGGTTTTTGACAAGAAATGCTTCGGGAAATCTGGGACAATGCCAATTCCCGTGCGAGAATCATGAGAGGTCTAGAAATAAGAAGTGAATCTCTCTCCCCACACCTACTATAAATTGGAGCACCTGTCGCCAGCTGCAGTCATTCACCGGAACACGTCTGAGTAGAATATGCCTCAATCGCAAACTTCTGAGGGTCTTTTTGTGTCTCTTTAACAAGTCCAATAACTCATCGCCATTCAATTGCCACATGTGCAAGCCACTGCATGTTCGCCGGATTAGTGAATTTATCCCACCAGAACAATATTAAGAGCAGGACAAAGGGGATGGACTGTGATTGAATAAGTGGAACGGGAAAATTCGTAGGCCACTGTTTCTTAGGCTGGAGACTCTGCTTACATATGCTCTAGCTTCCTGAAGTGCACATTATGGAAAACATCCCTGAGGGGAATTGAAACTGGTCGAGTGCTAATAAGTGAGATGATCAGTTCATCATATTCAGCTCGCAGATAGCCCAAAGAACCTAAATAGAGGTGCTTCAAAGCCGGTTTTCGCACTTTGGGGCAGAAGGGGCTCTTACAAACCGATATGCAGAATCCGGAGAGAGTCCAGGGCGGCGCTGAAAACCACTTGGAAAAGCCCTGATAACTGTGACATCTTTTGGTCCAAACTGACAGCGACATCAGTTTGTCGAAATTCAAATTCCAAGGCGACCACCCGGTGAGCAATGCTTGATATCGTCCTTCGTAAGCCTGGGGTAACTAGAACTGGTGTTCGAGGGTCCATGAATCGGCTCGAAAATCGATCAACACCAGAATGAGATTGCTGAATCGCCAAAGCCAATGTGGTGGCGGCATGCTCGTAAGCGCATTTCCATTCAACGGGCCTGAATTCAGTTTCAACGTCTGGATGTGCCCTTAGGTACCTGATGGTCTCGGAGTCAGCACAAAGCGTCCGAGAGAGGTAATATGGTCTTAAGAATCTACACCTACTTGTCCCACTTATCGTTTGCATCCACAACTTTCATTAGTCGTAGCTGGTGAAGATTCTTGAACCGCGTCAAGGCATACACAAGAGTCTTGACGTCTATCTTTTGCTCAATGATCTCTTGCTGCTGCTGAGCCTTCTTAAGTGCAATTTGGAGTTGCACTTCGTCTGCCTCGCCACGCCGTAATGCGGTGCGGAGTTCTTGAGCCGTTGGCTGCTGCCGGTCGACCGGGGTCCGTCTTCCTTGTGCCCTAAGAGCCAGTTTCTGCCTTGAGTCCTCGACACTCGCTCGTGCCTCTCCTATCTTGCGTTCGAGAGTTCTCACATCTGCAGACAGAAATGTCAGCATAGTGAAGCCCCGTAGCATGTTATCGTTTACCTGAAGGGTAAAAGCGAGGAATCATATATGAAAACTGTTGCACAAAGCCACGGAATTTTTCCCTCTCTGCAATCTCTCGCAATGTGCTGAAGCCATCAGAAGAGAACCGAATCCGGACTCGGAGGAGTAGACGTGGAACGCCAATTGCTGCAAATCTATGGCAGACCAATCTAAATTGCCGTATCTGAGTTGAATCTTTGGGTAGGGAAGCCGCTGTTGAAGAAAAGCTGTCCACACTTAGGCTCGCTCGTTCGTTGATAGCTAACAATTTCCCAGGTTTGACCGTCAGATGTTCCAAGATAGCGAATAGCATTTCCTTGGGAAGTCTGGTGAGTGGGCGGTTATCATGATTGTAGTCTTGATACCATTTACCGAGTTGTTTGTTGTGGGCTTTGTTCTTTTCGTCCGTGTTTTCGTCACGATATTCGTTGATTATGGCAAAGTCGAAGAACTCCTTCAGAAGGTGTGTGTTGACCACCACAGCGAAGTTGAGAATGCTTCTCAATGTATCGCTAGGCCGAGACACGGATATACGTCTCGGGGCTAGGGAGCCTTGTGGATGAGGCATGAGAGTGAGGCCCTTTTCGTCGCCAGCCAGATGCAATAAGATCCGGTCCAGGATTTTCCGCTCCCGCAGGGCAATCATTGCACTCGCCATCTTCAGCTGATGTACTCTTCTGCTAGAACCAGCACGTTAAATCCATCTGTGTAGATCACCATCAGGTTGACACACCATCTGCTTCAAGGAATGCTGTGTCCTCAAGGAAGGGGATGTCGCTCGGGGCACAATATCATGAAAAACGGTGACAACGGAAGGCACGCGGAGGCTCGAGAAGTGCCAGCACACATGGGTAAATAAGGGTCACGCATTCTGACGTGTTTATGCATCCGGCAAGAACTGGAATGGCACTCTCTGGCCGATGTGTGAGGACAGGCTGCAGTGCCTTGGTCATTCGCCGAGATGCGTTTGCTCTGCATTCAAAACGGCCTCCTACAGCAGCACTGCACGAATCAAGGGCGACGGAGGTTGGTAGCGTGCTCAGTAGCGTTCCGAGTTCTCGGTGCGGAAAATGATCATGTGAGCTGCAGGCTTCCCGCGCGAAGGTGTTGGATTCGACACGATACTGCTCGGTGCTGCTGGGTGCAGGAAAGGGCTTCGTGGCAGCGAATCGTCGAGAGGGGGGGGGGTGGGCGTCCGCTCTGCAAGGCGGCCTGCGGTCGCCGCCCTCGTAGCGAATCGCACCCGCACTGCGGCAGAAGTGCCTTCCGGGCGAGCAAACACGGCTTGGCATCGGCCTATCCTGGCGGGGCAGGACAGCAGCAGCAGGACAGCAGGACAGCAGAACGGCACAGCACCCTCTCTCTCTCTCTCCTCCACGGACATGATCGCGCAAAAGAGCGAGGAGGGCTGCCGGGCCAGGATGCTGGGGGGTGAGGATGCTGATGCCGAAGCTGGTGCTGATGCCGAAGCTGATGCTGATGCGGATGCGGATGCTGATGCTGGTGCTCGTGCTGGTGGTGCTGGTGCTGATGCTGATGGCTGATGCTGCACAGCAGACGCCAATAACGGTTTGGCGAGGGCGGAAGAGGGGTCGGGCCCAGCATCGATGAATAATCGATGGAATGATTGGGCTGCGTCGGCCTCTCGCTGGGCGCTTAATTGATGTCGCCCCCGCATGGCGCGTGTCGTGCTGGACGCGTCTCTCCCGTCCACCCCTGCGTTGGAGCTGGAACTCTTCGCCCAGCAGGTCTCGGGGCCAGGTCAGCCAGCTAGCTAGCTACCCGCGACCGGGAACGGGTCGGCACGCCGATCTGGTGGATGTGCGTGCGTCTTCTGATTCTTCATCGTCTGCCCGCCCGCCTGCTCACGATACAGCACAGCACAGGAGTTGAGTGAATGAATGACACGCCAAATGCACATGCAAAGATCTTCCCGAATCACCCGCTTGGCTGTGCCCCGAGAAACCCCCTTCCCCCCCCCTCCCCCCCTCCCCCCAACAGGCCGCAAGGATGCTTTGCATATGGATGCAGGACTGTGATAGCGCAGGCAGCTAGCTTGTGACCGCTACGATGCATCCACATGTGCTCCCCCATTCTCTGCCGGGCCGCTAGTCCGCTCTCGTAAGAGGCAGGTAGCTCCTCCTGCCTGGCCGAACCAGATCCTAGCTTGCATGTGCACTCCTCGACCTGCTGAAAATCCACTTATGCTGTGGTACATGTGTCGTGATATTGAGTGCGTTCCCGGAACGTAGTCAGGGGAAAGGGTGAGCACTACGGTATCTCATTTACTCCCGACCCCTGGCGTTTTGTTCCCGACTCCGTATTCGAGAAGTCAGTGACTTTTGTGGCATCCGTGGCCGACTAAGGCTGATCCCCAGTGTCTAAATCCCGCAAAGTGCAAGAGCATGTGAAGCACAATGAAGGAGCGGAAGGAGTCCCTTGTTACAACTGCTCTGCATATGCAATGTTTTCAAGGATCATTTGCCCTGCCCATGTTTTCAAAGGGAAGAAGTAAGGGCAATCTCTGCTCTGCGTTTCCGTATTGCCGTGCTGCTGATCTTCGACGCAAAATTTTCAGTCTGGCTTGCCCCTTGTTCGGTCTCCCCAGCATTCAAAACGTCAACCTCGAAGACATCCAGATGTTTCCATCCTTTCTCTGCTCTCTTATCGTTCACCGCCTTACCACCAGACCTTGTCTCCCCTGATACTACAAGTGCAGTAACGCTCTCATCGGTAATGGTAGGTCCGAATGGGTCTTGTATCTCGACACATTCAATGACAATGGAGCAATTTTTGAGCCTCGTATGGACTGAACGGCCGTTCGGAATTGGTTCGTCGAATGAAAGCGTTTCGATTTCTGCTTCTCGACTCCCACGAGCGAATTGCAGTACCGAGAGTAAGAAGTCAACAACGTCTTCCTGCCGCTGGGCCCAACTTCTTAGATACTCGACATATTTCTTGTTTTTCAAGAGCTCATCGCCAGTTATACCAACAATGAGCCTTCTATAGGGTGCCGAGGAGGATCTAGCTGGTTGGAGGAGCAACGCCGTCGCTGTAAGCAACAGCTTATGTCCAGCATGAAGATGATCAAAAGTTCCTCCCACAATTACAACATTGTGTGTATTGGCCGAGGCCGGTTTTCTTGTCACCTGTTCAGTCTCTCTCTGGATCAAGCTCACTCCACCGGCAACAGGCCTCACGTGACCACACAGCGATGGACTATGTTGGTTTGCAAGCTTCAAGTAGCTGGCGAATATCTTCTGGCCTTCTTCTCCGTCCACGGAGAATACAATGTTCCACCGGCGCCGTGTGACTGCAAGAGTTGGAAGGTCGACAATGGGTCCAGCCACAAATGGATCAGGCCTAAGCTCGCCTTCCTCTTCAAAGTGCCGTGACCCATCGTAGTCTAGCAAGAGGATACGGGCATCTATAGATCCAGGAGTATCGGACTCCACATCAACACCCAGATTGGCGCACACGGTGCACACCAAACTATAGAGGCCAGCCAGGGATCGCTGGAGCTCTGTATAGATCTGACATCTTGGTGCTTGAAGTTGAGCATGAACGGCCGGGCACGGTAATACAATAATCAGCTGGGTACTTGTTGGAAGCACTTTCAAGGTGGAAACGACAGCGACAAGTGATGGACGGTAAGCTGCCGAGAGCGATGCCGAGGTGATCGGAACAGGAGGCGGAGGGAGAAGCAGAAGAGACGGCAAAAGGTTCGGCATTTTGAGATGTTGCGCTCTTCTCTATAACTTGATTTGGCGTGGCGAGTGGCAAGTCAAGTATGGACGTAGGATAGGGAAAATCAGATGCTGGCTTGGATGCGAGACACTGACGTTGTTCCCGACGCGAGTGCTCCCTGAGAATCTGTAGAATGCTCCTAAGCGAATCGGGGCACGGACTCTGCGTAGCCTGACGTTCCAGGCTCAAATCAGAGACATCAACGAGGTCGACTTGCAAATTCTGTACGATATATGTGGGGAAATAATGACAATCTATAGTAAATGCAGGGAGCACTTAGAAAGGCTTCCAAAATCCTGCATTTTGTGCTTTTGTACTTTGATACTTTGATATTTTGATACAGTATTCCGTTCGTCTGACAGCCGCAAATGAACCGAGGTACCATGCCCCGCACTCCATGCTTCTGCACCCGCATTCAAAACTCCAACATCACCCTAATAACATTTTAATGATACGACCTCCGCCACTGGCTCTACAGTGACTGTTGCATTAGCAATCCTTCCTTACAGAATAAGTTCCTCGCTACCGCAACATGCCTCCCAACCCAGCTCTTGGGGCGATGAGCTTCTCAATTCCGCCAGATCTTGTGGCATACCTTCAGGAGATTGACCATTTTATAGACACTAAAATTGCGCCATTGCAAGCATCCGATGACAATAACCGATTTTTCGATCACCGTAACTAACCTATTTCTTTGTCCTATATATCCCGAGCTCCTTACCTCACTCGTCGGGAGGATGTTTTAAGCACCCTGCTCTTTCGTCCCTAAAGAAATACGTTGCTAATTCATTGGTAGGCCGGGAACATGCTAGGGTAGTGCAAAACTTCCTTGCATACATACATCCTCCTTCTGACCCATTCAACAGACCGATTGGGATCATCACGGTCTACCGCGTGACGATTGGGAAGAGCTTTTAGCTCAGGCTCGCAGATTAGCTGACGAGGCGGGTTTCTATCGTTTCTGTTTGCCAGAGGAATTCGGTGGTAGAAACGGGGGGAATCTATGGATGGCTGCCATTCGAATGCATCTGGCAAAGAAGGGGCTGGGCCTGTTCAACGACTTGCAGAACGAACATAGCATCGTTGGGAACTTTCCAGACATGTGGGTATAGGGGGAGAAACTCCTTTCTTATTTGTAATTGTCTCGTGATTTACTCTTCGAGGCAATCTCCAAGCTCCTTCAAGAATCTGTATCGAGCAATTACTAATCCTCCGTCACCCAGACTTATGGTGAAAGAATTCGGTACTCAAGGCATGAACCTTATAGTATCCGATCTTGATTTTGTGTTAACTCAAAATAGAGCAGAAAAGAGAGTTCATTCAGGGGAGACTTGATGAAAAGATTTCTTTCGCGTTCGGTCTAACAGAGCCCAATCACGGATCCGATGCAACTCATATGTTCACTCATGCTGCTCAAACCACGAGAAACGGTACGAACGGATGGGTGATAAATGGAGGGAAGATGTGGATTAGCGGCATGCACAGAGCAACACATTGCTTAGTTTTTGCCAGAACACACGGGAAGGCCGGCGATGCAATTGGTATTACAGCTTTCTTTGTTCCCAAGGGTACTCCGGGTTTCATAATCGAGTCCTATGAATGGACATTCAACATGCCTACAGATCACGCAAGTAAGAATCATTTCCAGCTTCCCTATACTGAACGCTCAATCGGTGATACAGCCTTGACCTTCACGGACGTCTTCGTGCCAGAGACTGCTGTCCTTGGCACCATCGACCACGGATTGGCAATTGCGCAGACGTTCGTACACGAGAATCGGCTTCGCCAAGCTGCTAGCTCACTTGGTGCTGCGGAATATTGCATCGAAGAGAGCATCAAATATGCAAGGAGGCGGAAGCCTTTCGGCAAGGAACTCTCCGCAAACCAGGGTATTCAGTTTCCAGTAGTTGAACTTGCAACGCAGGCAGAGATGTTGAAATTATTGATTTTGAAAACTGCCACTGAAATGGATGGTATGACGCAAAAGGAGATTGAACAAGATCTGGGCGACAAGGTGTCTATGTGCAATGTAAGCAGTCCTGGCTTCCGGGGGAGGGGGTCTGAAGCTGATTGGAAATAGTATTGGGGCAATAGGCTGTGCACGCAGGCCGCTGATCGAGCAATGCAGATTCATGGCAGGTCTAGATTCCGAGATCAATAGACCCAAGTTAACAAAATACACAGGTGGGATTGGTTACTCCAGACATAAATCGTGAGTGGTGTACAGTGTTCAATCGACTAGTGGTCTAATTAATAACTGTTACAGATTTGAGCATATATATCGGCATCATCGTGAGCGAAGGTACTCCTGCTTATACTAGGGCCGAGAACTAATATAGGACAGGCCGTTATCGCATTACCGAGGGCAGTGAGGAGATTCAAATGAGAAAGATCGCGGCATACTTATTTAGATATGTCGGCCCGAGAAAAGCTGAGCTGTCGAGGCTATAATTTATTATTAAAGTAAGGGGTTTTATATCTAAGAGCTAGTAAATATATAATTATATAAACTTTAAACCTTTTTAATATTTTAATACTCTCTAAATTTATATCTAAAGAATTTATTAATATATAATAAAGTAATAAAATTAATAAGATAAAAAATTACTAGTATTAAATTTAATATAAAACTAATTTTTATTTTTCTTATAAGATTTAAAAAAGCTTTCTTTTTTAAGATCTTGTTTTTAAAATATATTAATTATTAATATAATTATAATTATAGCTATAACTATTACTTCAAGAATTATATAACCTTATATTATATATATATTTTAATTAATAAAATAGTTCTAATTAAGTTTAGTAAATTTAGAAGAAAAAATATTAATATTATAATATATAATACTAGTAAGAATTAGATTAGAACTAGCTAGATATATAAAGTCAAAATTAGAAAATATAAATTAAAGTTATATATTATAAGCTTAAACTAATATATTGGCTTAAATATAGCCTATAATTATTTAGATTTAAAGCTTTTTTAGAATTTTCTTTTTTTCTTTAGTTTTAAATTATTAAAATAGAAATAATCTAATTATATTTTCTAGATTTTAAATCTTATATTTATAATAAAATTTAAAGCTTATTTATTTTTTAATTCTATAAAGAATTTAAATAATATTTATTTAATTAGTTTTTAATAAATATAAGTATAATATATTATAGCTATTTTTATATTAATTTACTAATATTAGAATAAAGAAAGCTTTAAAATAATTAAATAAAAAAGCTTTAGATTAATTAAGTATATAAATAAGCTAGTAGTTTTATTATTAAAAAGAATATAAAAAAGTAAGTTCCGAAATAATTAGGCAAATTAAAAGAAGTTATAATATAAAATATTATTAGTATATTACTAGAAAATAAACTAGAATCTTTTAAGAAATCTTTTAAGAAATCTAAATATTTTATTAATATTTATAATAAAAAATACTTTCTTTTAGAAAATAAAGAGAAAAAAGAATTTATTTTATTAAAAATAAAGTTCTAAGAATTATTCCGGAATTTAGAAGCTTTATATAAAGAAATTATTAAATTAATTCTAAAAATATATAATATTTTTATTTATAATATTATAAATCTAAAATCTAAAACCTAAAAAATAGAGTTAAATTATTTCTATTTTAATAATTTAAAGCTAATAAAAAGAAGAGAATTTTAAAGAAATCTCGAATCTAAATAATTATAAGCTATATATAAGTATTAATATAGCTATTTCTTTAGGAATTATATATATAGTTACGGGATATAGAATATAGAATATAGATAATAAGATATAAGTAATAAGATATAAAATACGAGATATAGTTATATAACCTTATATTCTATTAGTAATTCAACTAGTAAACTAGATCTTTTTAGGCTTAATAGATTTAGGAATTATATATTAATACTATAATATTATAATTCTTATTTCTAAATAAAAACTTTACTAATTATATATAAATAGTACTTCTATATCTATATAATAGTACTATATATTACTAGTAAACTAATACTAATTAGTTAGTACTTATAAATTAGAGAAAGACCTAGCTAATCGGAAAAGTATTTAATAGCCTAAAATAAGTAGTTTACTTCTAGTTAAAGAAAGGAATTATTATTAACTCCGGAAAAGTATTTAGTAGCCTAAAAAGAAAATACTAGCTTTTACTAATTAATAAGTAGTTAGCTATTTAATTATTTATCTATTTATTTAAACTTCTATTATCTTTTAAAATTAATTTCTTTTAGCCTTAGAACTACTTTTTTAGAAACTATCTTTTCTACTTATATAATACTTATATTTATAGAATTCTCTTTCCGAAATATATATTTTATATATATCCTTAAAGCTCTTTAATTACTACTTCGATTTTATTATTAAAATCGAGTTCTTTAAGCTTTAGATTCTTTCGGAATTATAATATTTCATTTCCTAAATTTCTTATTATAGATAAAATATTTAAGAGTAAAATATTTACTTTAATACCTTACTAGATATCTAGATATCTTTACTATCGAATTCTTTCTATAAACCTATTATAAATTACCTTACTTTTAAATACCTCTTATTATAAACTATATATATATACTAGAAAGAAACTAAACTTAATTTAGTATAGATAATAAAAAGAAAAAGAAGTTAATTAAGAAATAGAAAAATAGAATTAATACTAATAATATTATAAAAGTAGATTTTCGGAAATATCTAAATACTAAGTTATATTAGTATATCTTATATAAAACTTCTAATAAAAACCTATAGAATTTATTTAAAAATAACTTTAAGAACTTTAATAATACGAACTTTAGTTAATATAGCTATACTAAACTATAAATTCTTCGAAAATATCTTTAGTATAATAGTATCTATATTAAATAAAACCATATATATCTTACTATAATATAGTCTCTATTTAATATTCTTTAGAAAGAAATAATATATATTTAATATAAAGCTAATATTATTAAAAATAGTCTAATTAGAATAGATTTTCTAAAGAAATCTATTATATTAGTTTATTTTACTCTAAAAAGAATTAAATAAAAGGAAACCAAGTATTCTTAGTTAACTAGCTAGTTAAATTAAGGCATCTATTTATTTTTTCTAAATTAAAGTTATTTACTACTTTTATTTTTATTACTATTACTAGATTTATTATATCTGAAAAATCTCTAGTTAATTTCTATTATTATTACTAGAAAGCTTATTAGAGAAATAGTAAAGATATATATTAAGATATAGAAATATAATAGAACTAATAGTAGTTTTAACTAAAAACTTACTATTTTTCTAGATATTTATTAATATATAAAGCTTTTAGAAGAGATATTAGTAAGAGCTTTTCTTACTATATTAAAGAAACTAGTATAAGACTATTTCTATAATAACTAGCTCTTTTAATAAATATATAAAAAAGTTTATATAAATATTTATAGTTTCTTTAAAAGCTCTAGTTATTATTAATAAAATTTAGATAAATAAAATACTATTACTTTAGTAACTATAATAATAAAAGACTCTAAAAAAATAATATTTAAGCTTATCTAACTACTAATTAATAATCTATATAAATTATAATATAGCCTTATTTTTGCTTTATAAATTACTAAATTTCTATATAATAAAATTATTATTTCTTATTAAGGCTTACTAGTATACTAATATATAATCTCGAACTTTTCTAATAATCTCGATTAGCTTATTAATAGGCTCTAATTATCTATTACTATTTATTAAAAAAAATTAATATTTAGATTCTTTTTATAAATCGAAAATACTATTCTTAAAACTTTCTAAATTATTATTTATCCGGAAATTATTAATATAGATCTAGCTATAACTTCGAAATCTATAATAACTACTTTAAGTTCTATAATTATAATAATTATATTCCGAAATTATATTTTATATATAAAAGATCTAAATACTACTTATAAAAATATATATTAGAGAAATAAGAGATTTAAATACTACTTATAAAAATATATATTAGAGAAATAAGAGGCTAAGAAAGCTTAATTTAAGAATAGAAATATTTACTAATTTAGATTCCGAAATACCTATAACTTTTATAAATACTTTAATAATACTTATATATAATATATTACTGAATTTAAAAGAGAAAAGAATAATAAAAAGAATAAAAATAAACTAGTAAATAATACTTTTAAAGCCTTACTAGTAAAAACGAATAAAAGAAAGAAATATTACTTTAATTTCTATTTTACTTTTATTAAAAGCTTTCTAGCTACTTCTATAACTTCTGCTTTTACTATTTCTATAACTAATATTCTTATAAATAACCTTATATCTCTTTTCTTTATATACTAGATAATAAGTAAAAACTATATTTTAGAGTCTATTAAATAAATAAAAGATATCTAGATATTTATAATTAATAATATATTAAAATATAATATTTACTATTTTTATAAAGTTATAATTAATATTAGAGCCTTTAGATTCTTAATTACTAGTTTTAACTAATTTCAAGCTTTATAGTAAACTAATAATAGTATTTAACTTAATAAAACTACTAAAGATTAAATTAATATCTAGTTTAATATTAAATCTATATTCTTTATTAAATTTATAATAATAAGAATACTAATTAGATAAATATAATTCTATATTATATTTATAAAAAATTTATTTCTATTTAGCTTAACTAATATAAATAAGCTAGAAATCTACTTTAATAATTTTATTAATTATCTTATTATTTCTAATAAATACTTTATACTTATAGTATAATATTTTAAATACTTTTTTCTATTTTAGAATACTATTTTATAAAGCTTTATTTCCGAATTCTTTATTTATAATTCTTGCTTTTTTATAGAGATTAAATTATAATATCTATATTACTATTTTAATTATTTATTTATTAGTAAACTCCGAAATATACTAGAATAAGCAGGCTATAATATTAATATAAAAGCCTTTAAATACCTTATAAAGTATTATAAATAATACTAGAAATATAGCTAATTATTTAAATAATTCAAGTTTAATCTAAAAAAAAATTAGCTTTAATTACTTTATTATTAATAATATTTTCTATATTTCTAATAAACTTATACTTTATATTATTAATAAAAATACTTGATATTAAACTAGCTAATAGCTTTAAAATATTAGTATATTATATATTTAAAATATTCTAAAATAATATTAGATTAATATTTATTTAGGTTCTTCTAATTAGATTATAATAGATACTAGAAAGTAATTTACTAGTAAGAAGTTTACTTAGCTTATAAATATTATAGAAACTAAGATTAAAATTATTTTTATAAAAACTTATAATTCTATTAGAATTATAGAATATTATTATAGTTTAATTTAATATATTTATTTTATTATTATAGCTAAAATTAATAGAATTAATAAGAATACTATATTCTAAATAGCTTTTAAGGCTATTAATAATTCTACTAGATCTAATACTTATTTGGCCGGGCTTATCTAATTCTTGCTTAATATATTTACTAGATAAGGAAAAGTAATATATAAAAACCAGTAATATATAAATATAAAACTTTACTAAAAATTATTTATTTATATATAATTCTGAGAGAAACTATATATAATTAATAACTTATTAAGAAATAGAAATAGTTTCTTAATACTAAAACTTCTTTTTTCTAAAATTTAGAGCTAAAAATCCGTAGTTATAGAGGGTATTAAATTTCCTTATATAAATTTTTATAGTAATTTACATATTACTAGTTTTTGTATATTGCTTTCCCTTACCTAGTAAGTATACTAAGTAAGAACCAGGTGAGCCTAGCTAAATAAGTAATATTATTCTAATTCTTTTAGTTTATAGTACTTTATCTCGAATAACTAAATATAATATTTTATTACTAATTATATTATAGTAATTAGTAATATTTAAGAAAGTAATAGTAGAAATTTAGAAGCTTTAAACTAGATATCAGATTACAAATACTCTAAATACCTGAAATAGTTCTAATATTACTAATATTTATAAATTTCCTTTAAATTCAGATACTTTTATATAATATAAAGAAAATACTAATTAATTTAATAATTAGAATAGGCTATATAAGCTAGTAGCTATTAATAGAAAGAACTATATATTAGCTCTATTATGTAATAATATTATCTTTTATTTAACTTTTATAAAGCCCTTTTATATAAGAAATATTAAAGTTATTACTAATAGCCCTAAACCTAAATCTATTTCCGAACTTTATAATAAAGCTAAAGATAATATAGATATAATTTCTTCTATTATTTCTGCTATTTTACTAAAGTATAATAAAGAATACTCTTATAAAAATCCGGATTTTATAGTATTTCTATAAAATAATAACTTATATAAGAACTTCTATTAAGTTAAAGTTACTAGTTTTCTAGAAAAAAATATATTTAAAATTATTTTTAGATCTCAAATACTAAAGGAAATATATGTTTTTAATTTCCGGGTTATTAATAAAATTAAGAATAAAGATATAGAGAAAGAGTTTAAGAAGTTAAAACTAGTTATTTAAGCTTATAATAATAGTAAGAAATATATAATATTAATATAATTACTTACTATTTAATATATTAGCTAGAGAATTATTTTTAGTATTATTACTATAATAATAAATATTATAGAACTATATTTATATAATATCTTATAAGCTTATATCTAATTAATAACTTTATTTAATTATAATTTTTATATTAATTTATCTTATAAGCTTACTAAAGAACTAAATCTAAATAATAATTCGGGTTTAAAAATTATAAAACTACTATATAATATACTAAAAGCTAGAAACTACTAGTTTAAGACTTATTATTTCTATTATATTAATAAGCTTTCTATAAAATAGTTAATTTACGACTTTTGCCTTTTTTATAATAAATAATTCTTCGGAATTATTAGCCTTTAAACTAATAATATTCAATTTATTAGAACTAATAATTTTGTAAAAATAAAGTAACTAAAGCTCTATAAAGCTAAGTTCTTAGCTAAGAAGTATAAATGCATTACTTCTAATTATAATCTTAAGTTTAATAGAGATATTATTTATATAAATACTATTAGAATTATTTTTATATAAAAATACTAATATAAAAACCTCTAAATTATTTCTATAAAAAATATTACTATTATAAGTAATAGAGGTACTATTTATTAAGATCTTTCTATTAAAGACTAATATATTATCTAATATACTAGAGAAGTATATATTATATTAGTTTATTAACTAGAAGCTTTATATAATTTATTAATTACTATTTAAGCTATTAAACTCTCGAAAACTAATATAAAAGCATTTAATAAGTATATTTAATAGTAAATTAAAAATATTACTAGAGAACTGAGATTTATAAAGCTAGTAAAGAAGTTCTTATATTTAATTATTTTTATAAATACTTTATTTATAAATAATAGAGATTTCTTCTTTTAAATTAAATATATTCTAGTTCTAGTAAATAGAACTAAATATACTAATATTATTTACTAGTTCTTTATTAAATATAAGAAAGTTACTAGAAGTATTCTAGTTTCGAAACTCTATAATATAGCTTATAGCTTTAATATAAGTACTTTAGTTAAATCTATAATTAATAAAATACTAGAAATAGAACTATTATTAGTAGTTTATATGAATTCGAAGTTATTATATAAATATTTTATTAAATTAGAAACTACTCGAGAAAAGTATTTAATAATTAATATAATATATTTTTATTAAATATATAAATAATAAGAGATTATAGAAGTTAAATAAATTAAAAAAGAATTAAATTCTACTAATTCTATAATAAAATTAAAGCTAATAAATACTTTCAAATACTTAATTAATATAAATATTATATAATTAAATATAGAGAAATAAATCAAATATAAATAAAGTAAAAAATAAATATATAAAATAAGAGAATATTATAAGAAAAGAAGTTATATATAAAAAGCTATAGCCTTTAATATATAACTAAAACTTTTAGAAGTAATATAAATATATAAAGTATTTAGAAATCTAGTATTAAGCTAAATTAGGGAATTTATATATAATTAGAGAAAGATATTATTTTTTCGCGTTTTTTAGAAAGTTTCTAGTATTAATATAACTATTTTTTTAGAAGTTATATATATAGTTATAAAATACGGGATATAGAATATAAGTAATAAAATATAGATAATAGAATATAAAATACGAGATATAGTTATATAACTTTATATTCTATTAGTAACTTGACTAGTAAACTAGACTTCTTTAGATTTAGTAAATTTAGGAATTATATATTAATACTATAATATTATAATCTTTATTTCTAAATAAAAACTTTACTAACTATATATAAATAGTACTTTTATATCTATATAATAATACTATATATTACTAGTAAATTAATAATAAGCTTATATTAGTTTAAACTTATAATATATAATTTTAATTTTATATATTTTATTAATTCTAATTTAATTCTTATTAGTATTATAATAGAAATATAAAATATGAAGTAATATATAAAGTAAAATAAGCTTCTATAATATGAAATTATAGTATATAAAAATAAGAAGTAAAATTAAAGAATAAAAATTAGTTTATTAGTTAGTTTCTAAAAACTAAGAAAAAGAATAGGAAATATATATAAAACTAGATATATAAATATCCGGAAATTACCTAATTATATTATATAACTAATAGAAATAAAATCCCTATTATAGTATTATAATATTATATATTATAATAATAATTATAATAAAATATTAATATATATAAAAGTTAATTAATTTATAGTTCTTATAAATAGAAACTAATTATAAAAATAATTATATTAGCTAATTATATTAAATAATATAATAGATACTTATTATAAAAAGAAATTAATAATATTCTTATTATAATATATTCTATTATAAAAAGAATAATTATATATAAATATAAAATAAAAAAATAAAAAAATAAAAGAAAAATAAAATATTATATTATAAAGTTTATTTCTTTCTATTTTCTATTATTTTATTTTTTATTTACTAACTTTTTCTTAAATAGATTATTATTACTAAAGATATAGCTTATAGGCTAGTTCTTTTTTTCTTTACTCTTATTTTTAAATCTCCTATTATTAAAACAGGCCTATTTTAGTAGAACTTTAAATTATTATTTTTAGATAGATTTAGTAATTTTATTTTTTATAGCTTCTTTTATAAATATCTTTTTCTTAGTTTTCTTTACCTTTAATAATAATATAAATATATTATTACTAGCCTCTAATATTATATATTAAGAGCTAATATAATCTTTAAAGCTAATTAAACTAAACTGGATTTGAAAATATTTCTTATTTATTTATATTAAAAACTATTTTCGAATTTCTTTTATTTTAATATTATTAAAAATAAGTAATAAATAATTATAAATTAGAAGAACTTTAATATTATTACTATAAAAAACTCTTATTATATAATTAATAATATATAATTAATAATATTTAATTAATAATATTTAATTAATAATATTTAATTAATAATATTTAATTAATAATATTTAATTAATAATATTTAATTAATAATTTTTTTTTTTTTTTTTTTTTTTTTTTTATAATAATTAATTATAATAATTAATTTTATAATAATTAATTTATAATAATTAATTTATAATAATTAATTTATAATAATTAATTTATTATTAAATTAATTTATAATAATTAATTATATTCAATAAGAATTAATTTATTAATAATTAATTTATAATAATTATAATTTATAATAATTAATTTATAATAATTAATTTATAATAATTAATTTATAATAATTAATTATAATAATTAATTTATAATAATTAATTTAATAATAATAATTTATAATAATTAATTTATAATAATTAATTTATAATAATTAATTTATAATAATTAATTATAATAATTAATTTATATAATTAATTTATAATAATTAATTTATAATATTAATTTATAATAATTAATTTATAATAATTAATTTCATAATAATTAATTATAATCAATTAATTTATAATAGATTAATTTATAATAATTAATTTATAATAGATTAAATTTTATAATAATTAATTTATAATAATTAATTTATAATAATTAATTATAATAATTAATTTATAAATAATAATTTATAATAATAAAATATATAATAAATTAATTTTATAATAATTAATTTATAATAATTAATTTATAATAATTAATTTATAATAATTAATTTATAATTAATTAATTTATAATAATTAATTTATAATAATTAAATTTAATAATAATTAATTTATAATAATTAATTTATAATAATTAATTTATAATAATTAATTTATAATAATTATATATTATAATAATTAATTCCCTAATAATTAAATTTAATTAATAATAATTAATATAATAATCTAATTTATAATAATTAAATTTATAATAATTAATTTATAATAATTAATTTATAATAATAATTTATAATAATTAATTTATAATATTAATTTATAATAATTAATTTATAATTAAGTTAATTTATAATAATAAATTTATAATAATTAATTTATAATAGAGGGTTAATTTATAATAATTAATTTATAAATAATTAATTTATAATAATAAAATTTATAATAATTAATTATATAATTAATTTATAATAATAATTTATAATGAATTAATTTATAATAATTCAATTTATATAATAATTAATTTATAAATGAATTAATTTCTATAATAATTTAATTATAATAATTAATTTATAATAATTAATTTATAATAATTAATTTATAATAATTAATTTATAATAATTTAATTTATAATTAATTAATTTATAATAATTAATTTATAATTAATTAATTTATAATAATTAATTTATAATAATTACATTTATATAATTAATTAATAATATTTAATTAATAATATTTAATTAATAATATTTAATTAATAATATTTAATTAATAATATTTAATTAATAATATTTAATTAATAATTTTATATTATTAAGTAATATAATTATAAGAAGAATTATATTTATACTAGCTCGAATTACTTATTTATAATATATAGCTATTTTTATTAGACTTGGCTTCTTTATTTTAAAAGTAATTTTCAGGATTTTTAGTAATATAATTATAGAAATATTTTAGTTATTATTAGTAAAGATATTAATCTTATATTTTTTTTAGGGTTTTTATTATTAGTATTTTTATTTATATTCTAGTTATATTTATTTTTCTTAAAATTCTCGAAAGAAATAGAATATAGCTTTTATTTATTAATTTTCTTAAATAATTTACTAGAATAATATTTAACTAAAGTAAAAATATTATTATTATTATTATTTTCTTTATTATATATTAGCTTAATTATCTTAAAAATAAACTTATATATTTTCTTAATATATATTATAAGAGTATTTTATTTTTTCGAGTATTTATCTAGTAATATCTAAATTCTTAAATAGTTTTCGGAATTACTAATAATATTAAAAAAGTTCTTAAAGTTCTTATTAGTAGAAGTATTATTCTTTTCTAGCTTTTTATAAACTTAATAATATATTAGTTATAATAATAAAATATCTTTAATTAATATAAGAAATATTATAGTAATAGTAATAATAAGTTATATAATATTTTTTATATAATAATATAATAATTATAGTAATTATTATAGCTATATATATTTTATAATATTTAATATTAAGGAAATACTTCTTTAATTATAAGAAAAACAAATATTCTAGTTTATATTAATATATAACTAAGAAAATATAATAATATTTTTTATATATATATTTAATAATAATAATAATTACTTTATAATTACTAGTTAATTATATTTCTTTATAAGAATTATTTCTAACTACTTTTTAAAATTTATTACTAGTTCTAATATATTACTAAAAACCTTTATTAGTTATTAGTTATTATACTTATTTCTCTATTTTATATATTTTATTAAATATTTAATATAGTTTTATTTATTATATTTTATTATTCTTTTATTTATAATATATTTGAACTTCTAATTTTACTAGTTTTTATTATTATTTTAAATATTTTCTATTAGTTCTTTTCTTTAAATAAACTTTTATTTATATAAGTCTTTATTTTTTAAAATAAATTCTAGATAAATAATAGAAATTATAGAATATATATTCTATTATTAAGAGAGTTCTAATTTATATACTAATTTTTTAATCTAAAAAATATTTTAAAGAATTTTATTTATTATTTTATTAGTTTTCTATTTAAGTAATTCGAAAAGTAATATTCTCTATATAGTTTCAAATAAATAAAATCTCTAATATTTAATATAATTAATTTATATTTTATATTATAATATTATTTAGTAGTATTATTAATAAAGTTTATAGTAATTTATATATTATATTATTATAGTTTCCGAATTATATTAGATAATTTATTCTCGATATTATTTATTAAAAGAAATAGATTTATAATTAAATAAAAGCTATTAATATATTTATTTAATAATATTTAAATTATAGCTATTTAAATATTATTTAGAACTAATTAGAAGAAAATAATCTCTATAAACTAAAATTAGTCTAAATAAAGAAAAATAATATATTATAAACTAATTTCTATAATCTAGTTTTTTTTAGAAATATTATATTATTAATATAAGAAGTTTTATCTTTAAATAATAAAATATATTTATAGTCTTTATTAGAGATTATTTCTTATAGAATTCCCTAATTAAGTAATAACTAAAGAATTATATAAATTATAACCTAATTTTTAATTAAATATATATTATATTCTAAAATAAATAATATTTTCTTGCTTGCTTTATAAAATTATATTATTAGATAATTAAAAAGTTATATTTATTAATTTTCTATAAGCTAATTACTAAAATTATTAGTAATATTATTATAAAATCTATAATAATAATATAATATAAAACTAAAATTATTTTAATTAGTTATAATTTACTATATAAATAATTCCTAAATATTTAATTAATATATATAAAAATTATAGAGTAAAGAGTTATATTAAATAATAAAAGAGTTAATTAAACTAGCTAAAAAAGAGCTTAAATGAGATATAAAGCTTTAAGAAATAAATATATAGATTCTAATTAAGTAAAGTAATTATATTAGCTCTAATTTAGTAATTCTTATTATAATATATTTTCTAGAAAGATATAATACTATATTTTACCTGTTTTATCTAATTAGAAAGCTTTAAAATAGCAAAATTTGTCTAATATATAGATTTTATAAAGCTATATTAATATTCCGATTCGAATAGGCTTAATATATATTATTTCTCTAGATTACTAAATTTCAGGAAAGCCCTATATAAACCCTCCTCTTTTTACTAACTCTAGAGCCTCTAATTAAATACTTTTCTTTAATACTTTTCTAGAGATTTCTTCTCAAGCTTCTAATTATTACAAATATAACTTTTACTTTTTCTTATATTACTATTAAATTAATTCTAGCTTATAAATCTATAATATTTTTAATTTAAAATATATTCTTATTTTACTTTTTACTAACTTTAGATAATATTATATAGCTTATAAGTCTGCTATAAATATAGCTCTTAGTTATTAATATAAAGCTTACTTTTAATAAAATATTAAGATTTAGATTCCTATAATATTTTCTAATACTTCTAGTATTTCTTTATTAAAAATAAAGAAGTTTATACTAAAGCCTTATATTTCTTATTTTACTTATACTAGTCTTAAAGAGATTTCTTATATAGGTTACTATAAGTTCTTTATACTACTCTAAAGCTTATTTTAACTTAATATAATTTTCTTTATTTTAAAGAGTAAAAGTAATAGTTCTTATTATAATATTATTAGCTAAGGTTCTTATTACTAGAAATATACTTCTACTTATTTTTATTTAGCTATTCTAATCTCTTATATTCTTATTATATAGCTCTTTCTTATAGAACTTCTAATTACTAAAAATATTATAAGCTTTCTTTTCTTAATTCTCTTTTATAAATTCTAATTATTTTAAAGTATTTATTTATTCTTAAATACTTTATTTATATTATACTTAAAATTACTAAATCTAATAAAGAAAATAGTAATAAGAGCTTTTTTACTAAGGTTTAAGAAATTATTAATAGAAATAAGAAGTAATCTAATTAGATAAAGAGCTTTTTATATAAGCTTATTAATACTATAATAAAATATTTTTAGATCTCTTACTATTAGCTCTTAAGCTCTATTATTTTAATAGGTTTTATAAATAAAAAATATAAATAAAAGCCTCTTTTTATATTATTTAATTATTTTAATCTTTATTCTAATATTTTAAAGATTTAATAAAGCTCTAAAATTCTTGAATTTGAATTAAAATAGATTTTTTATAAGTTTATTTATAAATATATCTTTACTATATTTTTAATATATCTATATATTCTAAATATTAATATAATAGAGCTTTATAGTAATTCTTTTATTTTCTCTAATAATTAATTAAATAGTTTATTTATTATTATAGAATATAATTTAGAGCTTTCTAAGATTTAAATATAGATTTCTAAATAACTTTATATATTTCTAATTTAATTAAAGAAATAATTATAAAGCTTTATTAAATAGCTTTTTATAATATAAAACCTTTAAATAAGGAAATTATATATTTATAGCTTAATTATTATATATTTAGGTTATTTATATATAAAGTATTAGATATAATTTATAGCTATATTTCTCTATATTCTTTATTATACTAAATTACTAAAAACCGAGTTCTAAATAAGTATTAGAGAACCTAATTTATAGCTATAAAGTATTCTAAAATAGAGTTTATTAAGAACTAAAAAAGTATTAAAGTAATAAAAGCTATATCTAGTCTAATTATAATTATAATATAAAATAATAATTTAACTTTTTTCTAATATACCTTAATTATTATATTTTTAAAGATTAATTTCAGATAATAAAATACTAGAATACTTCTTATTTATTACTCTAAACTTCTTAATAATTTTCTTAATATAAGTATTATAAACTAGCTAAAGCTTTTTAGTCTTCTAATTTCTAATTATATAAATCTCTAGAAACTATTTTATATTATATATATTATAAAGTTTATAAACTTTCTTAACCTAAATAATAATTAATTAAATATATATTTTATTATTCTTATAATAAAGTACTTAAAAATTATTTATATAGAAAATAATAAAGACTTTATAATCTATATTTATATAAATATAAGGCTCTTTATTAAATCTAGAGAATCTAATTCTTTTAAAAATATTTATCTAGTACTTATATTATAGAATAGAAAAGTCTTATAGCTTATATAAAACTTAATTTATTTCTATTATATAATTTAGTATTTTAAAACTATCTAGTAACTTATATATTACTATAGGCCTATTAAAGTCTCTTTTTATATTAATAAATATATTTATAATATTAAATTATTTTATTTCTAGATTAAAATAAGCTATAATTATATTAGCTATTTAAAAAGATTTTATTATAAATATAGTAATATATATAAATATTTATTTTAAAGAAATTAAAGATATATTTACTTTATTACTAGAAATAATTCTCTAGTAATTTCGAGCTTTAAAGTTATTAATCTCTAGTTTAGTATCTAATTTAAAGTATTTTCTAGTTAAATACTTCTCTAGATTATTTTATATTTTTAAAGTTTTTAGAAGATTATTAATATAAAATTTTCTTATTATTATATTACCTAAAGTATTTTATTCTAGATATATTTTTAATTAAATTACTATTATAATTATAATATATATAGTTTTATAATTAAATTTCTTCTTATAATTCTCTAGCTAATTAGATTAAAGAAACTCTAAAAAAGACTCTAAATAATTAATCTAATTTAATTCATTTATTATTTATAATAATATACTTATTATAGTAATTATATTACTACTAGCTTTATCTAGATCTCTATTCTAATTATTTCTTTTATATAAGTATATTTAAATTAGCCTATTTCTAGTTTTAATAATTAGCTTCTTTATTTATTTTCTCTTTAGTTTTATTATTTAATCTTTTATTTTAATTAAGCTATTTTTTTTTTTTATAAAGAATTCTCTTATTTCTATTAAGCTATTTATTTATTTTATAAATAAGCTTCCTGCTTTATTTATAGAAGCTATTAATAAACCTTATTATTAGTTCTAAAAAGATTTTTTTCTGCTTTTATTAGTTTAATATATTTCTCTAATAGTTCCGATATATTCTATTATATTTCTCTTTATAATACTAAGCCTTTTTAAGAGCTTAGTATCTTTATTTCTATTACTTCTAGGCTCTAGTATACTTTCTAGCTCTAAAGTACTTTATAAAGTTATAAGTTCTATTTCTAGTAAGGATATAAAGCTTTTTACTTCCGAGTTATAACTTATTAGTATATTTATAGGATTTTTTAATTATTAGTTTAATTATTTATTATTCCCTAATTCAGGCTTATTTTCTATTTATTTTAATAAACTATTATATTATAATCTCTTATTATTAAAAATTAATTTAGTATTCTAAATTTTATTTTCTAGAAATAATTTTATTATATCTTTTATAATCTTTATATTATAGCCTTTAGTATATTTATAATTCTTTTTATAAAGAATATTCTCGTTAAATATAATATTATATATAATAATTACTTAATTAAATACAGGAATCCAGATTTTATAAATATTAGATATAATATATCTAATTAAATATCTAATATATTTATATAATATAATCTTAAATATTCTATTATTCTATTTTGCTTTATAGTTCTTAATTATTAGATATATTCTAGAACTATATATATAGATTTTATTCTAATTAGGCCTAAGATTAATTATTATTTATACTATAAGCTTTGAGTTATATAAATAGAAATAATTATAGAATTATAAATCGAGTATTTTATTTAATATTTTCTAATTATATATATATAAGAAACTCTAATTATATAGATAGATTATAGCTATAAAGCTTTCTAGCTATAGCTTTTTAGGCAAATTAGCTATTAGATATATTATAATAGCTTTATTTATAATTTCCTATTTTATTTATTTAGTATTACTATTTAACTTATATATATATAAAGAAAAAAGCTTAATTTTAGTACTTTATTTTTTTATCTAAATCTAATAAACTAATATTTCTTAAATTAAAATAACTACTTTCTTCTAATTATACTTAATATAAGTAATTAAAAGATTATATTATTTATATATCTATTATTTAAAATCTAAAATTATATTATATACTAGTAAATTCTTTTTATTTAATAGAAAGTATCTAAAAAGCTTTCTATTAAATTCGTTTTGAATTATTAGAATCTAGCTCAAATTATTATAGTTATTTAAATAATTAAATAAGTCTTATAAGATTCTTTAAAATAATTAAATAAACTTTCTTTTAGTTAGCCTATATAAGATTACTTATCTAATATATATCTAAATATAAAATTTATATATAATTCTTATTAGTTTATTAATTTTCACGTTATATATATAATTAATAAGCTTTTATAGAGCTTTATAAGCTAAATACTTTACTCTCGCATATTATTTTTCTTTTAAATTACGTCTCGGCTTAAGATATTTCTTTAATCTCTTATATTTAGCTTTAATTAAATAATCGAGTATTAGAAATATAAATATACTATTAGTATTAGTAGAAATTTCAAATAGAATATTAGAATAAATAAAAAGTAGCTTATATTTAAAGAAAACTAAATTAAATCTATATTCTAATTATATTAATACTATATTTTCTTTATAATTTCCTAATCTAATTATAAGATTATATTTATAATACTAAGCTTTTTTTATTATTAAATAAGCTTTAGAAATAATATTTATATAAAAATTATATCTAGTAATTAAAAAACTAATTATTTCTACTTTTATATAATTATTAATTTTTACTTTAATAAAAATACTAGAATTAATTAGATTCTTACTATTAACTAGATATATAATACTATAGTTATTTAGTAAGATATTTTATAAAAATAGATATCTTAAGAAATCGAGTATTATATAAATTTTCTAATCTAGGCTCTGAATTATAAATATAGAATTTACTAGAATAATATTAAAGTTTTTAGGAAATTAGATTTTAGATACTTTAGGCTTCTTTTTAGAACTAGTATTAGATATTAGCTTTTTTATAGCTTATTTACTAGTAATTTTCATATTATATTTCTCTTTTAATTAAAGTTTTAAATTCTTTTTATATTTAATTAAAATTCTTTCCCGGATTTTTCTAATTTATTTCTTATTAGACTTGAATTTTATTTAAGTTTTATTTAATCTAGTAATTATAATTTCTATAATAATATAGCTAAATAAGTTTTACTTATATTTATAGATTTTAAAATTCTTATAAGAATACTTATAATACTTATTTTTATCCGAATCGGGTTTACTATCTAATTCTTTACTAGTTTAATTCCCGAGTATAATAAAGATTATAAGAGCTTCTAAATACTTAATATTCTAATTTTCTAAAATAATTTAATTAAATATCTAGCTATATTATTTAAATATAAGAATTAGAAGCCCTAGTTTATTTTTATTATATAGATTACTAAACTATTCTATTATTTAAATTAGTATAAGTTTCCTCTAAAAAGCTATTAAGAACTTAATTACTACTAGAATATTTTCGAATTTAGTAATTTTTAAAGCTCTGGCTTTATTAAGTGCCTTTTTCTAATTAGTAAACTAGTACTTTAAGCTTATTTTTTCTTTATTTATTTATAGTAGAACCGAGCTATATATTCTCTAAATAGTAGTAATTTATACTATATCTATAGAACTATATTTTATTAATAAAGCTTTAAGAACCTTATAAATAAAGCTCTATTTTTTTTTTTAAGTTCTAAAGTAAAGTTTATAAGAATTTCTATATTAACTATTTAATAAAGTTATTATTTAATTATATAGTAATATACTAGCTTATTTATCTAGTTTAGTTTCTTAATCTTATAGTCTTATAAAAGTACTAAATAGTAATCTCTAATATTCCCGAATATTATAAGTTATAGAAATATTAGTTTTAATTTTTTCTTAGTTATAAATCAAGTATTCTTATCTTAATTCTCTATTTTAACTTAATATCTAGTATAGTAATTCTTTATTTCCTTTAGTATAAGCTTATTAATTATAGGGAAAGGCCTAAAAAAAGCTATTATATTTATTTTAATTACTTTATTATTAAATGAATTAATTTTATTTCAGATATTTTTATTATTAGCTATTTTATAAAAAGTATTAAACTAATTTATTTAGAAACTATAATTCTTTAGAATAATAATCTTTACTATAGCTTCTAATATAATTATTATTAAGCTTTTAGAAACTATAGAAATAGTAGAAATAGTTTCTATTAATTAGTTAATAATAGAAATATAAACTAAAATATAATTTTTTAAAGAAATAAATTAAATAAACTTTTAAATACTTTTTATAATATACTAATTAGAAAGCTTATTAGTATAAGGCTAGGCTTATAACTAATATATATAAAGATTATAGAATAGAGAATTATATTAAATAATAAAAAAGTTAATTAAACTAGCTAGAAAAAAGCTTAAATAAAATATAAAGCTTTAAAAAATAAATATATAAATTTTAACTAAATAAAGCAATTATATTAGCTCTAATTTAGTAATTCTTACTATAATATTAATTAAGTAAATATATAAAATAATAAAGAATATATTTTTGAGTTATTTTTTAAGTTAAGAAATATAGAAGTTATTTAGTTTATAAAG
Source organism: Hyaloscypha bicolor E (assembly GCF_002865645.1). Lineage (NCBI taxonomy): Eukaryota > Fungi > Ascomycota > Leotiomycetes > Helotiales > Hyaloscyphaceae > Hyaloscypha > Hyaloscypha bicolor. Next base: position 1,797,065 of record NW_020194684.1, on the reverse strand, counting down.
TATTCTTTCTATACTAAAATAGAAATAATTATAAGCTATACTAATTATTTTCTTAATAATTATATTTGAAATATATAATAGTTTTTATTATAAATAAAATATATTCTAGTTTATTATTTTATAGTTTTTAATTATAAAAATATATTAGAAATAATATTTAGTTTATTTAAATAATATTTAATATCTAAATTAAATTAGAATAAATAAATAGAAATATATACTAGTTTTATATTTATTTTAGAAATATTAGAAATATTTAAATTTATTTATATATATCTCTTATTAATATATAATTAGTAAAAATAATAATAGAATAATTACTAGATTAAATAATTAAATAAAGCTTCTAATAAGCCTATATTAGTTTTATAACTTCTAGTTTAATAATATAATAATACTTTTTTATAATATTTAGTAACTTATTTATAAATATTACTAGTTATATATATTTTACTAATAATTTAGTAGTTATTTTTATTAATTAAATATCTAATATAAGATAGAAAACTATAATTATAAAGTTTTATTTCATTAAAGTATCTAGATTAAGAAATAAAAATTTTTCTAGTAAGAAATATATAAGAAATCTCGGCTTTATTAATATTTTCTAAAAAGCTTTAAAGGCTTTCTCTTTTATAAATATAAATATATAAATAGTTTTAATAATATAACTATAATATTTCTTTTCTATTATTTCTATTTCTTTTTTTATTTCAAGTAATATTATTTTCTATTATTATATTAGCTTAATAACTTAAATATAATTTAGTAAATATAATTATAATTATCTAATTATATTAATATATATTTCTAGTACTTTTAAGATTACTAGAAACTTAATATTCTTAAATATTATAACTCTATTTTTAGTTATTAATATATTTAGAATATTAATAAGATAGCTAAGTAATTTTACTAAAATATATCTAATAAATAATTTTTTTATAAAGAAAAAAAGTTAAAGCTTAGAAAAAAGTTAAAAAATAATTTTTAAATAATAAATATATTATTTTATTATATCTGAGAAAATAATACTATTATTAATAAAGTTATATATAAAGTAGATATATATTTATAACTATTTATTTATAAAGTATTATATATATTAGACTAAATTACAGAAATCTATTAGAATAATATTTAATTATTTTAGTTTCTTATAGCTAATTACTATAAAATAATTATAATATTTTTTAGTTATAAAAATTAATAAAAGAACTAGAAACTATTTATAATAAATATAGCTTTTTTCTCTTAAAATATATTAATAAGATTAGATTATAAGAATATAAAATAAATATTAGAAACTATAAGTTTATTTATAATATATAAGTTAATAACTAGATATTTCTTAATAATAAAAAATACTAGTATTATAAAAGTAATTAGTTTTATAATATATTTTATTTTATTTCTTTCTTATAAATTATTAAAAATATAATTAATAATAGCTTTATATTTAATACTAATAAAAAACTTTTATATAATTTATTTATTTTACTAGTTTTTTATAAATAATATTCTTATATAATCTTTTTATAATATATTAATAAAGCTATAATTTAACTAATACTTTTAATAATAATTAATAAGATTATATAATACTTTTATTATATTAGAATTAATATTATAAATATAAATACTATTTTTATATATAATTTCGGAAATATTCTCTAGTTTATTAATACTAAAATTATATTATTATTATTATTTAGAATAGTTTATTATTATTATTAAAGTTATTAGAAAACTCTTTTATTTATTATTTTATATATTTTTTATTATAAATATTTTTAGTTATAAATATTTTTAGTTATAAATATTTTTAGTTATATAAAATATTTATTTCTTTATATTTCTTTATATTTCTTAATTTCTCGAGTTTTATATCCGGAAATATTATTTTTATTATATTAAAATTATTAGCTATATTTATAAAGTTTATATAATTAAAAATAGTATTTTATATTTCTATATAATAACTTTTAAAGAAATATATTTTATTTACTAAAACTAGTTTATAATTAATAGAAATAAATATTATAAAATATAATAATATAATAATCTTTATATTACTAGTATATTATAATTAATTCTAGAAAAATAATTAATTACTATAATATTTATAATAAGATTTTTATATATTTTAATAATAAATATTAAGTTTTAGTAATTAATAATAAATAATATTTACTAAAGAAATTTTGTACTAAATAATAAACTAGATTCTAACTAAGTTATTATTTAGGCTATAATAAAAATCTTATTAAATTATTTCTTTTTATTTAGCTTATTTATAATATATATAAAAAAAATTATATATTTTATTAATATAAATTTATTTATAATATTTTTAAAAGATATCTTTTATAAGTTATTATATATTATTTTTATATAGTCTTTTAACTAGTTCTTTCTAATAATTAGTTAGATAAAACTAGTATTAATATAATATAACTTTTTTATTTAATTTAATAAGAATTAAATTAGTAGTTTTATATAAATATATATAATATAATTATTTTTATTATTATATTTATATAACTTTATTTTAATAATATTAAGGCCTATTAGAATTAGTAAAATCTTTATTATTTATTTATTATAAATATTAGTAAAAATATCTTTAAATATCTTTATTTAAAATAGAAAGGTTTTCTTATACTTTTTATAAATATATAAATTAATTATATTAGTTATAACTAAATAGCTAGTATTTTATAATTTATTTTTATTATTATTAGAGAAATATAAATATATAAACTTCTTTATTATAATATAGCTATTTTTTTCTAATTTTCTATTATATTTTCTATTATATTTTCTATTATATTTTTTATTATAATTCTTTGAAATATTAATATAGTCTAATTTATAATTAGCTTTTTCTTTATACTAATAATATTTATAATAATATTTTATATATTTCTATTTAAAATATAGCTTTTTAAAATAAGTTTAAAGATTTCTTTAATTATTTTATAAAATATTATAAGTAAATTATAAGACTAAACTAGTAATAATAGTTTATTTTATTTATTATTAATATTATTATATATTAGCTTTTATAGCTTTTATATTTATTATAGCTAAGTTTATTACTATAATTAGAAAATAAAAAATTAGAAGCCGGAATTTTAATATTAGTTATTATATCTTTAATTTTCTCGAGAATTAATATTTTTATAATTGAAATATAATAGCCTTTATATATAATAAGTATATATTCTTATTATTAGTATATTATATTATATTTCTTACTTTATTACTAGATTCTTTAGCTATTCTAATATTATAGTTTTATTATTCGAAACTATAATTTATAATTAGAATTCGAGATCTAAATTATTATAAATATATATATCTCGGCCTTTTATTATATTATCTTATATATAAATTTTTATAAATAGTTTTTTTATTACTATTAGTATAAAGTTTTTAAATTAGTTAATAAAAGCTTTAGCTTATATTTTAATTTCTTCTAATACAAAGTAAAATATAAATCGGGTAATCTTTTCTATTTCTTTTATATATTACTATTAAATAATATTTTAAAGGCAAAAATATAGGTTTTTTTATATAATTATATATTAAATTTAAATAAATTAATAAAAAGATATATATTTTTTTATATTATAATCTTATTCTAATATTTATAACTAATATTATCTAGAGATATAGAATTAAAAAAATCTAATATTTTCTAGTAATTAATATATAGAAACTTTACTAGTATTTATATAATTAAAGTTATTATTAAAGCTAAAAGTAAAATTATTTTAATTAAGGTTATTTTAACTAAAATTATTTTAATTAAAAGAGCTTTATTTATTTAATTTAAGACTATTAGCTTCTTTTAAGCCGATTTCTGTATTTATTTATTTTAAATATTTAGAATATTATTAATTAAGTTTATAATCTTAAATACTATTTCAGATAATAATAAGAATTATTTATTTTACTAAATACTAGTATTTTTTTCTACTTATATTTTATTTAATATATTAGTTCTTTATAATATTATTTAGTAATATAAACTTAATTTATTAATTGCTAGAATAAATATCCTAAATATTACTATTAGTTTATTAGTAATATATAGTATTATTATATAGATCTAGAAATACTATTTATATAAGATTAGTAAAGTTATTATTTTTTAGAAATAGAAATTATAGTATTATAATATTAATATATAATTTCTAAATTTACTAAACCTAAAAGAATCTAGTTTACTAGTTAAATTACTAATAAGATATAAGATTATATAATTATATTTTATATTTTATATTCTATTATCTATATTTTATTACCTATATCTCGTATTCTATATCCTGTAATTATATATATAACTTCTAAAGAAATAGCTATTCTAATACTAGAAACTCTTTAAAAAACACGAAAAATAGTATTTTTCTCTAATTATATATAAATTCCCTAATTTAGTCTAGTATTAGATTTCCTAAATACTTTATATATTTATATTATTTCTGAGATTTTAGTTATATACTAAAGGCTATAGCCTTTTATATATAACTTCTCTTTCTATAATATTCTTTTATTTTATATATTTATTTCTTATCCTATTTATATTTAATTTCTTTTTTTATATCTAATTATATAGTATTTATATTAATTAGATATTTAAGGGTATTTATTAGCTTTAATTTTATTATAAAATTAGTAAAATTTAATTCTTTCTTAATCTATTTAATTTCTATAATCTCTTATTATTTATATATTTAGTAAAGATATATTATATTAATTATTAAATACTTTTCTCGAGTAGTTCCCAATTTAATAAAATATTTATATAATAACTTCGAATTCATATAAACTACTAATAATAGTTCTATTTCTAGTATTTTATTAATTATAGATTTAACTAAAGTACTTATATTAAAGCTATAAGCTATATTATAGAATTCTAAAACTAGAATACTTCTAGTAACTTTCTTATACTTAATTGAGAATTAGTAAATAATATTAGTATATCTAGTTCTATTTACTAAAACTAAAATATATCTAATTTAGAAAAAGAGATTTCTATTATTTATAAATAAAGTATTTATAAAAACAATTAAATATAAGAACTTTCTTACTAGCTTTATAAATCTCAGTTTTTAGTAATATTCTTAATTTGCTATTAAATATACTTATTAAATATTTTTATATTAGTTTTCGAAAATCTAATAGCTTAAGTAATAATTAATAAATTATATAAAGCTTCTGGTTAATAAACTAATATAATATATACTTCTCTAGTATATTAGGTAATATATTAGTTCTTAATAAAGAAATCTTAATAAATAGTATCTTTATTACTTATAGTAATAATATTTTTTATAGAAATAGTTTAGAGGTTTTTATATTAGTATTTTTATATAAAAGTAATTCTAGTAGTATTTATATAAATAATACTTTAATTAAACTTGAAATTATAATTAATAATAAAGTATTTATATTTTTTAGTTAAAAACTTAGTCTTTTAAAGCTTTAATTATTCTGTTTTTATAAAATTATTAGTTTAAAGACTAATAATTCCGAAGAATTACTTATTATAAAAGAGGCAAAAATTATAAGTTAACTATTTTATAGAAAGCTTATTAATATAATAGAAATAGTAAGTTTTGAACTAGTAGTTTCTAGCTTCTAATATATTATATAGTAGTTTTATAATTTTTAGAACCGAATTATTATTTAGATTTAGCTTTCTAGTAAGCTTATAAAATAAATTAATATAAAAATTATAATTAAATGAGATTATTAATTAGATTTCAGTTTATAAAATATTATATAAATATAATTCTATAGTATTTATTATTATAATAGTAATACTAAGAATAATTCTCTAACTAATATATTAAATAATAAGTAATTATATTAATATTATATATTTCTTACTATTATTATAAGCCTAGATAACTATTCTCGATTTCTTAAACTCTTTTTTTATACTCTTATTTTTAATCTTATTAATAAACCGGAAATTAATTTTTTTTTTTTAGTATCTGAGATCTAAAAATAAGCTCAAATATATTCTTTTCTAGAAAGCTAATAACTTTAATTTAATAGAAGTTTTTATATAAGTTATTATTCTATAGAAATACTATAATATTCGGGTTCTTATAAGAATATCTTTTATTATATTTTAGTAAAATAGCAGAAATAGTAGAAGAAATTATATTTATATTACTTTTAGTTTTATTATAAAATTTAGAAATAAATTCAGATTTAGAGCTATTAATAATAACCTTAATATTTCTTATATAAAAGGGCTTTATAGAAATTAAATAAAAAGTAGTATTACTATATAATAGAGCTAGTATATAGTTTTTTCTATTAATAGCTACTAGCTTATATAGCCTATTCTAATTACTAGATTAACTAGTATTTCTTTTATATTATATAAGAATATTCGAATTTAAAGGAAATTTATATATATTAGTAGTACTAGAACTATTTCAGGTATTTAAGGTATTTATAATCTAGTATTTAGCTTAAAGCTTTTAAATTTCTATTATTACTTTTTTAAGTATTACTAATTACTATAATATAATTAGTAATAAAGTATTATATTTAGTTATTTAAAATAAAGTATTATAAACTAAAAGAATTAGAATAATACTATTAGATCTAATAGAATTATTAATAGCCTTAAAAGCTATTTAAAGTATAATATTCTTATTAATTCTATTAATTTTGGTTATAATAATAAGATAAATATATTAAATTAGATTATAATAATATTTTATAATTCTAATAGAATTATAAGCTTTTATAGAAATAATTTTAATTTTAGTTTCTATAGTATTTATAAACTAAGTAAACTTCTTATTAGTAAACTGCTTTTTAATATCTACTATAATCTAATTAGAAAAGCCTAAATAGATATTAATTTAATATTACTTTAGGATATTCTAAATATATAATATACTAATATTTTAAAGCTATTAGCCGGCTTAATATCAAGTACTTTTATTAATAATATAGAATATAAGCTTACTAGAAATATAGAAAATATTAATAATAATAAAGTAATTAAAACTAATATTATTTTTTAAGTTAAACTTAAATTATTCTAGTAATTATCCGAATTTCTAGTATTATTTATAGTATTTTATAAGGTATTTAAAGGCTTTTATATTAATATTATAGCCTGTTTATTTTAGTATATTTCAGAGCTTACTAATAAATAAATAACTAAAATAATAATATAGATATTATAATTTAATTTTAATAAGAAAACAGAAGTTATAAATAAAGAATTCAGAAATAAAGCTTTATAAAAGAGTATTTTAAAGTGAGAAAGAATATTTAAAATAATATATTATAGATATAAAGTATTTATTAGAAATAATAAGATAATTAATAAAATTATTAAAGTAAACTTCTAGCTTATTTATATTAACTAAACTAAATAGAAATAGAATTTTTATAAATATAATATAGAATTATACTTGCCTAATTAGTATTTTTACTATTATAGATCTAATAAAGAATATAAATCTAATACTAAACTAGATATTAACTTAATTTTTAATAGTTTTATTAAATTAGATATTACTATTAGTTTATTATAAAGCTTGAAATTAGTTAGAACTAGTAATTAAAAATCTAGAAGCTCTAGTATTAATTATAACTTTATAAAAGTAATAAGTATTATATTTTAATATACTATTAATTATAAATATCTAAGTATTTTTTATTTATTTAATAGATTTTAAGATATAGTTTTTACTTATTATCTAATATATAAAAGAAAAAGATATAAGGTTATTTATAAGAGTATTAGTTATAAAATAATAGAAGTAGAGGCTATAGAAATAGCTAGAAAGCTTTTAATAAAAGTAAAATAGAAATTATAATAATATTTCTTTCTTTTATTTATTTTTACTAATAAGGCTTTAAAAGTATTATTTACTAGTTTGTTTTTATTACTTTTATTATTTTCTTTTTCTTTAAATTTAGTAATATATTATATATTAATATTACTAAAGTATTTATTAAAGTTATAGGTATTTCGGGATCTAAATTAGTAAATATTTCTATTCTTAAATCGAGTTTTCTTAGTTTCTTATTTCTTTAATATATATTTCTATAAATAATATTTAAATCTTTTATATATAAAATATAACTTCGGAATATAATTATTATAATTATAAAGCTTAAAGTAATTATTACGAATTCCGAAATTATAGCTAGATTTATATTATAATTTCCGAATAAATAGTAATTTAGAAAGCTTTAAAAATAGTATTATTAATTAGTAAAAAGAATCTGGATATTAATCTATTATTTCTTCTTATAAGTAGTAATAGATAATTAGAGCTTATTAATAAGCTAGCTGAAATTATTAAAAGAGTTCGAGACTATATATTAGTATACTAGTAAGCTTTAATAAAAAGTAATAATTTTATTATATAAGAATTCGGTACTTTATAAAATAGAAATAAAGCTATACTATAATTTATATAGGTTATTAATTAGTATTTAGACAAGTTCAAATATTGTTTTTTTAGGGTTTTTTACTATTATAATTACTAAGGTAATAGTATTTCATTTATCTAAATTTTAATAATAGAAACTAAAGCTTTTAAAAAAGCTATAAATATTTATATAGGCTTTTTTATATATATAGCTTAAAAGCTAATTATTATAGAAGTAGTCTTATACTAGTTTCTTTAATATAATAAGAAAAGCTCTTACTAATATCTTTTCTAGAAGCTTTATATATTAGTAAATATTAAGGAAAATAGTAAATTTATAATTAAAACTATTATTAGTTCTATTATATTTCTATATTTTAAAATATATCTTTACTATTTCTCTAATAAGCTTTCTAGTAGAAATAGTAAATACTAATTAATAGTAGTTCGGATTTAGTAATAATACTAGTAATAATAAAAATAAAAGTAATAAATAGCTTTAATTTAAAAAAAGTAAATAAATAGCTTAATTTCTTAACTAAGATTATTTAATTCTCTTATATCTAGTTCTATTTAAAATAAAATAAACTAATATAATAAGTCTCTAAAAAAGATCTATTTTAATTAGACTATTATTAATAATATTAGCTTTATTCTATATATTTTTTATTTTCTTTCAAGTAAGATTAATAAAGAATTATATAATAGTAAGGTTTCTATAGTTTTATTTAATATAAATACTATTATAATAACGTTAGACTTAAAGGTTTTATATAAGTATATAGTTAATTAGACTATATATTATAGTATTAAAGTTTTTAAAGTTATTCTAAAACAGATTCTATAGATTATTATTACTTTTCTTATATAAAATATACTAATATATCTTAGTAGTTATATATTTCTAAAGTTTAGCCTTTATTATAATTACTGAATTAATATTATTCTCTTATTTCTTAATTAACTTCTTTTCCTTATTAGTATTTATACTAAATCGAGTTTAGGTTCTTTCTAATATATATATATAGTTTATAGTAGAAGGAATTCAAAGATAAAATAGTTTATAATAGGTTTATAAAAAGAATTTAATAGTAAAAATATTTAGATATCTGGTTTAGATACTAAATATCTAATTTAGATATTAGATACCTAATTATTAAAATACCAGATATCTAGTTCAAATACCAGATATCTAGTTCAAATACTAGATACTCTAGATTTCTAGAAATATTAAAAATATTAAAGTAAATATTTTGTTCTTAAATATTTCGTCTATAATAAGAAATTTAGAAAATAAAATATTATAATTCCGAAAGGATCTAAAGTTTAAAGCACTCGATTTTTAATAGAAAAAAAATCGAAGTAGTAGTTAAAAAGCTTTAAGAATATATATAGGATATATATTCTAAAGAAAAGGTTTTATAAATACGGGTATTATATAAATAGAAAAGATAATTTCTAAGAAAGTAGTTTTAATACTAAAAGAAGTTAGTTTTAAAAAATAGTAGAAATTAAATAATTAAATAATTAAATAACTAACTATTTATTAATTAGTAAGAGCTAGATATTTTCTTTATAGACTATTAAATACTTTTATAAAGTTAATAAGTAGTTTCTTTCTTTAATATAAAATAAACTAGATTTGTTTTAGGCTATTAAATACTTTTAGAACTAATCTAAAATCTTTTCTAATCTATATATATAAACTAATTAGTATTAGTTTACTAGTAATATATAATATAATTATATAAATATAATATAATTATATAAATATAATATAATTATATAAATATAATATAATTATATAAATATAATATAATTATATAAATATAAAAATACTATTTATATAAGATTAGTAAAGCTATTATTTTTAGAAATAGAAATTATAGTATTATAATATTAATATATAATTCCTAAATTTACTAAGCTTAAAGAAATCTAGTTTATTAGTTGAATTACTAATAAAATGCGAGATTATATAACTATATCCCGTATTTTATATTCTATTACTTATATTTTATTACTTATATCTCATATTTTATATCCTATTACTATATATATAATTTCTAAAGAAATAGCTATACTAATAATTACTTCTGCTTTTAAATAATATTTATAAAGTATCTAGTAAATATCTATTATAAAATATACTAAATTTTTATATTATTTCTTCTAATTTCAATTTATTAATTACCTAATTAAATAAATATAAATTAATTAGTAAAGAAATATATATAATTAGATTTATAAATAAAAAATAATTATAATAGCTTTCTAAAATATATTATATAATTAAGAAATAAGAATATATAATAATAAGTTTATTAATAATATTATTAATAATATTTTTTTAAATATATTTATATTTTATTACTTAAAAGCTATATAACTAATATATAAGTATGAGGCTCCTAATATAGCAGGGTGCTACGCAAGTAGTCAAGGTAAAGGGGTAGAATATAGGGTAAAGTATGGAGTGAAGCGTGGAAGTATAATTAATTCCAAGAACTAGTTCTCAATAATAAACTAATTAATGCCCATTTCCAAAGCTCGCATGCCTCCATATATAGAATCTAGTATTCCGCTGGATGTACGGAAGTACTAGTCCCAATTAAGGAGTGCGATCCCATATAAGCACTAGCCTAATTAGGCTACCAAATCCAGCTAAACGCTCGCTATTAATGTGCGCATTATAATAAGCTTAATAAAATTATCTAATAATAACTATATTATTATTAAATACTTTTAGTTATAAATAAACTAGTTAAATAATAGTTAATAATAACTTAATTAAATAGTTTTAAATAAGTTTAAATAATAAAAAACGGGCTCGGGTTTATTAAAAGTTTCTAGTTAAGTTATTAAATAAATAATAATATAATTATTATAATTTATTATAATAAAATATTAATATATATAGAAGTTAATTAGTTTATAGCTTTTATAAACAGAAACTAATTATAAAGATAATTATATTAGCTAGCTATATTAAATAATATAATAATAATTATAATATTATTTTCTTTTTTTAAAATAAGTTTATTTCCGAGTTTTAAAAGTTTTTATTAAATTCTTAAATTATAAGTTATATATTAAAAGCTAGAAGCCTTTTATATATAACTTAAAGAATTTCTATTTATATTATATAATTCTAATAATATATTATTTTTAATATAATCTAATTAATAATTTTTTTATAAAATAATTCTAGATATTTAAGATTCTTATTATAAAAGCTTTAAAAAGCTAGAATATTATTATTTAATAAGAATATAAAATATTATTCCGGATTTAAATTTTTTTTATTAGATTTAATATTTAAGCTTTTTATAAAATAGCTTTATTATTAATATTTTTTAAATTTTAAATTTTAAATTTTAAATTTTATTTTATAATTCTAATAATAAAGATTTCGAATTTATTTATTTAAAAAAGAAATTATTTAAGTTTTTATATAATTTCTTTATATAAAATACTAGATATATTTTTTATTAATTTTAGAATTTTATATAATTCTTTTATTTAATAAACTAGTTTATAACTCGAATAATTATTTTTCTAGTATTTAATAATAATTATAATTTATTTCTTATTCTAAAATTTTATAAAATATTTATTAGTAAATAATAAAATAATAAATTAAATTAATAAGTTATAAAACTATAATATTAAATTTAGTATAAAACTAATTTCTATCTTTTTTCTAAGATTTAAAAAAGCCTTCTCTAAATAGAAGGCTCTAATAATATATATATAATTAGTAATTTATAAGTCTAATTTTTATAATATAAATAATAATATAATTATAATATTAAAAAACTATTAATTTCTTTAATTAGTATTTATAATATTTAAGATTTATTATATATTATTAAATTATATATAATTTTATATATATTATAACTATATTTCTTTTCTAGAATCTTATTTCTAAAATTTATTAATTTATTTTAGTAAAATATTTAATTAAAGTAAATTTCTATTATTTTAAAAAATAGATTTATTAATCTAATTTAAATAATAAATATAAAAAGTATCTAATTAGATTAAAGCTAAATAAATAAAAAAGAAAAGTAATTATATTCTAGATATAGAAGCTAGTTAGTAATTATAATTTTATTTAAGAATTAAATATTCTAATTAGCTTAATTTAAAATACTAAAATATTATTTTATAAAAGTAATATTATTTATTAGATTTTATATTAGAATAATCTAAATAATTATATAAAAAGAATTTAATAAAATATTTATATATAAAACTTATATAAATATTTTTAAGGTTTTAAAAATTATTTATAGCTTCTGGAAATATATATTAATTAATTATACTAATTTCTAATTAGAACTAATATAAAAACTAATAATTAATTTAAGTAGTTTTTTATTTCTATAAAAAAATCTCTTTATAATATTACATATTTTCTTTTTTTCTAATAATTATATATATAAAAATTTCTTTTATTATTATTTTCTAGTTTCTTTTTCTATTTTTTTTCTAAATTTTTTTTAATTTTTTTTAATTAATTCTATAATATTTTCTGGTTTTATTATTTACTAATATAATTATAAATATAAAAATAATCTTATAATTTCTTTTTTTTTATTAGTAAATACTTAAAATATTTTAAATATTTATTTATTAATTCTTTTATTTTATATATTATAGTATTTAATAAAAAGAAATATAACTATTATAATAAGAACTTTAAGTTTTATATATTAGTAAATTTTTTAGTTTTAATATTTATTAAAGCTAATATAATTTTAGATTTCTTATTATTTATTAGAAATTTAGTAGTTTTAGAAAAATACTATTATAATTTTTAAGAAATTTCTTAAAAAATATTCTAAATAATATTATTAATTATATTTTTAAAAACTAGAAGAAATTTAATAAGTTTTGGAATTCTTTTTCTTATTTTAATAAAGCTAATAGTAATATTACTTAAATTAGTATTTTAAAAATAAGTTTTTTTAATATATTTAAATATTTACTAATTTTTTTTAAAGAAATATTATAAAGTTTATTTTTAAAATATTAATTTTATTATTGAGATTTCTATTAAAATTTCTAAATAAATTACTAATAATATAATATTTATAGCTATTTAAGATTTAATTTTAGAAGTTCGTGTCTTTTATAAAATATATATAATAATTATAAGTTCTTTATTTACTTTTCTTAATATTTTTAATTCTAATATTATTATAATATAATTATATTCTATTAAATAAATAAATTCTAGAAAGTATTATCTAATTTTTTATTAAATCTTAAATAAAGCTAATACTTAGTATTTTTATTTTAGAAATCAGAAATTTATAAGAATTAGAGTTTATTTATTTAAAATACTTATAGCTAGTTTATTTATAATAAACTTTTTTAATTCTAAATCTTTTTCTAGTAATTTAAATATAATTTTTATAAGCTTTAATAAAATTCTAAAAAATCTTTATAAATAAAAAACTTTAAAAAATATATTTTTATTATTATTCTAGATCTTTTTTTAGTTATTTAAATTCTTTTTTTCTTTTAAATAGCCTTTTTTTAATAATTTAGAATTCTTTTTAATTTTAAAAAATTATTAAAAAATTATTTTAATTATATAATTTTAGAAGTCTCTTGAAATTTTTAAGATTAGAAAAACTAAATAATTAAATATTATAATTTTTAAGCTAGATTTTTTATTTAATTAAATATTATTATTTCTTATTTCTATTATTTTATTAGTAATTTATAATAGCTTTTATTTTTTATTTTCTATTATTATTTATTAATTTTAAAAGTTTTTTAGAAAAATATAAATATAGTTTCTAATTTTTATTTATTATATATTTTTTTAAAAAAGAAAATATAAATAATTATATATATTTAGTAATTCTAACTTATATACTAAATTACTAATATATTTAAGAACTTTAAATAAATCTATAAATTTTAACTTAAGCTTTTCTATTTTAAATATAATATTTCTTATTAATAATATTATTTAAGCTTTTTTGAAATAGTATTAAACTAATTAATATTTATTATAATAGATTTCCGGATTATTTTATATATAATATTATAAATTCTTAAGCTTTCTTTATTTTATTTTAAGAGTTTTTAGTTTTTTATATATAGCTAATATCTTTTCTATAATTCTATTTTTAGAATTTTATAGAAATTAAAAGTAATATTTATAATATATATAGAAAACTATATTTTATAAAATTTAATATTTTGAATTATTATATATAAATTTTATAAAAATTACCTTTTAAACTAGTTATTCTTTTAGCTATTATAATAATATTTTAGATAATATAAATTTATTTTTTTATTTAATTATTTATCTAAAAATAATAAACTATATTTAAATATTATTTATATATTAAATAGAAATAGAAAATAAATTAGAACTAGCTAGTAAATATTATTTTTTAATTAGAAATAATTTTATTAAAAGAACTAAAAATTTAAAAAAATTCTTATATAATTTTAGTAAATTTCGAAAAGTTAATAGTTTTATAATATATAATATATTTTACTATTTTAAAATACTAGTTAATAATTATAAAAATTAAAATTAAATTAAAACTTTTTATTAGATTTTTATATAGTAATAAATCTATAATAAAATCTATAAAGATTTTATTCTAGAATCTTTTAGGCTATAATAAACTATTAAATAAATTATATAATAAATATTTTTTAGTTTTAATTTTCTAATAAATATTATATTTTTAATAATATTTATAAATATTTTCTTTTATATTTTTCTAATATTAGAATTTTCTAAAAAGTTTAAAAGTTTTTTTTATTCTATAATATTTAGCTATTAAATTATTATAATAAAACTTTATAATTTCTTAATATAAAGTAGAATTATTAAATATAATAATTTTTAAATAATTTTTAAATAAGCTTAAATTATTTTTTCTTTAATATTTTTTCTATTAAACTTTTATTTTAAGATATTCTAATATTAAAAATTATTTTTCTAAGCTATTTAGATAATATTTAAAATAAATTTAAATAAAAGAACTAGTATTATAGTTCTTTTAATAATTATATATATCTATATATAAAGAATTAAATATTTATAATTATTTAATTTAAAAACTCAAAAAACTAAAAAGTTTTAGTTTTATTAAATAATATAATTATAAATATTTTTATTACTTTAGCTATAATAATAAAGCCTTTAAGGTATTTTTCTATATCTTATTTCTTAACTAATTCTATAATTAAAAAATCTATAAAATAATTTATTTATTTATCTTATAATAAATATTTTTCTTTAGCTATTATAAATATAATAAATATTAATAAAATCTTTTTTATAATTAGATTTTTTATTAGATTTATTTATTAAATTTATTTATTAAATTTAAGATATTTTTATAATAAATAATATTAAAATTATATATTATAAGATATATTATCTAATATATTTAATAGCTTTCTAGATACTTTATTTCTATAAAATATTAGAGGTTATTATAGTTTATAATAACCTTAATTATAAACCTGAATTCTTTAAAATAATAGTACTAATATTTAAAGGCTTTAATAATTATATTTAATTCTAGAAAGTTTCCGGAACTAGAATATTACTAGATACTAATATTTCTTTAAGCTATTATTAGAATTAATTTATTATAAAATAATACTAGTAATTATAAATTTTAATATATTAGTTTTAATATAAATTTTCTTAAAAGAATTAAAATAGACTAGAATAAATATTATAATAAAAGCTTTTTTTAAAAGTTTTAAAGCTTTTAATTACTTTATTTATTTATTTATATAAAAAAACAGGATTTCTAGTTCTTTTTTATTTTTTTTAAAAGATTTATTAAATTTATTATTATTTAAAAGTAATAATAAATAAATCTATAATAGAAATTAGTAAATCTAAAAAATATCTAAATATTATAAAATAATTCTAGTTTTAATTATTTAATAATATTATAGATTTATTTAAAATTTATATAAATATTTTCTATTTTAATAAAGAAATTCAAGAATTTAATTTCCTTAATATTAAACTTATATTTACTAAGTTTATAAAATAGATTATTTTTATATAATTAAATAAATATCTAGTAAATATAATTATAATATTTATTTTTATTTTAGAAGTAAATAAGAATATTATTTAAATAAATAATAATAAAATAATATAAAAGTTCTATAAATATAATATTAATATATATTTAAAATATAACTAATATATTAGCTAATTTGAAAAGTATTATAAGATATTTAAAATCTAATTTTATAAAAATCTTAGCTTTTTAAAGCTAATTAAAAGTCTTATTAATAAAAGAAAATAGATATTAATTCTTAATTATAACTTAATTAAATTTATAATAATTAATATAAAAATATAATTCTTTATTTTTCTTAAAAGAAATTCTATAAAGCTTTTACTAGGCCTTATTTAATATTTATAAAATATATTTAATAAATATAAATATAATATTTCTAATTAGATTTCTAATAAATTATATAAAAATCTATATAGAACTATATTATCTATAGTAATAAAATATTTAATACTACTAAAATTAGAAAGTTTTAAAACTTTATTAGAATAAAAAAAATTTAAGAAATTTTTATATTTATTATTTTAGAAATATATAAGTATTTCTAAAGCTTCTTTTTAGAAAATATTAATTTATTATATTAAAAACTTCTATTTAATATTATTAGAACTATATAATAAAATAGAAATCTAGTAGCTAATATAAATATATAAAGTCTATTATTTAAAATAGTTAAAAATAAAACTTAAGATATTAGCTTAAAATATTAGTTAAGTTTCTTATTAATTTCTTTTAGTATTAAAATCTTAATATTATTAAATTATATAAATATATATATTTATTATTTTTTAATATAGTTTATATATTATATAAGAATAATTTTATAAAACTCTATATTAAAAATAAGATTATAAAAGCTAATATTTTTATATTTATAAAACCCGAATTTAAAAGAATATATTTTATTATAATTATTTATAATAAATATCTTAATATTATAAGCTTAATAAATCTTAAATTTATTTTTATAAAAGATTATGAATTCTTAGTTATATTTAGCTAAAATAATAAAACTCTAATATTAAATTTAATTATTATTAAAGAAATTATAATTTAATCTAGTATTATTAAATTTATTATATATATATATATATATATATAATATAGTTATTTTATTAAAGAAATTCACTTAAAATATACTTAAAATATTTAAAAAAAACTAAGTTTTTTTAAAACTAGTATATTATAAAATATATATATTTTTTTATAATCTCTTATATTCTAGTTTTCTTTTTCTTAACTTTAAATTATTTTTATAAAAAATCTTTTATTTTATTTTCTAAGCTTTAAATACTATATTTATAATAGTATTTAAAGCTTATTTTTTTAAAATTTTATAAAGAATTTCAAATAAACTAATTTAGAATTATTAGAAATATAAATATTATTAAAATAACGGAATTTTAGAAATATAAATAATAGATTTTAGAATAATAAAAATAAAAAGCTTTAGAATTTTTAGAATTTTTAGATATTTATATTTTTATAAATATATATTAATAATATATTAGAAATTTCTTTAAAACCCCGAAAATTAAAGAACTTTAAATAAAAACTATTTTTTAATTAAGTTTTATAATAATAGATATTTATAAGCTAATAATCTAACTATTATTTTTAAGTTCTATTTTATAATCTTATAGGCTTTATATATATATTAGTAATAAAATTATTAGAGAAAATATAATAAAAAGAAAATATAATAAATTAATTTTCTAAAATATTATATAATTTAAAATAATATTAATTTCTTTTAAGACTTTTATTAATTTAAATTATCTTATTAATAAGCTTTTCTAAATTAAATATTTTATTAATATTTCTTGATTTTTTTTAAATAAATTTATAAAAAAAAGCTTTTTCTTTTATTAAAAAGCTTTTATATATTAATTAGCTTATTATTATTAAAAACTTATATAAATAAACTAAAAAAGCTAATTATTTACGTTTAGATATTAATTTAATTATTACTAGCTATTAGAAGAATCTTGAAAAAGCTATTTTATATAAAATAAATTATAAAAATATTAAAGTTTTTTTTAAAAATACTAAGCTTTAGAATACTAAATTTAAAAAAATATTAAAAATTATATAATTATAGTAAATTAGCTTATAATAATTCTAGTTATTTTTAATTTATTTACTTTTATTATTTTTATAATTCTAGCTATTTTAAATTTCTTTTAAAAGAATTTCGAATTATTTCTTATTTATTTTTATTTGAATTTCTTTATATCTTATATTTTCTTTAGAAATACTAGAATTACTAAGTTTTTAAATCTAATTTTCTTTACTAGAAATTATATTATTTTTAATAACTAGCTAGTTTAGATTAAAAATAAGCTATAAAAAATATTAAGTTATATTTTTTAGAGAACTTTGAAATTATTTATATTTCTAATAAACTTATAAATAATATTTTTATTTTAACTAATTTTTATATAAATAAAAATAGCTCAAATTAATATTATTAGCTTTTAGAAATATATTCTTATTTAAAAAAGCTATATTCTAATTCTAATAAAATATAAAATACTTATTATAATTCTAGTAAGTTTTAAATATATTTTAATTAAATATTTTCGAAATTCTATATTTTTTTCTTATAATTATTTATAAAAAATAATATTAGTTTCTAAAATATTAAATATAAATTAAATAAAAAGCTTTTCTTAAAGCTTTAGAAATTAGTATATATATATATATATTATAATAATTCTTTTATTAATATTATTTATTTTATTTAGTATTATATTATTAATAATTAGTAAATTAAAGCTATATATAAGAAAATTAAAAAAATTAAAAAATTAAAAGCTATTTTAGTTAAGTTTATTTCTAATATTATATTCTTTTATATTTCTAAAAAGAAATCTAAAAAACCTATATTAATTACTTTTATTAAATATATATTTTCTTATAAATATAAGTAATATTTTATAAAAACTAAAGATTTCTTAATTATTAAATACTATAATTATAATAAATTTAGTTATTATATTAAATACTATCTAGTTAAATATAATAAAGAAACTAAAGTAATTCTTTCTAGAATTAAATTAGATTTAGTTTTTATTTTATTAAAATATCTAGTTTCTATTTTAGTAAAATATTTAAAGAACTTAAATTCTAATTTTAGTATATAACTAAAAAAAAAAAAATATTTCTAAAAAAAAGTCTCTATTTTAGAAACTTATAATATAAATTTAATAAATATTAATTTAATTTATTTAGTAAAAGAAAATACTTTTATAATATCTTATATTATTAATATAAATAAATTAGAAATTAAGTTTTTTTCTTTTATTAATACTAGAATTAATAATTATATTTTTATTAATATAAAGTTTATTTAGTTTATAAAATAATTTTTAAAAATAAAACTATAATTCTTTTTCTTATTTTGTATTATATATAGTTTTAATAAAAAGCTAATTAAGTTTACTAAAAAATATATAAAAGCTTTATTTCTAATTAATAAATAAAATATTAAAATATTTCTAATTATTCTAAATTTTAAAAATTATAATATTATTTTTAATAAAAAATAAATTAATATTCTATTTAATTATAAAAGATATAAGCTTATATAACTAAAAAATAAGCCCAAATTTATATAATTTAATTATATTATTAGTACTTTTTAGTAATAGTATTAGGCTAATAAGAAATATATAATAATATAATTATAATTACTAGAACTAGAATTCTTATAGAATTAATAGAATTATTTTTAAATATACTAATAATTTCTATAAATAATAGTAATATTAGATATACTATTATTATAGGCTTTATTTAAGCTTTATAATACTATTTCAGGCCTTTATTTTTAGTTCGGATATTATATATTATAAACTAAATATAATTTATATTTAGTTATATAATACTTACTAGTATATATATTACTATTAATTATTAATAAATAAGTTATCTAGTAAACTTATTAAAAAAGCTTATTAATTCTACTTTTTTCTTATATTAAATTATATTTTATTTAAGAAAATTAGTATAACTAATTATAAAGTAATTAAGGGAATTATAGTATATTAGTCTTAATATAAAGCCTTAATCTTCTTTATATTAAATAGCTAATACCTTATAGAACCAAGTTCTTTTTCTAGTAATTAAGTAATTAATAAATTATTTTTTAGAAAAACTTTATATAAATTCTTAATATAAATATATAAGATTCCCGAGTTCTTAATTTCTTTAATTTCTTTATATAATATTCCCGGAAATTAGAAAAATATAAACTATATTTTATTATCTATTATATATATTATAAATATAAATACTAATAAATAAAAAAAGAATTTATAAGAATTAGATAAAATAAAGAATATATATTAAGATTCTTTATAAATTAATAAAACTAAGAATATATATTAAGGTTCTTTATAAGCTATAAGTAAATTACTTTTTAAAGAAAATATAATAATTATAATTACTAATATAATTACTATTATATTTAAATAATAATATAAAAAGGAAAAAGGAAATACTATTCTATTACCTATTTTCTTTTAAAACTATATAGATTTTATAAATATCTAATAAAAAGCTACTAATATTAGATATTTTAATTTAGATCTTACTAAATTAGAAAAAGAAAAAAAATTATATTATTATTAGAAATAATATTTATTAAAGAAATATATATCTTTTTATAAATATAATATAAGATAATATAACTAGTAAATAAGTTATAGTTATATATTAAAATCTTATTATTTATTTTTAAGAAATAGTATTTAAATAATATATTAATAAACTAAATAATTTGTATTAAGCCAAATTCAAATTCTCTTAAGATAATATTAAATAATAAATAAAAGTATTAATTTAATATTTTAAGAATTCTCTATTAATTATCTTAAGAAAATTATAATTAGAAATATATATTAAGAATAATATAAAAACTAATAAGAATATATATTTCTATATAATATTTATTATATAATATACTATTAGTTTACTAGTAATATATAGTACTATTATATAGATATAGAATACTATTTATATAAGATTAGTAAAGTTATTATTTAAAAATAAAAATATTATAGTATTAATATATAATTCCTAAATCTACTAAGCCTAAAAGAATCTAGTTTATTAATTAAGTTACTAATAAAATATAAAGTTATATAACTATATTTCGTATTTTATATTCTATTATCTATATCTTATTACTTATATCTTATTACTTATATCCCGTATCCCGTATCTTATAATTATATATATAATTCTTAAAGAAATAATTATACTAATATTAGAAACTCTCTAAAAAATACGAAAAATAATATCTTTCTCTAATTATATATAAATTCCCTAATCTAATCTAGTACCAGATTTTTTTAAATACTTTATATATTTATATTACTTTTAAGGTTTTAGTTATATACTAAAAGCTATAGTCTTTTATATATAACTTCTCTTCTTATAATATTCTTTTATTTCATATATTTATTTTTTATTTTATTTATATTTAATTTATTTCTCTATATCTAATTATATAGTATTTATATTAATTAGATACTTAAAAGTATTTATTAGCTTTAATTTTATTATAGAATTAGTAAGATTTAATTTTCTTTTAATCTATTTAACTTTTATAATCTTTTATTATTTATATATCTAATAAAGATATATTATATTAATTATTAGATATTTTTCTCGAGTAGTTCCCAATTTAATAAGGCATTTATATAATAACTTCGAATTTATATAAATTACTAGTAATAGTTCTATTTCTAGTATTTTATTAATTATAGATTTAACTAAAGCACTTATATTAAAACTATAAGCTATATTATAGAATTTCGAAGCTAGAATACTTCTAGTAACTCTCTTATATTTAATAGAGAACTAGTAAATAATATTAGTATATCTAGTTCTATTTACTAGAACTAGAATATATCTAATTTAGGAAAAGAAATCTTTATTATTTATAAATAAAGTATTTATAAAAATAATTAAATATAAGGATTTCTTTACTAGCTTTATAAATCTTAGTTCTCTGGCAATATTCTTAATTTACTATTAAATATATTTATTAAATACTTTTATATTAATTTCCGAAGATTTAATAGCTTAAATAGTAATTAATAGGTTATATAAAGCTTTTAGTTAATAGACTAATATAATATATACTTCTTTAATATATTAAATAATATATTAGTTTTTAATAAAAAGATCTTAATAAATAATATTTTTTATAGAAATAGTTTAGAGGTTTTTATACTAGTATTTATATATAAGAATAATTCTAGTAGTATTTATATAAATAATATCTCTATTAAATTTGAAATTATAATTAGAAATAAGATATTTATATTTCTTAGCTAAGAATTTAGTCTTATAAAGCTTTAGTTATTTTACTTTTATAAAATTATTAGTTCTAATAAATAAGGTATTATTAGTTTAAAGACTAATAATTCTAAAGAATTACTTATTATAGAAAAGACAGAATTATAAGTTAATTATTCTATAAAAAACTTATTAATATAATAGAAATAATAAGTTTCAAACTAGTAATTTCTAGCTTCCGGTATATTATATAGTAGTTTTATAACTTTTAGAACCGAATTATTATTTAGATTTGGCTCTCTAGTAAGCTTATAAAATAAGTTAATATAAAAATTATAATTAAATAAAATTATTAATTAGATATAAACTTATAAGATATTATATAAATATAGTTCTATAATATTTATTATTATAATAGTAATACTAAAAATAATTCTCTAGCTAATATATTAAATAGTAAGTAATTATATTAATATTATATATTTCTTACTATTATTATAAGTTTAAATAACTAATCTTAATTTCTTAAACTCTTTCTCTATATTCTTATTTTTAATATTATTAATAACCCGGGAATTAAAGATATATATCTTTTTTAATACCTGAAATCTGAAAGTAATCTCAAATATATTTTTTTCTAAAAGACTAGTAATTTTAACTTAATAAAAGTTCTTATATAAGTTATTATTTTATAGAAATATTATAATATCCGGGTTTTTATAAGAGTATTCTCTATTATATTTTAGTAAAATAGCAGAAATAGTAAAAGAAATTATATCTGTATTACTTTTAGCTTTATTATAGAATTCGGGAATAGATTTAGATTTAGAGCTATTAATAATAACTTTAATATCTCTTATATAAAAGAGCTTTATAGAAATTAAATAAAATATAATATTACTATATAATAGAGCTAGTATATAGTTCTTTCTATTAATAGCTACTAGCTTATATAATCTATTTTAATTATTAGATTAACTAGTATTTCCTTTATATTAAATAAAAATATTCGAATTTAGAAATAGTTTATAAATATTAGTAATACTAGAACTATTTCGGATATTTAAAGTATTTATAATTTGATATTTAGCTTAAAGCTTCTAAATTTCTATTATTACTTTTTTAAGTATTACTAATTACTATAATATAATAAGTAATAGGATATTATATTTAGTTATTTAAAATAAAGTACTATAAATTAAAAGAGTTAAAATAATATTATTAGCTTCTATAGAATTATTAATAGCCTTAAAAGCTATTTGAAATATAATATTCTTACTAATTCTATTAATTTTAGTTATAATAATAAAGTAAATATATTAAATTAGGCTATAATAGTATTTTATAATTCTAATAGAATTATAAGCTTTTATAGAAATAATTTTAATCTTGGTTTCTATAATATTTATAAGTTAAGCAAATTTCTTACTAATAAACTACTTTCTAGTATTTACTATAATCTAATTAGAAGAGTCTAAATAGATATTAATTTAATTACTTTAAGATATTTCAAGTATATAATATACTAATATTTTAAAGCTATTAGCTAGTTTAATATCAAATGCCTTTATTAATAATATAAAGTATAGACTTACTAGAAATATAGAAAATATTAATAATAATAAAGTAATTAAAGTTAATATTATTTCTTAAATTAAACTTGAATTATTTTAGTAATTATTTGAATTTCTGGTATTACTTATAGTACTTTATAAGATACTTAAAGGCTTTTATATTAATATTATAGCTTGCTTATTCTAGTATATTTTAAAGTTTATTAATAAATAAATAACTAAAATAATAATATAGATATTATAATTCGATTTCTATAAAAAAGCAGGAATTATAAATAAAGAATTCGGAAATAAAGCTTTATAAAATAGTATTTCAAAATAAGAAAAAGTATTTAAAATATTATATTATAGATATAAAGTATTTATTAGAAGTAATAAGATAATTAGTAAGATTATTAAAATAAACTACTAGCTTATTTATATTAGCTAAGTTAAATAGAAATAAAGTTTTTATAAGTATAATATAAAATTATACTTACCTAATTAGTATTCTTACTATTATAAATCTAATAGAAAATATAGATCTAATACTAAACTAGATATTAACTTAATCTTTAATAGTTTTATTAAGTTTAATACTATTATTAGTTTATTATAAAGCTTGGAATTAATTAGAACTAGTAATTAAAAATCTAGAGGCTCTAGTATTAATTATAATTCTATAAAAGTAATAAGTATTATATCTTAATATATTATTAATTATAAATATCTAGATATTTTCTATTTATTTAGTAGACTTTAAAATATAGTTTTTGCCTATTATCTAATATATAAGAAAAAGAGATATAAGGTTATTTATAAAAGTATTAGTTATAGAAATAGTAGAAGTAAGAATTATAAAAGTAGCTAGAAAGCTTTTAATAGAATTAAAATAGAAATTAGAGTAATATTTCTCTCTTTTATCTATTTCTGCTAGTAAGGCTTTAAAAGTATTACTTACTAGTTTATTCTTATTATTCTTATTATTTTTTCTTTTTCGAATTCGGTAATATATTATATATAAGTATTACTAAAGTATTTATTAAAGTTATAAATATTTCAGGATTTAAATTAGTAAATATTTCTATTCTTAAATTAAGCCTTCTTAGTCTCTTATTTTTCTAGTATATACTTCTATAAATAGTATTTGAGTCTCTTATATATAAAATATAACTTCGGAGTATAATTATTATAATTATAGGGCTTGAAATAGTTATTACAGGTTCCGAAGTTATAGCTGAGTCTATATTAATAATTTCCGGATAAATAATAGTTTAAAAGGTTTTGAAAATAGTATTATTAATTAGTAAAGAGAATTTGAGTATTAATTTATTATTTCTTCTTATAGATATTAAATTATAGCTTTAGTTTTTAAAAAAAATATTAAATATTAAATTCTTAAAAATTAAAATTATAATATTATATTAATATATTTCTGTTTTTCTAACTAGAATTTATTATAAAACTAATAGAAGTTAATTTATTTAAATCTAGTAAAATATTAAATAAATTTATATTTTATTATTTATTAAAGATATTTAGATTTATATAATTATTAATAAATATTAATAAGCTATAATAATATTATTTCTAAATAATAGTTCTTAAATTCCTATAATAAAAGAATTTTCTAGTTATTAAAAACTTAAATAGAGATATTAAAAGAAAAGAAACTAAAGCTAGATTAAGATCTAGTTATAAAAACCTAATAGCTAGAAATCATATAATTTCTAGAAAACAAATATTACTAATAATAACTGGATTTAATTCTATTAATAGCTTTTACTATTAATAGCTTTTATTATAAATAGTATATTATAAGAATTTACTATATCTTACTTACTTTTTACTAGATAATTTTAATATTTACCTTATAGTAGTTTTTCTTTACTTATATTGAGCCTTATATATTTGTTTTTATATTTATAATAATCTGTCTAATAGTTTATTTCTTGTAGACTTCTATTTACTATCCTTATTCTAGGAGCTAATAAACTTGCACTCGAGAATAAAACTATAGAACTAGCGCAAGTTAGTCTAGTAAACTTGGTCTCGACAAATAGTGAAGTAGTGCCAGTACTGCTTAAATTTCCTCGATGCTCGCTATTTATAGGTGCAAAGGCAATAGTTAGCGAGATTAGACTAGAAGTCTGTGGTCGAGGTAGCAAATGACTTAGATTATAAAGGAGTTCTAGTATTAGGTTTGCCTAAAGTTGGGAGCGGGAAGAAGAGGAGGAGTGTCAGGTTTGCTCCCTATGACTCGGAATTAAGAAAGGCGTTACTGTAAATGATTGCAATTAGTGTGTATGGGCGATATAGACTCCCTACCTTGGGCGACAAGGGGACAGTGACGTTTGCTAGATTTAAATTTTAGATATTAGACTTGATGGAGATGAGGGAGAAGCGAGAGGAAGTGAAAATAGACATACTAGTGTTGAACCAGGTAACAAGCGATCCCGTGTTCTGAATACTTTCGAAGAAGTTGACAAACACTGGTGGAGGCCAGTCGTCGACGGGCATCAGACAGACTGCAGCAATATTGACACCTTGGGCGGAAATGTCTCCGACATCATTGTCTTGCCAAACAATATTCCAAATTGCACCATTTCCACTGCTATCTTCCCCAGATGGCTGGAAAGCGTACAGGATTCCCTCGGTATCCATAGCGTAGACAGTGACGCCAACATCATCACATGATGCTGCGGAAATGGAGTTAGATCCCAAGCCGAAGCATTGGTCACCAACGGTAAACTGCCTTTGAGATAAAGAGCGATTAATCCATGGTCCTCTCCAAGTTGTTTGGTAGATGTCGGCGAGGAATCCTCGAGCATTGATGAAGAAAACGCGGATAGGGATGCGGGAGAACTATTCAAATAAAGTAATAACATGATCAATACGAAAAATATGCCTGCAGCGTGCCTGTTACCGGACGTTCCAGGCGAATTGTCATGCTTCCTGGCCTGCGTTTTTGCTGAGTTAAACGGCGAGGGAAACAGCGACCACAATTATTAACAAGACCAGGCCTCCAATGGGAGCCAGTAGGAACCATCGCTTTTCCCAGAACGGTATTTTCACCGCTTCAGCCGTTGCAGGCGTGTAAGGGGGTGGAGCCGGCTCGACGTTCGCTCCTTCGAATTCGACCTTCTTTTTCTTGCTCTCAGGAGGACTATCATCCAATATCTGCCTCTTCTTTTCTCCATGCTCTTCATCCGCACTCTAAAGGTCATCCTTTGTGACCGGTGCAATCTTCTCAATGACAATGTCTGATGTGGATGAGGAGATCGAACGATTTTCGGCCTCTATGCTCAGCTCTTCCGCCACTCGGACCGGATGCAGCGTTTCCCCCGCGGTGCTGATTTCCGACATCTTGTCAAATCCGTTCCATGCCCTTCGTTTACAAGGGATTGTGGGTTGGTTCAGAACAATGAGAAAGGGGAAATTTCCATAACTGAGCAAAAAGGAGCAAGGCTGCAAATATTTACTACTCGGCACACCCTATAGATCAGACTCAGAACTGCCAAGTTTGAAGGTGCTGAATTGTGGCGCAGTAATTAGTTAGTCCGTTTACGGATGTATTCAATTTTACAAATAGGTTGGCAGCTTGTATTGCTTATGTAGCTCTTGGCAGGTAGGGATGACCCGCATAACATCATTGACTGAGCCCGCTGCTGCCTAGATGCTTCCATGAATGAATACCATTGAGATAGTGAGGCACTGAATCTTCTTCTTGAAAACGAGAATGATATTTTGGATCGTTTCTCAAAGATTAGATTGGGTCAGCAGTCATGATGAC
Organism: Hyaloscypha bicolor E; assembly: GCF_002865645.1. NCBI lineage: Eukaryota > Fungi > Ascomycota > Leotiomycetes > Helotiales > Hyaloscyphaceae > Hyaloscypha > Hyaloscypha bicolor. The sequence goes on along the minus strand of NW_020194684.1, from coordinate 1,768,885 downwards.
GTTAGTCTACCTTTCCCCTAAGTTTCCTACTAAGCCGAATTGGAACTTATACCAGTCGGCCTATGCGTCGCGACTAAGGGGCCCTAGGGCCCCTTTAGCGCGGCGCTTAGGCCGACTATTAAACCAATGTGATCGTAATCTTCACTTAGTCGAAGTCTTCCACTGAGTAGAGTTAATTGAAAAGATTACCTACTTCCTAGTAAGGTATCAGATCTCTTAGTATCTGTTCAGAGATTCAAGTTCGAGGCTTTATCTTGAACAATCTGGGGTACGAATTCGTATTAATACTCTGGACTTGCCATCACGTGCTTGCTTACTAGTACCAAAAGTTGTGATAGATGGGACCCAAGTTGCACTACCGTTTGGTCTAATGTCACTTTGGAAGCACTATTATAAACGTAACATCACAGAATTGACCAAAGACTTATAATTTAGCTTTCACGGCTCTTTATTCCTGAAAAATAATATTTCTCGATCTTCGTCGCAAGGGAATCTCTTATAACCACGTATTACACCCCAACCACAAACAACAATTCCGTAACAGACAACCACTTAGAACTTTGGAAATTTCTCCTTGACGATTTTCAGAATGCAACCTCTCAGAATTCTTCAGGAATTGCGGAAGAAGTTTTGTCCATCGAGCACAGAAAATCCAGCCCCGCCATCGTACCACGAAGCCTCGAAGACGAATCCACCATCTCCGGAAAACCTCAAGCGGATTGCCTCTAAAGTTCCACAATGGAAGTGGTCGACCAAAGAATGTCGTGATTGGCTGAGAGCAGTGTGTGTCGTATATTTCAATTTTAGCCTGCAAGAGGCAGAAGCTTCTGCCATGAAATTCGAAGGATTTGGAGCAACCTTATATATGAAAAGCCGAGATTCATGGATGGGGCTTCTGGGAGAGAATGGAAGAGGGTTATATGGATTGTTATTCGGTTTGAGGCGGAAAAGGGGTGCTGTACCGAAGAGTATGAAGCTCTTGAATTGACCGCTATGCATATACATAAGGAACGGGCGGCTATACGCTGTTTCCTTCTTTGGATACTGAATGGTAGAGAGGGTTACCGACAATCGTACGGAGATCGCGGCATAAAGTGACAGGAATACAGGGCATTTGGAGTCGGAGTCCACTTTAGTGCTCAATTCAGGCTTTGAGCTCGCTATAAGTCCCTATATCTCTAGGCTATATGCCCTGAAAGCAAACTGTGAGACACCTACAAGGTTGAGGAAGATCTTCAGGGGTATTAGCGCTGCTGGCAGAGCAACTATAGCGCTCGGACGCTATTATAGGGCTCGTTAGCGAGCGAGACCCTGTAAATACAGGGGATAAGCCGTTAAAAATTGTGGCACCCTTGTCAAAGGCTTATAGCGTGTTTTCAGGGCAGTAGCCTAGAAATATAGGGACTTTCAGCGATTGAGCTCACTAGAAAAGAGTGCTACAGTGAGCTCAGACTCAAAAGGCCCTGTATTCCTGTCACTTTATTGCGCGATCTCCGTAAGGACTGCTTTATCATCCCTGTTCGGTTACTCTCAACTTATTTATTCTTTGTGTGAGCAAACTGCGTAAATCTTTCTCCATCTCAATGACACCCACATTCGTTCGGCAAGGTACTTCTTTACTTCCAGTATACGCATTATACGTTAAGTGCTTTTCGTTTTACTTATTACGTGCTACAGTGTAAAATATACCTGATATGCCTGCTGCTGCTATCATTGGCGATCATGAGGGCCACAACCAGCGAGCCGAGTGTGGACGGAAGCCAAACTTACTACGCTATCATGTCTTAAAGCTTTTTAATGAAAGCTAGGTGAATCTGCTGACATTTGACTTCTGGGTCGTCCAGTGCAAGGATAGAGGGTAGCTTGTCAGGCCCAAGTGCAGCCAGCTGAAAGCTTGGGACTCGACAGCTAATCGTGCAAATGAAAATTGGGAAGTGCGCTCCAAACCGCGAGTCAACGATACGAGTCTTCTCCAATTCTATGGGCAAATACTTATATTTGGTGTTTCTCGCTCGAGCCGAGTCATGCAACTGTATTCGTGGGCTGCGTAGGGCCATAAGCTTGGTGTTCCTCCCCTAAAACACAGTCGCTCCTTCTTCTCGTCGAGCACTCGAGGGTCTGCCACAAACGCGATGCTGCGCTCTTGCTCCTTTCAATCTCGCCACAAATTCCCGCTTTCCCAAGTAAGTGCATCTTTCATTTGTCAAAATTTCTCGTTTCAAGTTGTCTCTTTCTCCTCTCTTCTCGTCTCTTTCCTCCTCTCCCCAACCACCATGGCTTCCAACGGTACGTAGCCCCTTTTCTGCCATTTCAGGTTCCAAACAGGGTAGGGAATAGTCCGACCTTAGTCCAGTCGGACCGCGGTCTGACTACGTTAGTCCAGTCTCAAAGGAGCGTAGTCCAGTCTAGTTTACTTGATTCAGACTACGGTGCAAAGCCCCGGATTACGGTCTAGACTCCAGTCTGACCTCAGTCCAGAGAATTAGTTCTGCTTAGGTATACAGCCTCTTTTTAAGCCTATAAGATTCTAAACTCGGTATTAATAACTTATTACGTAACTATTCAAGTATATAATCAAGTATTAAATTATACTTAATATTTAAATAATAATCTTTATTCTTATATAAACTTTATTATTTATATAAATATAAAAAATAATAAGCTTTAATTTTTATAAAAAGTTCTCTAAGAGAATTCTAAGAGTTAAAAAATTACATATATAGATTAAGTAAACTATAATCTGAACTATAATCTGAATATTTTTATTATAGTCTAATTTAGTTCTAAATACCCTTAGTCTAGTTTATTTAAATAAAGCCGCATTCTGATTTTTTTAATTAGACTATAGTTTCAGATTATAATCTAGACTATTTCCTATCCTGGTTTCAAATAGTTCTTAATAAGGAAATTCTGAGCTCTTTTATATTACAAGTATAATATTTAAGATTTGAAAAGTAAAATAAAAAGTTTCTTATAAAGATAATTTAAAGCTAAAAAAAGAAAAACTAAAATATAGAAAGTTATAAGAAAATATATATATCTTATAATATATTAGTTCTAAAGAAGCTTAACTTTCTAAATATCTCTAGTATATTTCAAGTATATTTCTCTAATAAAATAGCTATATTATATATATTTAAAAGATATCTAGTATCTGGCCAGATATTTCAGGTATTAGATATCTAAAAATTATAATATTATTCTTTTCTTTAAAATAAGCCTATTTCTAAACTTTATAAAAGCTATTAATCTATCTAATTTCATATTATTTTTCTTTTTTAAAATAAACTAGTATCTCGAATATAAATATTATATATAAAAGGCAAATATTTTTAATATATAACTTAGAAGAGTTTATTATTATTTCTATATAATTCTAAATAAGTATTATTTTTTATATAGTCTAGCTAGTATTACAGGTTTTATAGAGGTTCTGGTATATTAATATTATTATTATAGAAACTCTATAAAACTAGAGAGCTATTATTTAATACTAAAGCTAAATATTATACTAGATTCTTATTTTAACTAATTTACTAAATTCTATATTTTAGCTTATTTCTTACTAGTTTAATTATAATAACCCGTTTAATATTATATTTTATTTACTATTCTCTAATATTAATAAAAGTAGTTCCGGATTTATTTAATTTAGTAAAGAATTCGAGGAATTCTTTTATAGCTTCTTTATATAAAAAACCAAATATATCTTTATATTTTCTAGTAACTTTAAATAAAACAAATAATTATATTATTCTAGAATTTCAAATAAGTTCTTTATTTAGTATTCTAGCTTCTAATTTAAATAATTAAATTTCTAGTATTTTATAATAATTTAGATTTTATTTCCGACTTTGAAATTAAATAAATAATAGTATTTATTAGCTTATATTATATATTATTTCTATATTATTTCTATATTACCTCTATATTATTTCTATATTATTTCTATATTATTTCTATATTATTTCTATATTATTTCTATATTATTTTCTATATATTTCTAATTTATTTCTATATTATTTCTATATTATTTCTATATTATTTCTATATAATTTCTATATAATTTTAAATAAGTTACTATAATTTATATAATTAATTTACTAATATTTTAGCTTTATTTTTATTTAGCTTTTTTTTTTAAATAAGCTAGCTTTAATAGAAAAGTTTTAGTCTAAAGAAATATAAGGCTTATAGCTCTTTTTAATTATAAATAGAAACTAGCTAATAGTTTTATATTAAAGAAAGACTTATTAATAATTAATTATAATAATCTATTTATTTTAGTTATTCTAATAATAATTAATATATAAATATAATTTCTAATTAAAATACTAATTAATAATCTCTATTTATTTATTTAAAGGTAATTAGCTATTAAGAACTTAAGTTTTATATTAATTCTTATATAGAATTCGCTCTAAAAATCGAATATAAATTAGAGTTTCTTATTTAATATAATTATTTCTGAAATATTTATTTAGTATATTATATAAAATAAAAATAAAAGTATTAGTTATTTAGCTATAATTATATTTTATATAAGAATTATAATTAGATATTTAAATAAGTAATTTATAAATATAATAATTATATTATAGTCTAATTTATTTTCTAAATAACTTTTAAAGTTTATAATAATATAATATTAAAAGTAATTAAAAACTAAAAGAAAAGAAAATAAATTAGATTTCTTATTTCTAAATCTATAAAATCTTTTATAAATATAGTAATTACTATAGTATTAATTAATATTTTTATTTATAAATAGCTAGTAATATTTTTTTTAATAACTAATAAAACTTTATATATTTAGAATATTTAGAAAGAAATTTATTATATAGTTTATAAATTAGAATGGTTTATAAAAATAATTCGAGAATTATTTTATTTTTTATAATATAAAGTTTTCTATAATATAAAAGAAAGCTATTTTATAATATTTAGATATTATTTTTAGTTTAAACTATTATATATAATTCTTTTAAATTTAGTAATATATAATTATTTTATAGAATTTTATTTATAAGTTATAAGTTATTATATTTAATAAAAGCTTTTAATAGTATTTTTTATAGAAATAACTATAATAGAATTTATTAATAAAGCTTTTAAAAAAATATCTTTTTTTTAGAAAAATTATATTTCTAATAAAAGTATTTTTCTTTAGAAAATCTTTAATAAATATTTGATTTTTAAAGCCGAATTCCGAATTAAATAAGCCGATTTTATAAAGTATTATTATAAATTATAAATTATAAATAATTTCCGAATTAATTTTATTTCTAGAAAAAAGTACTTGAATTTATAATTTTTTCTTAATCTGGTTCTAAATATTTATTTTATTTTATTTTTATAATAAAATATTTATTTATTTATTTAATTTTCTAAAATAATATATAAACTTAAAATAATAAAAAAATAAAAGCTTAATTTATTTAGCTTATTAAAAAAAGAGCTTTTTAGTAATTATAAAGTATTTTAAAATATAATAATTAGAATAGATCTTAAAAAAAGTATTCTAAAAGCTTTTTAGCTTAGTTTTCTATTTTTTAATACTTGTATTATAATAAATATTTCTTTATTATATATATTATAATTAAGCTTTTTAGAAATATAATTTTAGAAAAATAAGTTATAAAATACTAAAAGCTTATTTCTAAGTCTTATTAAAAAAATAGACTAGTAATTACTTTTTTAAATATATATATTTCTATTATTATAAATAGATCTAAATTATAATATTATAAAACTAAAATAAAAATTATAGCTTTTTTTAAATAATTAAAAGCCTTTTAATATTATTTGAATTATTTAAAGAAAATATTCTTTTTTATAAATAAAATAAGAAGTCTAATAATTCGTTTATACTTTCTAATAAAGTATTTATGAAAATTATAAAAGCTAAAAAAAAACTATATATTTTTAACTATTTTTAGAAATTACTAATTATATATTACTTTAAATTTATTAGAATTTATTTTAATACTAGATATAGAAATAATAAAGCCTAAATACTTTATATATATAATTTTAAATTCTAATTTCTTAATATTTATTTAAAGACTAATAAGATATAAATAGTTTAGTATTTTTTATATATTTTTTTTATATTTTATTAAGTTTTTTAAATAAATAAGAATATTATTAAAATATATTATTTATATAATATTAATATATAACTAGACTATTTATAAGGCTTTTCTAAAGAATATTATATTTATATATTTTATAATAAATATAAAATACTATTAGTTTCTAAAAGTTCGAATTTATAGCTATATAATAAAAAACTTTTTAAATATCTAATTTAGTATAAATCTTAGCTTTAGATAATTAATTTAAAGCCTTATTAATAAATAAAAAGAAATATTAATTCTTTTAAATAATATTATTTAAAGAATAGAAATTAATATAAAAGTATAAACTTCTATTTACTTTCTTTATAAAAAGAACTAGTAAAGTAAAAGAAATTTAATTAGCTTTAATAAAGTTCTTAATTTTTTCTAAGAAATACTTGATTTCTAAAAGCTTTTAAATAAATTACTATTAGAGAAATTAGTATCTAATATTTTTAGTTCCTTTTAGGTCTTTAATCTAAATCTTATAATTATATAATTTATATTAAAAAAATTTTAGATTTCTTTTTAGAAAAAATAAAAATATATATTTTAAATTCTAGAAATAATATTCTCTAGAATTATTAAAGCCCTATTTCTTCTAGTTATTAATTCTTTAGACCAGAAATAGCTTTTCTTTTCTGAGCTTTAAACTCTTTATTAATTTTATAAATAGAAATTTAACTAATAATAATACTTTCTTTTTTAGTTATATAATTAAATATTATAGAAATAAGAATAACTAAATCTAATATTTACTTTTTATTAAGAAACTCTTTTTACTTCTTTAGCTTTTATTTAAATATTATATTTTAATTAGCTTATAAAAGTTTCTTTTTTATAATTTTATATAATTTCCTCTAATTAGTTTTAAAAAATAAAAATTATTTAAAAATAAGATATTTTTAGAAATAGCTTATAATAGAATTTTATTAATTAATATTTTTTTTAATATTTCTTATTAGATTACTTCTCTAGCTATTTATAGGAATTATTAATATATTTAAAAATAATTCTATTAATTCTATAGGAATTCTAGTTCTAGTAATTATAATTATATTATTATATATTTCCTATTAGCTTAATAATTACTACTTTTAAGAACTTTATATATTCTTATATAAATTAATAATAAGATAAGGAAAATATATTTAATAAGTAATATAAAAAGAAAGAAAAATATATATAATAGAATAATTAAAGATAAAAGAAATATAAAATTCTAGTAAAATAATTATTTAGCTCTAGCTAATTATAGAAATATTAGTACTAGTAGTTCGAATTATATAATTATATTAAGGTTATTAATTATTTATAAAAGATATAACTAGATATATTTATCTTATTAATAATAAAGGTATTTATAATAAAGAAATATATATATATATATAAAAATACTATAATAGTATTTAAAGATATAAGAAAAAGAAATATCTTATATTTATAATAAAACGAATCTATAATAAGATATTATAGATATAGTAAATATATAATAAATTAATACTTAATTTTCTTAGTAATAGTTTCTTTATAATAATTAAGAATTATTCGGACTTTATTAAGTATTAGAAGTATATTAATAAAGAGCTAGTTATATTACTTATACTTTAGCGTTTTAAATAATAATAAATATTTATATCTATATAGAAATAATATAAATAATTCGGAATTCGATTTAGAAAATAATTAATTAAATAGAATTATAATAGGCTTCTTTATATTTTATTTCTTTTTATTATATTTCTTATTAAATTTTATTATTTTATATTTCTATAATATTATAAAATTATTACTTATATATTTCTAAAGCTTATAAAGATTATTTTTCTAGAAAGATATATCTGCCTTTATTATATCTAATATATAATAATATATATAGCTTTATAAAAGTATTACTAATTAGCTTTTCTTTAATAATACTTTTCTTTAGATATAATTAGATTTATTAGATAATTACTTAATCTTAATATTTTTAGTTTTATACTAAAAATATTAAGAATTAATAGCTTTATTATTCTTTATAGAAGATATTTTAATTTCTTTAGCTTTGCTTTTGAAATTAGCTTTAATTTGCGGGATATTAGCTAAGAAATTATTAAAATTATTAATTATTACTTTCTTTATAAATAGTTTCTTACTTATTACTTTTCTGCTTTCCGGAAAGCAATTATACTTTCTTTTATTACTTATTATAATAGATTCTTTATTAGATAGAATAGTTCTAGTAAGATTAGTAATAAATTAGTTATTAATATATAATAAGTAATTCTATTTAGGAAAAAGATATAAGTAATTAATAATAAGATATAAATAAATATATAAGTTATAAGCTTAATAGATTTTAAAGTACTCGAGATATTATTTATTAGAGAATAGACTAATCTCTAGTATATATAAATAGTTCTTATTATTTTTAGTTTATAATAGTTTATAGCTAATAATTAGAATATTATTATATTAGTAAAAAGTATTTATATAATATAAATATAATATAAGATTTAAAATATATAATATAGAAATAAATAGAAGTATTATAAATATAAATAAAGAAAAGATTTATTAGTAAATATAATATATATAATAAATTAAGAATTAATAAATTAAGATAATAATAAATTTAAGTATTAATAATACTTTTAATATTACTAATAAAACCAAATCCTTATATAAAAAAGAGTTTATAAATATTATATCGAGATATAAGCTCTTTAATATAAAACTAGTAAAGCTACTAGTTCTTTTTATATTTTATAATAAGCTTATAAATATCTTAGTATTAGTATAGGTATTTCTTTAGAAATTACAGAATACGGGATACGGGATATAAATAATAGAATATAGGTAATAGAATATAAGATATAGGATATAGTTATATAACCTTATATCCTATTAGTAACTCGACTAGTAGACTAGACCCTTTTAGGCTTAGCAGATTTAGGAATTATATATTAATACTATAATATTATAATTTCTATTTCTAAAAAATAATAACTTTACTAACTATATATAAATAGTATTCTATAACTTATATAATAGTACTATATATTACTAGTAAACTAATACTAATTAGTTTATATATATAGATTAGAAAATAGAATCTTTTAAGCTAAAGTATCCGGTAGCTTAAGTAAAAATTAATCTAGTTTATATTAAAGAAGGAAATTACCTGCCAATTCTATAAAACATCTAGTAGCCTAAAGAAGAAAATAGCTAGCTCTTACTAAAGACTAATAACTACTTTATTAAAAGAGGAAATTACTTATTAACTCTATAAAGCATCTAGTAGCCTAAGGAAGAAGACTCTAGTTCTTACTAATTAATAAGTAATTAGCTATTTAATTATCTATTTATCTATTTAACTATCTATTATTTTTTAAAACTAACTTCTTTTAGCTCTAAGATTACTTTCTTAGAAACTATCTTTTCTATTTATATAATACTCATATCTATAAAATACTTTTTCTAGAATATATATACTATATATATCTTTAAAGCTCTTTAATTACTACTTCGATTTTATTATTAAATCGAGTCTTTCGAACTTCAGATTCTTCCGGAATTATAATATTTCACTTCCTAAATTTCTTGTTATAGACGAAATATTTAAGAGCAAAATATTTACTTTAATACCCTTAATATTCCTAGATTTCTAGGATATCTAATATTTAAATCAGATATCTGGTATCTAAATCAGGTATCTAGATATCTTTATTACTAAACCCTTTCTATAAATTATCTTATCTTTAAACCTCTCTTACTACAAATTACATATATATTAAGAAGGGCTTAGCCCTAGAGATTTAATATAGCGGAATTATAGGATAGATATATATAGATAAAAAAGTAAAAAAATAGTATTAATCTAATTACCTATAGTAATAAGGAAGTCCTGAATTACCTCAATATTAGACTATTCTAGTATAAGATAGAAAAGTTAACTAATAACTATTTCTAGAAATTATTTAAGGAGAATTTTAGTAATTTCGACCTTAAAGTATTTAATTATCTAGATTAATATATATTATATAAATTACAAGCTACTTTATAATATAGTAGTATTTATATTAAATAAAATAATAAGGAACTTACTATTATATAGTTTTTAGTTAATACTATTTAGGAAAAAGAGTAATATATCTAAACTATAGCTAATATTATTACTATTAGACTAGACTTTAATATAGGCTCTATTACTTTATTATATATATTTCTTAATAATAGTATTATAAGAAATTAATAAACTAAACTAATTATTACTTATATTTCTTTACTATCTATAATTACTTCTGCTAATACCGGATTATAAAAAGCTAGTAGTAACGGATTTCTACTACTTCTACTACTTCTATTATTTCTAAATAGCCCTTTAGCTAGCCCTTTTATTATAAAGCTAATTAGAGAAGTAATAAAGATATATACTAAGATATAGAAATATAATAGAACTAATAATAGTTTTAACTAAAAACTTACTATTTTCCTTAATATCTACTAATATATAGAGCTTCTAGAAAAGATATTAATAAGAGCTTTTCCTATTATATTAAAGGAACTAGTATAAAACTACTTCTATAATAACTAGCTCTCTTAATATATATATAAAGAAGCTTATATAAATATTTATAATTTTTTTAAAGGCTCTAGTTACTATTATTAAAATTTAGATAAATAGAATACTATTACTTTAGTAACTATAATAATAAAAGACTCTAAAAAGACAATATTCGAGCTTATCTAATTACTAATTAATAACTTATATAAATTATAATATAGTTTTATTTCTGTCTTATAAACTATTAAATTCCTATATAATAAAATTATTATCTTTTATTAAGGCTTACTAGTATACTAATATATAGTCTCGAATTCTTCTAATAATCTCAGTTAGCTTATTAATAAGCTCTAATTATCTATTACTACTTATAAAAAGAAATAATAGATTAATACCTAGATTCTCTTTACTAATTAATAATACTATTCTTAAAATCTTTTAAACTATTATTTATCTGGAAATTATTAATACAAATCTAGCTATAACTTCGAAACCTGTAATAACTACTTTAAGTTTTATAATTATAATAATTATATCTCGAAATTATATTTTATATATAAGAAACCCGAATACTATTTATAGAAATATATATTAGAGAAATAAAAAGCTAAAAAAGCTTAATTTAAGAGTAGAAATATTTATTAATTTAGATTTCGAAATACTTATAATTTTAATAAATATTTTAGTAATATTTATATATAGTATATTACTGAATTTAAAAAAGAAAAAAATAGTAAGAATAATAAGAATAAACTAGTAAATAATACTTTTAAAGCCTTATTAGTAGAAATAAATAAAAGAAAGAAATATTATTCTAATTTCTACTTTATTTTTATTAAAAGCTTTCTAGCTACTTTTATAGCTTCTATTTCTGCTATTTCTATAACTAATACTCTTATAAATAACTTTATTTCTCTTTTTTTTATATACTAGATAATAGGCAAAAACTATATTTTAAAGTTTACTAAATAAATATAAAATATTCAGATATTTATAATTAATAATATATTAAGATATAATACTTATTACTTTTATAGAGTTATAATTAATACTAGAGCCTTTAGATTCTTAATTACTAGTTCTAACTAATTCCAAGCTTTATAGTAAACTAATAATAATATTAAACTTAATAAAACTACTAAAGATTAAGTTAATATTTAGTTTAGTATTAGATCTATATCCTCTATTAGATTTATAATAATAAAAATACTAATTAGATAAATATAATTCTATATTATATTTATATAGACTCTATTTCTATTTAGCTTAGTTAATATAAATAAGCTAGAAGTCTATTTTAATAATCTTACTAATTATTTTATTATTTCTAATAGATGCTTTATATCTATAATATAATATTTTAAATACTTTTTCCTGTTTTAAAATATTATTTTATAAAGCTTTAATAGCCGGTGCCCCTCTCACGCGCTTTGCTTGTGGTCGGGATAAGCAAGTGTCTCGTTTAACCAAGTATCCTATCGAGAAAATGCGCGCCCTAAAATTTACGTGTAATCCTCACCAAAAAACGCGTCTTGTAATTGCGCGTTTGGCCCAACTTATTAACTAATTCATTATTCAATTCACGTGCAAAGATTCCAAAAATGAGTATACCTTTATTTAATTCTACCAGGATTAGGGAGATATCCTAGAAGTATTTCTATTATCCACATGCTACGGAAGCTGATTACTACCGTATCTTTAATAAGGCCCGCGAATAGTGCCTTGAGAATAACGATAATTTAGTAATTATTACTGCGAGGATATATTATGTTAAGGAAGCTTCTTTGCGAAAATCGGTACTCCGCGAGCATAATAAGAAGAGGAACTCCCAAGGACTCTATAATACGCATGGTGGCAATAATAAGATCCTGAACGAGGCATAGGAGGAGGCGATTTGGCAATATTACTACGAGTAATAGGAGGCTGGTTTGGGTACTACATATTAGATAGTTCAAGCCGTAATTGCCCACTTAAAGGCTATAAGTGCTTCTTTTAAATCTAATAATATATCTAACATAATTAGGCTAAATCTCCCCCAAAACCACCCCCTTTAGCTACTTGGTTTAGCCTCTGGATACGGAACCACAAGATACTTTATATGATTAAAACGAAGCCAATTATATACGTATGACTCGAGTCCTATATAGAAGAGGATATTAGAATATAGTTTCAGAAATATTACAATATCCTAGAGGAGCTTTATATTATAAAGGAAAAGAATATTCTAAATATGGACGAGTCAGGAGCACGTATTAGTTACCCTACTAGTGAGTACGTAATTATACCTATAGAGGTAAAAGAGCTATATATGGCTAGCCCTGAGAATCGCAAATCAGTTACGATAATCGAGACTATTCATGCGAATAGTTATAAATCTCTTCCGCTATTTGTAATTACTCCTGGGAAGAAGATTATGGATAATTAGGTATTAGAAAACCTAATCGGGACAGAGCATATTAAGTATATGCCTACCGGATATATAAATAATAACGTAGCTATAAAATACCTCGATTATTTAATTAAGTATTCAAGAGCTGGGCTAGACAAATCTTGGAAAATCCTTCTCCTAGATAGTTACGAATCGCACGTCTATAAACCATTTCAATTAAAGGCCGGGAAACACAATATTAAGCTATTCTAGTTTCCCTCTCACTTAATATACGTCCTTTAACCACTTAACATTAGTATATTCCGCCCCTGGAAGCACTATTATAAAATGGCGATTTATGCGGCCCTCCGTTCCCTTGATTTTAAATATATAATTACCTCCTTTTTCCGTGATCTTACTCTAATTCGTATGCAAATAATATAAAAGTATATAATTAAGAATGCCTTTAAGAGCTCTGGTATATGGCCCGTTAGTTATAAAGCTGGAATTAAAAAGATGCGATCATACGGAAAGAAGAAGAGATTAATTGAGGAGATTAAGGAAGAGGAGAGCTTAGATCTTCCCCCTTTATTACCTACTTGCCCTGATAAAGTGTGGAATATAGCCGTAATCCTTAGGGTACTTGCAGATCGCGATCCTACTACTTTTTCAGAAAATTCGAAGGAAACTTGGATAGCTATAGTTAAAAAGGTCAATATCCAACTGCAAAAAAGTCATCTCCAGACAATAGAGCACCAGGCTCTCCAAATAAAGCTTCGTGAGGAGTATAATCGCAAGGCGAAGTCCCGTAAAAGCTCACATAAGGGAGGGCTATCTGCTAGTATAGCAGAGCTTCGTATGGAGATTAAAGAGAAGAAGGAGAAAGATAATGGAGAAGCTCTTTGCAAGGCTAAAAAGAAGCTCGCCACTGCCGTAAATCGAGCTAAAAATTAGCTCAAGGACGCCGGGATTCAAGCTCGCAAGGATAAGAAAGCTAGACTAGCTAGAATCGTGGAATATTAACTAAAGGATGTGCTAATTCCAGTGGAGGATATGGCACCAATTCGCGAACCTGATAAATACCTTACGATTATCGAACGAGCTCGCTATAAGGAGGACTTTTACCCTGATTTATAGCTCGTGGTTCGCCAGCTTACGGCATCCCTCAGTAATCTAGCCCCCGATTAGCTAGAGGCACCAAATACCTTTATTAATATTGACGGGGATAAGGATATAGTAATTAATACTACTAAACGGAAGCATTAAAAGGAGAGGGTAGGAGAGTATATAGACTCAAGTCCACCCCCCCTTATTATTCCAGACTCTTCAGATATGGAGAGTAATGCGGGCTCAATTGACAGTATACAAGCGAATGCCGATTTTATATAGTTCTAGGTAGCTTTGTATTTTTTATAACTAGTATCCTTAAATTCCATTACAAATATGCTTGATTTTGTATGCAATACGTACCAAAAATCAAGAATCGGCTAAAATCTCGATGGAATACTTGGTTAAACGAGACACTTGCTTATCCCGACCACAAGCAAAGCGCGTGGGAGGGGCACCGGCTATTATTTCCGAATTCTTTATTTATAATTCCTGCTTTCTTATAAAGATTAAATTATAATATCTATATTACTATTTTAGTTATTTATCTATTAGTAAGCTCCGAAATATACTAGAATAAACAGGCTATAATATTAATATAGAAGCCCTTAAATACTTTATAAAATATTATAAATAATATTAGAAATTCAAATAATTACTAGAATAATTCAAGTTTAATCTAAAAAATAATATTAGCCTTAACTATTCTATTATTATTAATATTTTCTATATTTCCGATAAGTCTATACTTTATATTATTAATAAAGGCACTTGATATTAAGCCGGCTAATAGCTTTAAAATATTAGTATATTATATATTTGGGATATTCTAAAATAGTATTAAATTAATACCTATTTAGGCTTTTCTAATTAGATTATAGTAAATACTAGAAAATAGTTTATTAGTAAGAAGTTTACTTAGCTTATAAATACTATAGGAACTAAAGTTAAAATTATTTCTATAGAAGCTTATAATTCTATTAGAATTATAGAATACTATTATAGCCCGATTTAATATATTTATTTTATTATTATAACCAAAATTAATAGAATTAATAAGGATACTATATTTTAAATAGCTTTTAAAGCCATTAATAATTCTACTAAATCTAATAGTATTATTTTAACTCTTTTAATTTATAGTACTTTATTTTAAATAACTAAATATAATATCCTATTACTTATTATATTATAGTAATTAGTAATACTTAAAAAAGTAATAATAGAAATTTAGAAGCTTTAAGCTAAATATCAAATTATAAATACTTTAAATATCCGAAATAGTTCTAGTATTACTAATATTTATAAACTATTTCTAAATTCGAATATTTTTATTTAATATAAAGGAAATACTAGTTAATCTAATAATTAAAATAGATTATATAAGCTAGTAGCTATTAATAGAAAGAACTATATACTAGCTCTATTATATAGTAATATTATATTTTATTTAATTTCTATAAAGCTCTTTTATATAAGAGATATTAAAGTTATTATTAATAGCTCTGAATCTAAATCTATTCCCGAATTCTATAATAAAGCTAAAAGTAATACAGATATAATTTCTTTTACTATTTCTGCTATTTTACTAAAATATAATAGAGAATACTCTTATAAAAACCCGGATATTATAATATTTCTATAAAATAATAACTTATATAAGAACTTTTATTAAGTTAAAATTACTAGTCTTTTAGAAAAAAATATATTTGAGATTACTTTCAGATTTCAGGTATTAAAAAAGATATATATCTTTAATTCCCGGGTTATTAATAATATTAAAAATAAGAATATAGAGAAAGAGTTTAAGAAATTAAGATTAGTTATTTAAACTTATAATAATAGTAAGAAATATATAATATTAATATAATTACTTACTATTTAATATATTAGCTAGAGAATTATTTTTAGTATTACTATTATAATAATAAATATTATAGAACTATATTTATATAATATCTTATAAGTTTATATCTAATTAATAATTTTATTTAATTATAATTTTTATATTAACTTATTTTATAAGCTTACTAGAGAGCCAAATCTAAATAATAATTCGGTTCTAAAAGTTATAAAACTACTATATAATATACCGGAAGCTAGAAATTACTAGTTTGAAACTTATTATTTCTATTATATTAATAAGTTTTTTATAGAATAATTAACTTATAATTCTGTCTTTTCTATAATAAGTAATTCTTTAGAATTATTAGTCTTTAAACTAATAATACCTTATTTATTAGAACTAATAATTTTATAAAAGTAAAATAACTAAAGCTTTATAAGACTAAATTCTTAGCTAAGAAATATAAATATCTTATTTCTAATTATAATTTCAAATTTAATAGAGATATTATTTATATAAATACTACTAGAATTATTCTTATATATAAATACTAGTATAAAAACCTCTAAACTATTTCTATAAAAAATATTATTTATTAAGATCTTTTTATTAAAAACTAATATATTATTTAATATATTAAAGAAGTATATATTATATTAGTCTATTAACTAAAAGCTTTATATAACCTATTAATTACTATTTAAGCTATTAAATCTTCGGAAATTAATATAAAAGTATTTAATAAATATATTTAATAGTAAATTAAGAATATTGCCAGAGAACTAAGATTTATAAAGCTAGTAAAGAAATCCTTATATTTAATTATTTTTATAAATACTTTATTTATAAATAATAAAGATTTCTTTTCCTAAATTAGATATATTCTAGTTCTAGTAAATAGAACTAGATATACTAATATTATTTACTAGTTCTCTATTAAATATAAGAGAGTTACTAGAAGTATTCTAGCTTCGAAATTCTATAATATAGCTTATAGTTTTAATATAAGTGCTTTAGTTAAATCTATAATTAATAAAATACTAGAAATAGAACTATTACTAGTAATTTATATAAATTCGAAGTTATTATATAAATGCCTTATTAAATTGGGAACTACTCGAGAAAAATATCTAATAATTAATATAATATATCTTTATTAGATATATAAATAATAAAAGATTATAAAAGTTAAATAGATTAAAAGAAAATTAAATCTTACTAATTCTATAATAAAATTAAAGCTAATAAATACTTTTAAGTATCTAATTAATATAAATACTATATAATTAGATATAGAGAAATAAATTAAATATAAATAAAATAAAAAATAAATATATGAAATAAAAGAATATTATAAGAAGAGAAGTTATATATAAAAGACTATAGCTTTTAGTATATAACTAAAACCTTAAAAGTAATATAAATATATAAAGTATTTAAAAAAATCTGGTACTAGATTAGATTAGGGAATTTATATATAATTAGAAAGAAATATTATTTTTTATATATTTTAGAGAGTTTCTAATATTAATATAGCTATTTCTTTAGAAGTTATATATATAATTATAGGATATAGAATACGGGATATAAGTAATAAGATATAAATAATAGAATATAAGATATAAGTAATAAGATATAAATAATAGAATATAAGATATAGGATATAGTTATATAACCTTATATCTTATTAGTAACTTGACTAGTAAATTAGACTTTTTTAGGCTTAGTAGATTTAGAAATTATATATTAATATTATAATATTATAATTCCTATTTCTAAAAAATAACTTTACTAACTTTAATATAATAGTATTTCTATAATTATATAATAGTATTATATATTACTAGTAAACTAATAAAAAGTAATAATAAGAAGTAATAAATATATTAATAAAAAATATATTAATAAAAACTTTAATATATAAAGAATATTTAATAGTTATAATCTAGTATAAAGCTAATAAATAAATATTTTAGTTTTTTTAAAATTTTAAGTTATAGAAATATAGAAATAAATATATTACTTGAAATTATTACTATTATATTAAATCTATAATATTTATAAGCTAGTACTATAATAGAATTAGAACTAGTTAAGATTAAAAATAAAGAGAAATTTAAAATAAAATCTATTATAATATATAAAAAAAGTAAAAAAAGAAGAAATATCTTATTTATTAGAGAAGTTATTTATTAGTAAATAATATATAGAAACTATTAAGTAATCTGGAGAATATAGCTTAAGAATTATAAGAATATTTTAAAAGAAAAGTAATATTATAATATTATTAGTTAAATAGAAAAATAAAAAATTAATACTTTTATTAGAAAGCTATTAAAAACTATATATTTATTTTTGGAAAAGTTATATGAAAATTATTAAAAACTTTAAAAACTCTAATTTCTATATTCTATAAATACTTTATTTTTATAATTACTTTCTATTATTTTTATTTTTATTCTTATTAGAATTCTTTTAAGAAATAAATAATAAATTAATCTAGAAAGCTATTAGCTATTATATTAGTAAGAAATAAGAGAGAAATAAACTTATTTAATATTATTTAATATTATTTAATATTATTTAATATTATTTAATATTATTTAATATTAATTATATTTTTAAAAGTATTTTATACTTATATTAAGCTAGTAAGAATTACTTAACTTATTTTTTAAATTATTAAAAGAATTTATTAGTTTTAAATAATAGCTTTAATATAAGAAATATATATAATTTAATATAAAAAAAAAGTAGTAATAGCCTTTTTCTTTTAGATTAAGATTAGAAAAAATATTTATATATATTAATAATTTAAAAAAAGTAATTTAATTATATTATATATATTTAAAAAAAGTAATTTAATTATATTATATATATTTAAAAAATCTTAAATAATATTAGAATAAGAAATAAAAGAAGAAATTTATAGTTTATAAAATTATATTTCTTATTTTTAGAATAATAATAATTATATATTAAATAATTATTACTTTTAATATAAATAAAATCAGGAAACTTAGTAATATTCTTAAAATAATAAAAATAATAAAAGTAAATTAAGAATATAGAAATATTAATTAAATAAGTATTAATAAATTAATAAGTATTAAAAGAAATAAAAAAGAAATTCAGAAAAAAGCTTAAATAAAAATTAAAGAAAGTTTAAAAAAACTTAAAGAAGTTTAATATTATAATTCTTAGATATCTGGTATCTAAAATGCTTTACTAGATACTAAATGCCTTTTAGATATATATAATACGGCTGCTTTATTAGAGAAATATACTTGAAATATATTAGAGATATTTAGAAAGCTAAATCTTTTCGGAACTAGTATATTATAAAATATATATACTTCTTTATAGCCTCTTATATTCTAGTTTTCTCTTTTTTAGCTTTAAATCGTTTTTATAAGAAACCTTCTATCTTGCTTTCTAAACTCTAAATACTATATTTATAATAGTATTTAAAGCTTATTTCTTTTAATTCTATAAAGAATTTCAAATAAACTAATTTAGAAATATAAGTATTACTAAGATAATAGAACCTTAGAAATACAAGTAATAGATTCCAGAATAATAAAAGTAAAAAGCTTTAGAATTTTTAGAGAAATTAGATATTTATATCTTTATAAATATATATTAATAATATATTAGAAATTCTTTCCGAAAACCCGAAAATTAAAGAACCTTAAATAAAGATTACTTTTTAATTAAGTTCTAGAATAATAAGTACTTATAGGTTAGTAATCTAACTATTATTCTTAAGCCCTATTTTATAATCTTATAAGCTCTATATATATATACTAGTAATAAGATTACTAGAAAAAATATAATAAAAGAAAAGTATAATAAGTTAATTTCCTAGAATATTATATAACTAGAAACTATATTAACTTCTATTAAGGCTTTTAGTAAAGCTCTTACTAGTTCAGGTTATTTTATTAGTAGCTTTTCTCGAACTAAATATTCTATTAATATTTCTAGAAAATTTATAAATAAGTTTATAGAAATAGAATTCTTTATTTTTATTTTAAAGCTTCTAGATATTAATAACTATATTATTACTAGAGAGTTATATAAATAGACCAAGAAGTCTAATTTCTTATTTTTAAATATTAATATTATTATAAAAAATTATTAAAAGAATATTTAAAGAGCTCTTTTATATAAGAATACTTATAATTATAATAAAGCTATTCTCGAGAATACTAAGCTCTATAATACTAAACTCGAGAATAATATTAAATATTATATAGCTATAATAAATTGGTTTATAATAGTTTTAGCCGCTTTTACTTTATTTGCTTTTATTATTTCTATAGCTCTAGCTACTTCGAATTCTTCTCTAAAAAGTTCCGAACTATTTCTTACTTATTTCTATTTAGGATCTTCTATATCTCATGCTTTTTTTTTAGAAATACTAGAGTTACTAAGCTTCTAGATCTAATTCTCTTTACTAGAAATTATACTATTTTTAATAACTAGCTAGTTTAAATTAAGAATAAGCTATAAGAAAATACTAATTTATATTTATTTAAGAATTTCAAGATTATTTATATTTCTAATAGACTTATTAATAATATTCTTGCCTTAATTAATTCTTATATAAATAAAAATAATTCAAATTAGTACTATTAGTTCTTAGAGTTCTATTCTTATCTAAAAAAAGCTATATTCTAATTCTAATAAGATATAAAATACTTGCCGCGACTTTAATAAGCTTTAGATATATTTTAGTTAAATATTTCAGGAGTTTTATATTTTCTTCTTATAACTATTTATAAAAAATATTATTAGTTTTTAAGATATTAAATATAAACTAAATAAGAAGCTTTTATTAAAGCTCTAGAAATTCATATATATATATACTATAATAATTCTTCTATTAATATTACTTATTTTATTTAATATTATTTTACTAATAATTAGTAAATTAAAGCTATATATAAGAAAACTAAAAAGTATAAGAAAATAGAAGCTATTATAATTAAGTTTATTTCTAGTATTATATTTCTATATATTTCTAAAAAGTATATTTTTAAAAAAGAACTTAAAAAGCCTATATTAACTATTTTTATTAAATATATATTTTTTTATAAATATAAGTAATATTTTATAAAGATTAAAAATCTCTTAATTATTAAATACTATAATTATAATAAATTTAGCTACTATATTAAATACTATCTAGTTTTATATAATAAGAAAACTAAAATAGCTCTTTCTAGAATTAAGCTAGGCTTAGTTTCTATTTTACTAGAATATATTATTTTAATAAAATATTTAGAGAATTTGAGCTTTATTTCTAGTATAAAACCAGAAAACAAATACTTCTAAAAAAAAGTTTCTATTTTAGAGGCTTATAATATAGATTTAGTAAAGATTAATTTAATTTATCTAATAAAGGAAAATATTCTTATAATACCTTATATTATTAGTATAAATAAATTAGAAATTAAGTCTTTTTCTCTTATTAATACTAGAGCTAATAATTATACTTTTATTAATATAAAGCTTATTTAGTTTATAAAATAATTCTTAGAAATAAAACTATAACTCTTTTTCTTATCTTATATTATATATAGTTTTAATAAAAAGCTAATTAAATTTACTAAAAAATATATAAAAAATTTATTTCTAATTAATAAATAAAATATTAATATACTTATAATTATTCTAAATCTTAAAGATTATAATATTATTCTTAGTAGAAAATAGATAGTATATATTAATATTCTAGTTAATTATAAAAGATATAGGCTTATATAGCTAAAATAAAAAAAAAGCCTAAATCTATATAATTTAGTTATATTATTAGTATTTCTTAATAATAGCTAGAAAAGTAATCTAATAAGAAATATTAAAAAAAATACTAATTAATGAAATTCTATTATAAGCTATTTCTAGAAATCTTTTATTTTTAAGTAATCTTTTTTCTTTTAAACTAATTAGAGAAAATTATATAAAACTATAAAAAAGAAGCTTTTATAGCTTAATTAAGATATAATATCTAAATAAAAGCCAAAAAAGCCAGAAGAAATCCTTAATAAAAAGTAAATATTAGATTTAGCTATTCTTATTTCTATAATATTTAATTATATAACTAAGAGAAAAAAATAATATTATTAGTTAAATCTTTATTTATAAGATTAATAAAAAGCTTAAAGCTCGGAAAAAAGAAGTTATTTCTGGCCTAGAGAATTAATAATTAGAAGAAATAAAGCTTTAGTAATTATAAAAAATATTATTTTCGGAACTCAAGAAATATATTTCTATTTTTTCTAAAAAGAAATCTAATTTTCTTTCTTTTTATAAATTATATAATTATAAGATTTAGATTAAAGGCCTAAAAAAACTAAGAATATTAGATATTAATTCCTCTAGTAATAGTTTACTTAAAAGCTTCTAAAAATTAAGTATTTCTTAAAAAATAATCTAGCTAAAGGCTTTATTAAAGCTAATTAAACTCTCTTTACTTTATTAATTCTTTTTATAAAGAAAGTAAATAGAGGTTTATATTTCTATATTAATTTCTACTATCTAAATAATATTACTTAAAAGAATTAATATTTCTTTTTACTTATTAATAAAACTTTAAGTTAATTATCTAAAGCTAAGATCTATATTAAATTAGATATTTATTAAGCTTTCTATTATATAACTATAAGCCCGAACTCTTAAAAGCTAATAATATTTCATATCTATTATAAAATATATAAATATAATATTTTTTAGGAAGGCTTTATAAATAGCCTAGCTATATATTAATATTATATAAATAATATATTCTTTAAATATCTAAATAACTTTTATATAATATATCTTAATAATATTCTTATTTATTTAGAAGACTTAATAAAGTATAAATAATATATATAAAAAGTACTAGATCATTTATATCTTACTAGCCTCTAAGTAAATATTAAGAAATCGGAATTTAAAGTTATATATATAAAATATTTAAACTTTATTATCTTTATATCTAATATTAAAATAGATTCTAATAAAGTTAAAGTAATATATAACTAGTAATTTCTAAAAATAATTAAGAATATATAGTTCTTTCTCGGCTTTTATAACTTTTATAAATATTTTATTAGAGAATATAAATAAATTACTAAATTTCTTATCTTATTTATAAAAAAGAATATTTCTTTTAAATAGTTCAAATAATATTAAAAGGCTTTTACTTATCTAAAAAAAGCTATAATTTCTATTCTAGTTCTATAATATTATAATTTAAATCTATTTATAATAATAGAAATAAATATATTTAAAGAAGTAATTACTAGTCTACTTTTTTAATAAGATCTAGAAATAGACTTTTAGTATTTTATAGTTTATTTTTCTAAAATTATACTTCTAATAAAGCTTAATTATAATATATATAATAAGGAAATACTTATTATAATATAAGTACTAGAGAAATAAAGAGCTAAACTAAAGAACTTTTAGAATACTTTCTTTAAGATCTATTCTAATTACTATATCTTAGAATATTTTATAATTACTAAGAAGCTCTTTTCTTAATAAGCTAAATAAGCTAAGCTCTTATTCTAATATTACTTTAAGCTTATATATTATTTTTAGGAAATTAAATAAATAAGTAAATACTTTATTATAAAAATAAAATAAAATAAATACTTAAAACTAAATTAAGAAAAAGCTATAAACTTAAGTACTTCTTTCTAAAAATAAGATTAATCTAGAGATTATTTATAGTTTATAGTTTATAGTAATACTTTATAAAATTAGCTTACTTAATTCGGAATTTAGCTCTAAAAACCAAGTATATACTAAAAACTTTCTAAAAAAGAATATTTTTATTAAAGATATAATTCCCCTAAAAAAAATTTTTCTTAAAAGCTTTACTAGTAAACTCTATTATAATAGCTTTTATAAAAGTATTATTAAAAGCTTTTATTAAATATAGTAGTTTATAACTTATAAATAAGATCTTATAGAATAATTATATATTACAGGATCTAGAGAAGCTATATATAATAGCTTAAACTAAAAGTAATATCTAAATACTATAAGATAGTCTTCTTTTATATTATAGAAAACTTTATATTACAGAAAATAAAATAATTCCCGAACTATTTTTATAAATTATTCTAATTTATAAAATATATAATAAACTTCTTTCTAAATATTCTAGATATATAAAGCTTTATTAGCTATTAAAAAAGTAATATTACTAGCTATTTATAGGCAAGAATATTAATTAATATTATAGTAATTATTATACTTATAAGAGATTATATGTATTTAGAAATAAGAAGTCTAGTTTACTTTATTTTCTTCTAGTTTCTAATTATTTCTAATAATATATTACTATAAATTTTAATAGCTATTTAGAAAGTAAATCAGACTATAATATAGTTTATTATATTTATAAATTACTTATTTAAGTATCTAATTATAATTCCTATATAAGATATAATTATATTAGATTAAAGACTCTAATTTATATCTGATTTTTAAAGTAAATTCTATATAAGAATTAGTATAAAGCTTAAGCTCTTAATAACTAATTATATCTAAATAAATAAATAAATAGAGATTATATCTATATATTAATTATTACTAGAATAACTAGAATAACTAGATTATTATAATTAATTATTAATAAGCCTCTCTTTAATATAAAACTATTAGCTAGTTCTTATTTATAACTAAAAAAAGGCTATAAGTCTTATATTTCTCTAAACTAGAACTTTTCTATTAAAGCTAACTTATCTAAAGAAAAGCTAAATATAAATAAAGTTAAAGTATTAGTAAATTAATTATATAAATTATAGTAACTTGCCTAAGGCTATATAAAGTAAATATAGAAATAATATATAATATAAGCTAATAAATACTATTATCTAATTAAATTTTAAAGTCAGAAATAAAGTATAAGTTACTATAAAGTACTAGAAATCTAATTATTTAAGCCAGAAGCTAGAGAACTAAATAAAAGGCCTATTTGAGATTCTAGAATAATATAGCTATTTATTTCTTCTAAAACTATTAGAAATTATAAAAATATATCTAGTTTTTTATATAGAAAAGCTATAAAAAGATTTCTAGAATTTTTATTAAGTTAAATAAATCTGGAACTACTTTTATTAATACTAGAGAATAATAAATAAGAATATAATATTAAGTAAGTTATTATAGTTAAGCTAATAAGAAATAAGCTAAAGTATAAAAGTTATTAGATTAGTTAAAATAAGAATCTAATATAATATCTAGCTTTAGTACTAAGTAATAGTTTTCTAGTTTTATAGAGTTTCTATAATAATAATATTAATATATTAGAACTTTTATGAAACCTATAATATTAGCTAGATTATATTAAAAAAAAATTTATTTAGAACTATATAGAAATAATAATAAATTCTTCTAAATTATATAATAAAAATACTAGTCTTTTATATATAATATTTATATTTAAGATACTAGTTTATTTTAGAAAAGAAAATAATATAAAATTAGATAAATTAATAGCTTTTATAAAGCTTAGAGATAAGTTTATTTTAAAGAAAGAAGTAATATTATAATTTCTAGATATTTAGTATTTGAGATATCTTACTAGATATTAGATATTTTTTAGATATATATAATATAGCTACTTTATTAAAAAAATATACTTGAAATATACTAGAGATATTTAGAAAGCTAAGCTCTATTAGAACTAGTATATTATAAGATATATATATTTCCTTATAGTTTTCTATATTCTAGTTTTCTCTTTCTTAGCTTTAAATTATTTTTATAAAAAATCTTTTATTTTGCTTTCTAAGTTCTAAATACTATATTTATAATAATATTAAAAAGAAAAATATTTATTAGTTTTATTATTTATAATTTAGTTATATAAATAAGAAAAGTATTTAATTTTACTAAATACTAAAATAATTAGCTATTTAATTATTCTATTCTATTTCTATTTAATTTCTATAAAACTCTCTTAAAAACTATTTTCTTTTTAAATCTCTAGAGCTCTTAAGCTTTAGAATTATTAAGTTCTTCTGAAATCTTAATATTTTATTTCTTAAATTTCACTTCCTAAATTTTTTATCTCAAATATAATATCTTTTATAAATTATTTATTTTATAAATTTATTTTTCTTATAAACTATTATATCTTAAACTAGATATAAGTCTATAAAATATATAATAGTAAAATATACTACAATAAATAATTGTTTTATTAGATTTATTTAATCTAATTATTCTATAAATAATAATAATTATAAGAAATTAATATAAGAAAATAAAGATATAGAATTAATCTAAACTTTACTAGAATAAATAAGATAATTAAGTTCTTAAATATTAAACTATTTTAATATATTCTTTATAAAATAGCTAATAATAATCTTTAGAAGCTATTTAGATATAATTTTAAGAATTTTATTTATTAAAGAAACTTTAATAAATTTAAACTTCTAGAAATATTATATTTATATAAGATTCTTTAATATAATAATAATATTATATAATAGAATAATAATATTAATACTATTATAAATATTATATATATTATTATAAAGGAAAATAAATAATATATATAATTAAACCAGAATATATTAGTAGCTAGACTAGATTTTATTAAGAAACTAATTCTTTTAGGCTTTATTATTTTTATAAAGAATAAGTATTTAGAACTTATTATTTTTAATATTTTTATACTATTACTTTTTCTATTATCTCTTTTACTATTATATCTTATATTTTTACTAGATTTATATATTAATATAAAAGCTCTAGAAATAAATAATATATTTCTATTATTATTACTATAATTATATTTAAATAATTTCTAATTTCCTTTAATTATAAAACTTATTAGAAAAGTTATTAAAATTTATATAAAAGAGTAAAAATATAATAAATCTAATAAATCTAATAGTAATTTTAATTATAAACTTATTATTTTTCTTAATATTTACTAATATATAAAGCTTTTAGAAAAGATACTAGTAAGAGCTTTTCTTATTATATTAAAAGAACTAATATAAGACTGCTTTTATAATAACTAGCTCTTTTAATATATATATATAAAAGCTTATTTAAATATTTATAGTTTTTTTAAAAGCTTTAATTTCTATTATTAAAATTTAAATAAATAAAATATTATTATTTTAGTAATTATAATAATAAAAGACTCTAAAAAACAATATTCGAGCTTATTTAAATACTAATTAATAATCTATATAAATTATAATATAGCTTTATTTTTATTTTATAAAATACCGAATTTCTATATAATAAAATTATTACTTTTTATTAAGGTTTATTAGAATACTAATATATAGTCTTGAATTCTTTTAATAATCTCGGCTAGCTTATTAATAAGCTCTAATTATTTATTATTACTTATAAAAAGAAGTAATAAATTATTATTAAAACTTATTTTACTAATTAATAATATTATTCTTAAAATTCTTTAAACTACTATTTATTCGAAAATTATTAATATAAACCAAAGTATAATTTCGAAATCTATAATAACTATTTTAAGTCTTATAATTATAATAATTATATTTTATATATAAGAGACCCGAATACTATTTATAGAAATATATATTAAAGAAATAAGAAACTAAAAAAACTCGATTTAAAAATAAAAATATTTATTAATTTAGATTCCGAAATACTTATAACTTTAATAAATACTTTAGTAATACTTATATATAGTATATTACTAAATTTAAAAGAAAAGAAAATAATAAAAATAATAAGAATAAACTAGTAAATAATACTTTTAATACTTTACTAGTAGAAATAAATAAAAAAAAGAAATATTATTCTAATTTCTATTTTATTTTTCTAGCTATTTCTATAGCTTCTATTTCTATTACTTCTATAATTAATATTTTTATAAATAACCTCATTTCTCTTTCTTTTATATATTAGATAATAAATAAAAACTATATTTTAAAATATATTAAATAAATAAAAAACATTTAGATATTTATAATTAATAATATTTTAAAATATAATACTTATTACTTTTATAGAATTATAATTAATACTAGAGCCTCTAGATTTTTAATTACTAGTTTTAACTAATTTCAAGCTTTATAATAAACTAATAATAGTATTAAACTTAATAAAACTATTAAAAATTAAGTTAATATTTAGTTTAGTATTAGATTTATAATAATAAGAATATTAATTAGATAAGTATAATTCTATATTATATTTATAAAAACTTTATTTTTATTTAGTTTAGTTAATATAAATAAACTAGAAATTTATTTTAATAATTTTACTAATTATCTTATTATTTTTACTAAATATTTTATATCTATAATATAATGTTTTAAATATTCTTTTATACTTTAAAAAGTATTATTTTCGAATTCTTTACTTATAACTTCTATTTTCTTATAAAAATCGAATTATAATATTTCTATTTCTATTTTAGTTATTTATTTATTAGTAAGCTCTAAAATATATTAGAATAAACAAGCTATAATATTAATATAAAAGCCTTTAAATACTTATAAAATATTATAAATAATACTAGAAATTCGGATAATTACTAAAATAATTCAAGTTTAATTTAAAAAATAATATTAGCTTTAATTACTTTATTATTAATAATATTTTCTATATTTCTAATAAGCCTATATTCTATATTATTAATAAAGGCACTCGATATTAAGCTAGTTAATAGCTTTAAAATATTAGTATATTATTATAGATATAGTATTTAAGGCTTGGAAAGTAAGATAAAAGGTCTTTTATAAAGACGATTTAAAGCTAAAGAAAAGAAAACTAGAATATAAAAGGTTATAAGAAAGTATATATATCTTATAATATATTAGTTTTAAAGAAACTTAGTTTTCTAAATATTTTTAGTATATTTCAAATATATTTCTCTAATAAAATAGCTATATTATATATATATAAAAGATATTTAGTATCTAGTAAAATATCTCAAATACCGGATATCTGGAAATTATAATATTACTCTTTTCTTTTCTTTATAATAAGCTTATTTCCGAGCTTTATAAAAGATATTAATTTATCTAATTTTATATTATACTTTCTTCTAAAATAAAACTAGTATCTCGAATATAAATATTATATATAAAAGACTAGTACCTTTATTATATAATCTAAAAAGATTTATTATTATTTCTATATAACTCTAGATAAATATTATTTTTTATATAATCTAGCTAGTAATATAAGTTTTATAAAAGTTCTAGTATATTAATATTATTATTATAGAAACTCTATAAAACTAAAGAGCTATTATTTAGTACTAAAGCTAGATATTATACTAGATCTTTATTCTAACTAATCTACTAAATTCTATATTTTAGCTTATTTTTTATTAGCTTAACTATAATAATTCATTTAATATTATATTCTTATTTATTATTCTCTAATATTAATAAAAGTAGTTCCGGATTTACTTAATTTAATAAAGAACTCTAGAGGTTTTTTTTATGGCTTTTCTATATAGAAAACTAGATATATCTTTATAGTTTCCGGTAGTTTTAGAATAAATAAATAACTATATTATTCTAGAATTTTAAATAGGCCCTCTATTTAGTTCTCTAGCTTCTAGCTCAGATAATTAGATTTCTAGTACTTTATAATAACTTATATTTTATTTCTAACTTTGAAATTAATTAAATAATAATATTTATTAGTTTATATTATATATTATTTCTATATTTATTCTATATAGCTTTAAATAAGTCACTATAATTTATATAATTAATTTACTAATACTTTAGCTTTATTTCTATTTAGCTTTTCTTTAGATAAATTAGCTTTAATAAGAAAGTTCTAATTTAGAGAAATATAAGGCTTATAGTTCTTTTTAGTTATAAATAGGAACTAACTAATAGTTTTATACTAAAGAAAGGCTTATTAATAATTAATTATAGCGACTTATTTATTCTAGTTATTCTAGTAATAATTAATATATAGATATAATCTCTATTTATTTATTTATTTAGATATAATTAGTTATTAAGAGCTTAAGCTTTATATTAATTCTTATATAGAATTCGCTTTAAAAATCAGATATAAATTAGAGTTCTTAATCTAATATAATTATTTCTGAAATATTTATTTAATATATTATATAGAATAAAAATAGAAGTATTAGCTATTTAGCTATAATTATATCTTATACTAGAATTATAATTAGATACTTAAATAAGTAATCTATAAATATAGTAACTATATTATAGTTTAATTTGCTTTCTAGATAGCTCTTAAAATCTATAGTAATATATTATTAGAAGTAATTAGAAACTAGAAGAAAATAAAGTAAACTAGACTTTTTATTTCTAAATATATATAATTTCCTATAAGTATAGTAATTACTATAGTATTAATTAATATTCTTACTTATAAATAGCTAGTAATATTGCTTTTTTAATAGCTAATAGAGCTTTATATATCTAGAATATCTAGAAAGAAATTTATTATATATTTTATAAATTAGAATAATCTATAAAAGTAATCCGGAGATTATTTCGTTTTCTGTAATATAGAATCTCCTATAATATAAAAAGAGGCCGTCTTATAATATCTAGATATTACTTTTAGCTTAAGTTATTATATATAGCTTTTTTAAATCCAGTAATATATAATTATTCTATAAAATCTTATTTATAAGTTATAAACTACTATATTTAGTAAAAGCTTCTAATAGTACTTCTATAAAGGCTATTATAATAGAGTTTACTAATAAAGCTTCTAAGAAAATATCTTTTTCTAAAGAAATTATATCTCTAATAAAAGTATTTTCTTTTATATATATTTGGTTTTTAGGGCCGAATTCCGAATTAAGTAAGCCGACTTTATAAAGTACTACTATAAGTTATAAATTATAGATAATTTCTAGATTAATCTTATTTTTAGAGAAAAGTACTTGAATTTATAACTTCTTTTTAATCTAGCCCTAAATATTTACTTTATCTTATTTTTATAATAAAATATTTATTTATTTATTTAATTTTCTAAAATAATATATAAGCTTAAAATAATAGTAAAATAAAAGTTTAGCTTATCTAGCTTATTAAAAAAAAAGCTTTTTAGTAGTTATAAAATATTTTAAGATATAGTAATTAGAATAGATTTTAAAGAAAGTATTTTAAAAGCCTTCTAGCTTAGCTTTCTATTTCTCTAATACTTATATTATAGCAAATATTTTCTTATTATATATATTATAATTAAGTTTTACTAAAAGTATAGGTTTAAAAAAATAAGCTATAAGATACTAAAAGCCTATTTCTAGATCTTATTAAAAGAGTAAACTAGTAACTATTTCTTTAGATATATTTATTTCTATTATTATAAATAGATCTAAATTATAGTATTATAGAACTAGAATAGAAATTATAGCTTTCTTTAGATAAATAAAAGCCTTTTAATATTACTCGAATTACTTAAAAGAAATTCCCTTTTTATAAGTAAAATAAAAAGTCTAGTAATTCGTTTATATTATTTAATAAAGTATTTATAAAAGTTATAGAAACTAAGAAAGAACTATATATTCTTAACTATTTTTAGAGATTACTAGTTATATATTACTTTGACTTTATTAAGATCTATTTTAATACTAGATATAGAAATAATAAAGCTTAAATACTTTATATATATAACTTTAAATTCCGATTTCTTAATATTTATTTAAAGGTTAGTAAAATATAAATAGTCTAGTATTTTTTATATATACTATTTATATTTTACTAAATTCTTTAAATAAATAAGAATATTATTAAAATATATTATATAAAAGTTATTTAGATATTTGAAAAATATATTATTTATATAGTATTAATATATAGCCAAGCTATTTATAAGGCCTTTCTAGAAAATATTATATTTATATATTCTATAGTAAATATAAAATATTATTAGCTTCTAAAAGTCCGGATTTATAGCTATATAATAGAAAGTTTAGTAAATATGAATTTTAGCTTTAGATAATTAACTTAAAGTCTTATTAATAAGTAAAAAGAAATATTAATTCTTCCGAATAATATTATTTAGATAGCAGAAATTAATATAGAAATATAAACCTTTATTTACTTTCTTTATAAAAAGAACTAGTAAAGTAAAGAAAGCCTAACTAGTTTTAATAAAGCCTTTAGCTAAATTATTTTCTAAGAAATATTTAATTTCTAGAAGCTTTTAAATAAATTACTATTAGAGAAATTAATATCTAATATTTTCGGTTTCTTTTAGGCTTTTAATCTAAATCTTATAATTATATAGTTTATAAAAAGAAAAGATATTAGATTTCTTTTTAGAGAAAATAAAGATATATTTCTTAAATTCCGGAAGTAATATCTTTTATAGCTACTAAAGTTCTATTTCCTCTAGTTATTAATTCTCTAAACTAGAAATAGCTTCTTTTTTCCGAGCTTTAAGCTTCTTATTAATCTTATAAATAGAAATTTAACTAATAATATTATTTTCTCTCTTAGCTATATAATTAAATACTATAGAAATAAAAATAACTAAATCTAATATTTGCTTTTTATTAAGAACCTTTTTCTGCTTTTTTGGCTTTTATTTAAGTATTATATCTTACTTAAGCTATAGAAACTTCTTTTCTATAGTCTTATATAATTTCCTTTAATTAGTTTAAAAGAAAAAAGACTATTTTAAAATAGAAGATTTCTAGAAATAGCTTATAATAGAATTTTATTAATTAGTATTTTTTTAATACTTCTTATTAGATTATTTCTTTAGCTATTACTATAAAATACTAATAATATAACTGAATTATATAGATTTAGGCTTGTTTTTTTTTAGCTATATAAATCTATATTTTCTATAGTTAACTAAAATATTAATATATACTATTTATTTTTTACTAAGAATAATATTATAATCTCTAAAATTCAGGATAATTATAAATATATTAATACTTTATTTATTAATTAGAAGTAAGACTTCTATATATTTCTTAGTAAATTTAGCTAACTTTCTATTAAAACTATATATAATATAAGATAAAGAAAAGAGTTATAGTTTTATTTCTAAGAATTACTTTATAAGCTAAATAAGCTTTATATTAATAAAAGTATAACTATTAGCTCTAGTATTAATAAAAGAAAAAGACTTAATTTCTAATTCATTTATATTAATAATATAGAATATTATAAAAGTATTTTCTTTTATTAGATAAATTAAATTAATCTTTACTAAATCTATATTATAAGCTTCTAAAATAAAGACTTTTTTTTAGAAATACTTATTTCCCGGTTTTATACTAGAATTAAAACTCGAATTCTCTAAATACTTTACTAGAATAATATATTTTAGTAAAATAGAAACTAAGTCTAGCTTAATTCTAGAAAGAGCTATTTTAGTTTTCTTACTATATAGAAATAAATAGTATCTAATATAATAGCCAAACTTATTATAGTTAAAATATTTAATAGTTAAGAGATTCTCGGTTTTTATAGAATATTACTTATATTTATAAAGAAATATATACTTAATAAAAGTAGTTAATATAGGCTTCTTTAGCTTCTTTTTAGAAATATATTCTTTAGAAATATATAAAAATATAGTATTAGAAGTAAACTTAGCTAGAATAGCTTCTATTTTCTTATATTTCTTAGTCTTTTTATATATAGCCTTAATTTACTAATTATTAGTAATATAATACTAAATAAAATAAGTAGTATTAATAAAAGAATTATTATAATATATATATACTAACTTCTAAAGCTTTAGTAAAAGCTTCTTATTTAGTTTATATTTAATATCTTAAAAACTAATATTATCTTTTATAAATAGTTATAAGAAGAAAATATAAAACTTCTAAAATACTTAACTAGAATATATTTAAAGCTTACTAAAATTATAATAAATATTCTATATCTTATTAGAGTTAGAAAATAGCTTCTTTAAATAGAAATAAAACTCTAAAAGCTAATAATATTAATTTAAATTATCTTTATTTATATAAGAATTAGTTAAAATAAAAGTATTATTAGTAAATCTACTAGAAATATAAATAATCTTAAGATTCTTTAAAAAATATAAATTAGTATTTCTTTATAGCTTATTCTTAATCTAAACTAACTAGTTATTAAAGATAGTATAATCTCTAATAAAGAAAGTTAGATCTAGAAACTTAATAACTCTAGTATTTCTAAAGAAAATATAAGATATAGAGAATTCTAGATAGAAATAAGCAGAAAATAGTTCGGAATTCTTTTAAGAGAAATTCGAAATAGTTAGAGCAAGTAAAGCAGAAGTAGTTAGAGCTACTATAAGCTAATCTATTATAGCTATATAGTATTTAACTTTATTTTTAAGCTTAGTATTATAGAGCTTAGTATTATAGAGCTTAGTATTATAGAGCTTAGTATTATAGAGCTTAGTATTCTCGAGAATAGCTTTATTATAACTATAAATATTCTTATATAAAATAGCTCTTTAGATATTTTTCTAATAGTTTTTTATAATAATATTAATATCTAAAAGTAAAGTATTAGGTTTCTTAGTTTATTTATATAATTCTCTAGTAATAATATAGTTATTAGTTTCTAAAAGCTTTATAATAAAAGCAGAAAGTTCTATTTCTATAGATTTATTTATAAATTATTTAGAAATACTAATAGAATATTTAATTTAGAAAAGGCTACTAATAGAATAACCTGAACTAATAGAAACTTTACTAGAAGCCTTAGTAGAAATTAATATAATTTCTGGTTATATAATATTCTAGGAAATTAATCTATTATATTTTTCTTTTATTATATCTTTTCTAGTAGTTTTATTACTGGTATATATATAGAGCCTATAAGATTATAGAATAGAACTTAAAGATAATAGTTAGATTACTAGCCTATATATATTTATTATTCTAGAACTTAATTAAAAAATAGCCTTTATTTAAGATTCTTCGATTTTCGGGTTTTTAGAAAGATTTCTAATATATTATTAGTATATATTTATAAAGATATAAATATCTGATTTTTCTAAGAATTCTAAAGCTTTTTGCTTTTATTATTCTAGAGTTTATTACTTGTATTTCTGAGATTCTATTATTTTAGTAATACTTATATTACTAATAGTTCTAAATTAGTTTATTTGAAATCCTCTATAGAATTAAAGAAAGTAAGCTTTAAATACTATTATAGGTATAGTATTTAGGGCTTAGAAAGCAAGATAAAAGATCTCTTATAAAAATAATTTAAAGCTAAGAAAAAGAAAACTAGAATATAGAAAATTATAAGAGAATATATATATCCTATAATATACTAGTTCTAAAAGGGCTTAGCTTTCTAAATATTTCTAGTATATTTCAAGTATATTTCTTTAGTAAAGCAGCTATATTATATATATCTAGAAAGTATCTAGTATTTAGTAAGGCATTTCAGATACCGGATATCTGGAAATTATAATATATATTATATATTTGAAATACTTTAAAGTAATATTAAATTAATATCTATTTAGGCTTTTTTAATTAGATTATAATAAATACTAGAAAGTAATTTACTAATAAGAAATTTATTTAGCTTATAAATATTATAGAAACTAAAATTAAAATTATTTCTATAAAAGCTTATAATTTTATTAAAATTATAAAATATTATTATAGCTTAATTTAATATATTTATTTTATTATTATAACCAAAATTAATAGAATTAATAAGAATACTATATTTTAAATAGCTTTTAAAACTATTAATAATTTTATTAGATCTAATAATATTATTCTAATTCTTTTAATTTATAGTATTTTATTATAAATAACTAAATATAATATTTTATTACTAATTATATTATAGTAATTAATAATATTTAAGAAAGTAATAATAGAAATTTAGAAGCTTTAAACTAGATATTAGATTATAAATATCTTAAATACTCGAAATAATTTTAGTATTATTAATATTTATAAACTTCTTTTAAATTCGAATATTCTTATATAATATAAAAAAATACTAGTTAATCTAATAATTAAAATAAACTATATAAGCTAGTAATTATTAATAGAAAGAACTATATACTAGCTTTATTATATAATAATATTATCTTTTATTTAATTTCTATAAAGTTCTTTTATATAGGAAATATTAAGGTTATTACTAATATTTCCGAACTTAAATCTATTCCCGAATTTTATAATAAAGCTAAAGGTAATATAAATATAATTTCTTTTATTATTTCTATTAGTTTACTAAAGTATAATAGAAAATACTTTTATAAAACTCTGAATTTTATAGTATTTCTATAAAATAATAACTTATATAAGAACTTTTACTAAGTTAAAGTTATTAGTTTTCTAAAAAAAAAAAGTATATTTAAAATTACTTTTAGATCTCAAATATTAAAGGAAATATATATTTTTAATTTCTAGTTTATTAATAAAATTAAAAATAAGAATATAAAAAGAAAGTTTAAGAAGTTAAAACTAGTTATTTAAGTTTATAATAATAATAAGAAATATATAATATTAATATAATTATTTACTATTTAATATATTAGCTAGAGAATTATTCTTAGTATTATTATTATAATAATAAATACTATAGAACTATATTTAATTAATAATTTTATTTAACTATAATTTTTATATTATTTTATTTTATAAACTTACTAAAGAGCTAAATCTAAATAATAATTCGGTTCTAAAAATTATAAAATTACTATATAATATACCGGAAACTAGAAATTATTAGTTTAAAACTTATTATTTCTATTATATTAATAAGCTTTCTATAAAATAATTAAATTATAATTTTTGTTTTCTTTATAATAAATAATTCTTTGAAATTATTAGCCTTTTAACTAATAATATTTTATTTATTAGAACTAATAATTTTATAAAAACGAAATAACTAAAGCTTTAAAAAGCTAGGTTTTTAGCTAAGAAATATAAATATCTTATTATTAATTATAATCTCAAGTTTAATAAAGGTATTATTTATATAAATATTACTAGAATTACTTTTATATAAAAATACTAATATAAAAACCTTTAAATTATTTCTATAAAAATACTATTATTATAAATAATAAGAGTATTATTTATTAAAATTTCTTTATTAAGAACTAATATATTACCTAATATACTAAAGAAATATATATTATATTAGTTTATTAACTAAAAGCTTTATATAACTTATTATTTATTATTTATACTATTAAATTCTCGGAAACTAATATAAAGATATTTAATAAGTGCATTTAATAGTAAATTAAGAATACTATTAGAGAATTTATATTTATAAAGCTAGTAAAAGAATTCTTATATTTAATTATTTTTATAAATACTTTATTTATAAATAATAAAGATTTCTTTTCTTAAATTAGATATATTCTAGTTCTAGTAAATAGAACTAGATATACTAATATTATTTACTAGTTCTCTATTAAATATAAGAGAGTTACTAGAAGTATTCTAGCTTTAGAACTTTATAATATAGTTTATAGCTTTAATATAGGTACTTTAGTTAAATCTATAATTAATAAAATACTAGAAATAAAATTATTACTAGTAATTTATATAAATATTTTATTAAATTAGAAATTACTTAAAAAAAAGTATCTAATAATTAATATAATATATTTCTACTAAATATATAAATAATAAGAGATTATAAAAGTTAAATAAATTAAGAAAGAATTAAATTCTACCGATTCTATAATAAAATTAAAGCTAATAAATACTTTCAAGTATTTAATTAATATAAATATTATATAATTAAATATAAAGAAATAGATTAAATATAAATAAAGCAGAAAATAGATATATAAGATAAGAGAATATTATAAAAAAGAAAGTTATATATAAAAGGCTATAGCCTTTAGTATATAACTAAAACCTTAAAAGTAATATAAATATATAAAGTATTTAGGAAATCTAATATTAGGCCAAATTAGAGAATTTATATATAATTAGAAAGAAATATTATTTTTAGTATTTTTAGAGAGTTTCTAGTATAATATAGCTATTTCTTTAGAAATTATATATATAATTACAAGATATAAGATATAAGATATAAGTAATAAAATATAAAATATAGGATATAATTATATAATTTTATATTTTATAAGTAACTTAACTAATAAACTAAATTTCTTTAGGCTTAGTAAATTTAAAAATTATATATTAATATTATAATACTATAATTCTTATTTCTAAATAATAATAACTTTACTAATCTTATATAAAAGTAATTTAAATTATTTTAGATTATATAATTATATTATATATATTAAATAATTAAATAATTAAAATATTAAAACTTAAATTATAATAGTTTATATTAATAAAGTAGCTTACCTTAAATTAATAATTAAGCTTTAGGCTAATAGTTAAGCCTTAGGCTAGAAATTAAATAAAATATATATTTAAGGCTTAAGTAAATTTTCTTTCTTATTCTAAAGCTCCCTTAGGATCCTCTTCTCTTTTTTAGCTTTAAATTATTAAAAGAAAGATACTCTAATTATATATTCTAGGCCCTAGATCTTATACTTATAATAATACTAGTTTTCTAAAAAAAAATCTATTTTTAATTTTCGATTTTTTTTTTTGGTATTTCCTATCAAAATCTGTCGGCTAATCAGAGAGACATGTTACGTAATCGATACATCATCTGCAGCGGATGTTGAGCCTCTCCTTCTTCCAACTCGATTGCGGCAGAGGAGTGTGGAGTTTCTCCCGTCCCTAGCAATCAAAACCTGATTATCCACTTATCCATCGGCACGTTCCTTTCTTTTTTGCATATTGCGCAATTGCATAGGAGGAATCGCAGCACCCTTCTCATTCAGCTATGACGCAGGGGGCATCTTATTGGATACATGCAAGCCATTTGCTGCAATCGACTACTTTTGGTTTTGAGGCTGCATTGTCGCATCAAAACGTATCTGGCATTGTTTAAGCGATACCACCTGTGATCCGCTATCGAGAAAATGAGGTTGCGCTGAGACTTGAGTTCTTGTGTAACCCCCAACGTGGGGCTGAGGCTCTGCAGATGTTTCTGGGGATAAAGGGCCCCCCAAGTTATCTAATTATCTTTCCTTCACATTTTCTCTTCCCTCACCCAATCCAACACTGTTTTCCAAATTCCAAAATGGTTGCCGGCGAACACGATTCACAGCCCACGTGCCTCAGTGAGATCGGACATACCGAAAACATCCAAAACCATGTCCTCCGCTATCTTGGATGTATTGAGCGTTGGGAGCGGGATGAGTTGTTCAAACCCGGCAATGATCTCTACAAACACGAGTACGACCATATACTACAAAGATTGAAGGAAGAGCGAGACGAACACTCTCAAGCCAAGACGAAGAAGGGCAAGGGAAAGGAGACAGTGCTGGACAAGGAAGCAGTACCTAAACACGAACCGAACTCTTCAAAGTTCGAAAAAAAAAAGCAAAAATCGATGCAATTGACAAACTAAAACAGTGGCAAAAAGCTTGCGATACAGAGATTCGTCGCATTGATTATTTGCGAGGTTGTCTTGCGAGAGATACGGAAACTAAGCAGCTCGTCCAGAACATAGAGGAGACTGCCACCAAATGGAAAAAGTCCGAACAATACAAGTATCTGGACGAGGTAAAGAACTGGCGGTTAAAGTCAGGTCGCCCGAATACGACGGCACAAGCGGGGGGGCCTATAGCTTCCGGAAGTCAGGGAAAGCGGGGGAAATACGAACCTGAGAAGGATTACAATTTACATATGATCGAGTACGAAGAAAAGGACATATGGGACGGCGAGAGTGATGGCCAACATCAATCAACTCCCAAAAAGCACCATTTCTTGGATAATAAGAAGAAAATTGGCGAGGTTTTCAAGGAGACGACTGACCTGAAGGATCCAGACGCCAATCCCCTGTATAAAGGCGACGCTCGCGGTAAACTAAGATACATCCATCTACCTGTGAACAATATGACCGTAAGTGTGTGCTGAACCCTTTCCAATGATCAGGCTACGCATCAAAGCAACTCTTTCTCCAGACGGCATGCTAACTGCGGATTTTCAGTGGGTCGAGGTACGAGTTATCTGCTCACTTTGAAGATGATTCCCCGGCTGAGCGCATTTTTCTCAATTCTAGGAAGCTATCGCTCGATCCTATGGTGAAAAGCGACCCAAATGCGATGGAATATATTGCGAACTTCACGAGAATGAGAAGACACAGTCATACATGATACTCCGTCCTCAGTTCTGGCGCGGTCAACTGCACGGCGGACGCAGCGCACCACCGCACGCCCGTCACATGCGCGCTCTTTGTGACACAGTGTCCTCAGGTACATGCAACATCTTGGAAGACATCTCTTACTCGCTAATAAGCTCTAGATCCCAAAAGCGTGGAGCAGTCACCCAAAAACATCGTTCTATTCGTAAGTTTCATAGTGATGTCCGTGGACACGTTCGGGTGGCTTACGAAGTACAATCCAAGATGCCTTATCTTCACTGGGAAACAGATCGGCAGCGGGAAAAGTTTGCGCTTGAGATTGAAAACATTACTGAAAAGTGGAAGAAGACTAAAAAGGAAGAAGAGCAAAAGAAGAAGAACAAACGAATAGATGAGAGGAAACATCTCAAGAAAGTTGTGTTCAAGCCGTGGAAACCAGCCGAAGCCGAGAAGACCAACTGGTTTGGAATGTTCCCAGGAACCAGCAAGATGGTCGGCAATGCGCCGACTAGTAATGGCCAAATCATCGCACCCGGTCCAGTTCCTCGTGACAAGGACAATAATTCCCAGAAATGGTGCCTGCCTCTCTTTCGAGATCCAATCCCCCCAGTGCCGCAGCGGCCAACCCTGGAGCAACAAGACACGGGGAGAGTTGGTACGCTTCAAACCCTAGTCAAGAGAATGGGATACGGAAAAGTAAAGGAGGTATTGCCAGTTGAAAACGGTCGAGTGAGGAGCAGCAGTCCTCTCGGCCAATATCTCATTGATGCAGCTAGATTGTACGAAGAGATGGCCAATTACCGCGACAAAAAACTCCTTCAGGATTATCTTCACGCGGAGCTTCCACTTCACCCTCGTCGAACTCTGGATCAGTCCTATTACTGGACACTCAACACAACCAAAAATCGAGATCGCGACCAAGTCGTATATCGAAGCACTAAGTCTGACAGCTTTCACCACTTTAATCATAAGACAGGAAGATGGCCGGAGCACGATTTCCAGAAGATAACTCCCGAACATGGATGTGATGCATGCCGGGGAAACATCAGGAAGGTATCAAGAGTAATCATGGTCGACCAGCTATGGATGTGGATTCTTGACGAACAGACCATTATCACCTGCTTCCCGAAACGATATGGGGCAAACAAGCAGGAGACCGACGCATCCAGCGTGCACAAAAAGTATCCGGATGAGGTTACAGAACTCGCGCCAGAACCATATTCGCTCAGTATTCGACCTCGCGCTCGTGATTATTGATGAGTGTTCGAGTACACTGTTTGATCGGGTCAAGACACGGGATCGGCAGCCCCAGGTGATGGATGCGTTCTCGGAAGCCATTGGCAATGTTGTAAGTACTCCTTTTCTCTGTTGCATACTGACAAGCCGCCTACTCACCACAATTCAGACGAACAAGCAGACGGCCGCATTCGACCGACTTTATGGCTGGACGAAGGAGGCTGCTAAAGTCTATCGAACCAAAAGCAAGATAGATCCGGAGGCAATCTCAGACCTTCATGTTCCACTTCTCGATATCTATCCCGAGGGAATTCTTCAGCGAGAGATCAAAGACATCATAGAAGAACTCGAGATCATGCTGGATATCAACCGGACTCAAAAAAAGGTTCTCAAGGACTTCATATTGCATGTTGAGCACATTCTAGATCCCAACAGACGTTTCTCTTTCCACGGTAGACCCTTGAGGAGGACCGGGACGATGAATGGGGCTGGCTCTTCAGTGTAGGTTCTCCTGATGCCCCTTCTTATTTTTGACAGTCTTCGCGTGCTCTCAGAGCGGACATTTCAGAAGAAGCCTTCCTAAACCAGACTGCTAACTTCGATGCTACTAGGAGCCAAGATGAAAGAGGATCGGACTCTCCATCGGGGTATCTGCGTCATCCTCATCAACATTCATCCTCGTTTTCGAATCACCAAGGAACCGACGAGCACACGAACAACAAAGACGAGACAGATAACAAACGTCAAATTTACGATTGGTTCAAAGTCAATGCTGAAGAGCTTGTGGCAAAGGTAGTCAAGAGAATAGAAGATTTGGAGGTACTCGTACGGACGGCTGAAAGCACCTCAAGTAGCGTAAGTCTATGCTTCGAGTTTATCTATCATCCACGCGGTTATTGCGGCTAATTTGTGTCCTGCACTTAGTTGACAGATCTGCTTGCTCTGAAACAACAACAAGCAAGTGTTGTCCAAGCTTGGCAGTCAGTTAAACAGTCTGAGGAAGCTGTTAGCCAAGGGCGGTCGATCATGATGTTTACCGTTGTTACGATTTTCTTCGTGAGTAGTCGCTTGAACCTTCGAGGTCTATGAATATGCCTGTCTTACTCATTGATCTAGCTTCCTTTGTCTTTCATGGCAAGCGTCTTCGGCATGAACGCCTCCGAATTTGGCCAAGGCACCGTCAAACTCGCCCATGAATTCAAATACATGTGTAAGTTATCCCCCGGCAAAGGCTTTTGGTTTGTTAAACTCATCTGATGAAGTTCCCATCTCTTTCCTTATGATCATACCGATATTTATCCTTGCTTTCAGCACCTGGATACGTGCCCTGATTTGGTTCACCTACAAGTACGCAGTAACACACACAGTTGCCAAGATCGGTGTATACAGCCTTTGGCTAAAGTGGGGCTTGACGAGCCGTACACTTCTAGACACCGCAGCTACAGAGACAGAGAAATTGAAGAGTGACGTCAGAGAACGGAAATGTCGCCTGCGAAAAGAGAAGAGGGAGAAGCAGGAGGAAGAATGGAAGAAACAGGAGGAAGAGTCGAAGAATAAAACTGGTCCTCAGCAGCCAAACGGCCCAAACTCCACAGGTCCACCTAGGACTCCCAGCACAGCTGTTGAGAATCATGGAACGGCAGCTCCCCGTCGAGCCGTCGAGACCGTCTAAATGCGATTTAAGCAGAACAGACATCTGAACGATATTTATCAACTGGCTATGCGAATTCGTTATGTATTTGAGGTTGAATGAAATGCATATATATCTCATAAAATACCTTTGCCTCCACTCGATGCTGCTGAATATTCCAAACAATACAGCTAATGGCCTCACAACAACCTCACACTTCTCCTATACAAGTCAGCCCCTAAAGCCTCGAAATTACTCACCTCACAATGATATTACATATACGAGGAAGGGTGATAGCGAGAAATAAAACACCAACTTATGGACCCATCAGAGGTGAAGGGGGACGACCTCCTCATTTGCAGTCCAACTGTACTTGGGTTTGGCCATGGCAACAAACTATGGGGTGAGCGCCTTATCTTTTCTGTAAGGTATCAAGAAGTCCCATCCAGCTAATAATGCATTAATATAACTGAGTTTGCTATTAATAATATTAAAGATATTAAATATTATTTTGAGGCTTTTAATTATCTTTAAATATTTAAAAGAAAAAGAAAGCTATTTATTTTCTTTTTAAGATTTATATAAAGCAGGCATTTATTTATTTATTTAATAATTTTATAATAAAGAAAGAATAAGACTTTAATATATTCTTAAAATATAAATTTTATTATTTATTATTCTCTAATTATATTAAAATATATATATTAATAGATTACTAAATATAAATAAAACCTTTATTATAAAGGCTATAACTATTATAAATATAATATTATAGATTTAGAAAGCAAAATAGAAAATCTCTTATAAAAATAATTTAAAGCTAAAAAAAAGAAAACTAGAATATAAAAAGCTATAAAGAAATATATATATCTTATAATATATTAGTTTATAAGAGACTTAGCTTTTTAAATATTTCTAATATATTTTAAATAAATATTTTTAATAAAATAATTATATTATATATATTTAGAAAATAATAAAATATAAGTAATAAAATATAAGTAATAAAATATAAGTAATAGAATATAAATAATATAATATAAATAATTATATTAGCTAATAAGATTAAAAGCTAAATTATAATATTATTTTCTTTTTTAAAATAAGCTTATTTTTAAGCTTTATAAAAGCTATTAATCTATTTAGTTTTATATTATTTTTCTTTTAAATTCTTAAATAAACTAGTATTTTATATATAAATATTATATATTAGAAATAAATACTTTTAATATATAACTTAGAAGAATTTATTATTATTTTTATATAATTTTAAGCAAGTATTATTTTTTATATAATTTAACTAATATTATAAGTTTTATAAAAGTTCTAATATATTAATATTATTATTATAAAAGTATTATAATATTAAAACTAGATATTATATTAGATTTTAGATTATTTCTTATTAGCTTAATTATAATAATTTATTTAATATTATATTTTTATTATTATTAGATTAAGGCTTGTATTTATTTTTTATATTATAAAAGAACTTATATATTAGTATTATTTTAAACTTATTTATCTTTATAATATTATTCTTTTTATTAATAAAAAAGTATATATTTATCTTTTATAATTATTACTTTATTCTAGACTATTATAATAGACTTTTTTAATAAAATTTCGG
Source organism: Hyaloscypha bicolor E (assembly GCF_002865645.1). Classification (NCBI taxonomy): domain Eukaryota; kingdom Fungi; phylum Ascomycota; class Leotiomycetes; order Helotiales; family Hyaloscyphaceae; genus Hyaloscypha; species Hyaloscypha bicolor. The sequence continues at coordinate 1,724,248 of NW_020194684.1, read as the reverse complement.
ATTATAGAATTAATTAATAAAACTTAGATTATATTAATTATTTTAAATAATATTAATAGTAATAATATAGATTTATAAAATAAATCCCTCTTTTAAAAAGATTATAAAGTTTTAAATAAAATAGAATAAAGAGTATTATAAGATACTAAGCTAGAATTATTAGAGACTTAAAATTTAGATAATAAAAAAGTTCTAAATATATTAAAAATAATAAATAATAAAAATCTAAAATAAAAGAATATATATATATAAAATAAGATATCTTAATTCGAATAAAAGTATAGAAAAACGAGAACTTGATTTATATAAGAACTATTATAATTAGTAATTTCTGGACTAATATTTAGCTAAACCAAGTTCGAGAAAATACTAAGAATAGATTAAAGAAAGGCCGAACCCTATTTACTCTTTTTAATACATATATAATAGTTATACTAAGAGGCTATATTATAGTAGGAGAGCTAGAGAGCAAATGACAAAGTATTAGATAAGAGATATTAATGTTTTGATGCGGCCGCATATGCTTATTTCGGCTACTTTTTTTCCATGCAGAAGAGATGCCTTTCAATCCCGTACTGTTGCGGCCCGCTCAGTCGATATGCTTGACGAGACCTTGATTCGCGATTGATTCCTTTAACAAGAACCACAGCTCGAGTCTCCGGCACCGTTATTGTTACAACATTCAAAGAAGCCATCCCCATCAATCGAGTAATGAAGAGCTGCTATGCACTGAAATTATAGTTAATGAAAAAGATAATATTAAAGTTAGTTTTACTATATTCTAGAGAATACTAACATAGTTACCTGGGAACTGGGCCGCAGCTAATTCATATATATAATACATATTACCTAAAGAAATAATTAGCCTGGTAAAAAAGGGAAATTTTTATAGAAGAAGAGGGGACTGTACAATAAAGAATCATACCGTACTGATTAACCAAAGCCTGGCAACAAGGGAAAGTAGCGCTATTAATTAGGTTGGCAGAGCCTGTCGATTCTTGGCAAGTACAATAGCTATGGTCTCTTGCTAAGCTTAACCTATAGGTTCATATATTTAGTAATTATATTTATATTTCATAATAAGATAGACTAACCTAGAAAAAAGAAAGATAAGAGTAGTAATAACCTTCATTTTTACTAATAACAAAATATTATAAATATTAAAGGATACTATAGTAGTAGTTATTATTAGATGAGTTCGAATAGAGAGATTAATAATAGTAGAATGAAATGAATAGTATGATATAAAAACCAAAAAAGCTTAACTAACTCTTTATATATCCTTTATTTTATAAGGTATTTAATAGTAGATAATAAAATAATAGATAAATCAATGAAGTATAAGAACTACAGATATTAGATTTGATGTAGAACTAATTTCTGTCTCTCCTAAGAGGTCTAGAGAGGTCTCTTATAAATCGGCGACCACGTGTGCTAACTATAGTAAGTTGGAAGTAGGTGCTTCCCAGGTCCCTGCCAACTGCCGAAGTTCCCCTCTTTCACATGCCATCACATGCAACCGAGGTTTCTACCCGTCGGATGCCGTTAATATCACGTGCAGTCTCTATATACATTATATATTTTGCCTCTAAATAGCTTGGTATTATAACGGCAAAGGGTAAAAGTTATAGAGACATATAAGATTAAACCTTTCTAAGGGTATAATACTAGAGCTATTAAATGTCCTCGGCTTTATTCATTCTACCATAATTAATGTAATAAAAAATTCATATAAGAGACTTAAACCTAAAGTTATAATAGTATTTTAATAAAGCTATAATTAAAATAAGACAAAACTATAATCAAGTAAAGTATTTACTATATTGTATTAACTTGTGAGGCGCACAATAGCAGGGTGCTATACAAGTAGTCAAGGTAAGGGGTAGGAATCCAAGGTAAAGTATGGAGTGAAGCGTGGAAGTATAATTGATTCCAAGAACTAGTTCCTATCAAGAAACTAATCAATGCCCATTTCCAAAGCTCGCATGCCTTTATATATAGAATCTAGTATTCCGCTAGATGTACGGAAGCACTAGTCCCAATTAGGGAATGCGAACCCATATAAGTACTAGCCCAATTAGGCTACCAAATCCAGCTGGACGCTCGCTATTAATATGCGTATTACATCGCCTCTCTCTCTGGGCTCTGGTCCCCAAGAGCCTAGGCTCTATACTCTCGCATGCCCTTCGTACGCCCTTCGTATCGCAGGCTCCACGTACCATAAGCTTCATATGCCTTCGCAAGCTCCATATACTCCATGCCTTCGTACTGCAGTATGCCTATTCGGGTTCTCAGAACCAGGGAAACCACCTTTGTGGACAAAACCCAGCTCCACACTTCACTTGCCAACTGCTCTGCTCTACCAATTCGCTTTATATTCGTTCGTACGGTGGTTTTTTGTACTTGGTTCTAGGGTGTTTTGTGCTTCGTACGTTCGTACTACTTTCGCATTGCTTTCGTAGTGCTTTCGCATTGCTTTCGTGCCTATGTGATGGCCACTGCCTCCCTCTCTGGAACGTCGTCCCCAACGATTAGCCATTGCTTTGTTTCTGGGATATATACTTAATAGCTCTCAAATCAATCGCTCTCAAACTGCTACTCTCAGGCGTTCGGCCAGCTCCCTTGATCTACTGAATACCTGTAGATACCAGATTACTAGCTCTAAATACATATAATATATGGGTTCCAGGCTATTAAAACACTGGCCATTAGTATAGTCAGTCATACCCAATAGCTCTATAATGTCCGTAATAGCCCAGTATATTTAAAGCTTACCTAAAAAGTATATTATTAACTAGTTCTGGTATTTGGAGGCATAATGCCCTTTCTCTTGATACTTGAAACAAATACCTTGCCGACACCTGCTACTAGTATGGTTCCTACTATAATATCGACAGGCTCCCGCTCGCTCAGGGCTTCCTGCTCGCCTAGGGCTTTCCCCCTTGACTTGCACCCCTCTAGAGGCCCTGGAGGGCCCAAATAACCGATCCGCGGTCTCAATCGAACGTACTAGCTGGAGCATCTCTTTTCATATATATAGCGGCTGGCCCCTTCTCGATATCTCAGTCTATAGCTCCCGCCATAGCCCTGAAAATAACGCATCTGCTAGCCTTCGCTTATTAGTATAGCCTAATTCTCGCTCGTATACTTGTAATTTAGCTGCAAAATCGTCCGTCGTTTGGCCTTCTTATTAGTAGGCATTTTTATATGATTCCATAGCACTTATTTGCTGATTATTAATATTGCAGATCGACTCAAAAAGGTATATTTTAAACTGCTCCTATATAGTATGTACTAAGGCCCACAGCTAGCTAGTCGACAAAACAGAGAAGCGAGATTTGATTTTCTAATTTTCGATTTCTGATTTTCTGATTTCTAATAACCGTATATACCTGCCCCTCTATTTTTAGGGTATGCCTCACTATTACTCTAGTAATTTAGCGCTTATATTACTAAAAGTGCTTTATAATAGTAATATATAGCCTGAACTTATAATATATTAATACTATTAATACTTTATTTAATTATATTAAAATACTATAATATTTTATAAATCTTTTACTATATTATAATACTATTATTAAATGGGCTTATATAAACGTTTCCTATAAAGTAATTATAATAAGATTAAAAGATTTATAAAAAATTAATATTAATGCCCGTATAATTAAATACTAACTATAAGAATAGAATATTTAAGTATATACTCAAATAATAAATATATCTTTTCTTTATATATAGATTATAATCCTATATTATCTGGGAAATATAAATAAAGAAATACTTAAGAATTTTAAGAATTATAGCTATATAGCTTTAATTACTAGAGTTATTTATATATATAAGAAACTTAGTCTTATTTATTATATAACTATAATAAATAAGTAAGTAGCAAATAAATAACTATTTATAATACTATAAAGTAAACTAAATAATAGGCAGATTATAGATTATAGATAGTAGTATTTATATATATACTTCTATTAATAAGGTTTACTAGTAATCCGGTTAGCCTTTTTATACTTTACTATTTTACTCTAGTTTAGAAAATTAGGGCCTTATTTACTAATATATTTTATTATTTATAAGAAGAGCTTATATATAATATTATAACTTCTAAATCCCGAAGTAATTATATTATAAATATAATAAATATAGTTTAAGAAAGAAAAATATATTATATCTAGTTTAGACTAGATTTAATTAATTAATAAATATAATAAGCTATTATTATTTGAAATCGAGATATATATTTATATTAATATTTATTTATATAATATTATCTATTTAGTTATATAATAATATCTTTAGATTTATACTTAAATAGGCTATTATTCTTACTTTTTTAGGGCTAATTAAGACTTTGAATTTTCTTTTATTACTAAAGTATACTTTATATTCTTATAGATAGCCGATTTATTAGTTATATATATAGAGAACTACTTTATTTCTGGGAAAAGTACCGAGAATTAGTAAGTTAAATTCTAGTAATAAGAGCTTTAGAAAAGCTAGTTATACTAGTAGTATATAAGTAATTCTGTTTCTTTATATCTATCTCTTATTTTTTCTATTATTAAAAAAAAGTATTAGATACTAATAATTATACTATTTTTTATTAAGGCTATTAGATCTAGTATTATAATACCGGATTATATAACTAATTCTAATTAGTATATATAGAACTACTTTTAGGAACTAGTCTATACCGGAAGTTATAATTACTAATACTTATAAAACCGAATTACTTTACTAGTACTTTATATATAATAGATCTAAAATAAGATATATAGATTTATAAACTTATAAAATATTTATAGAATTAGAAAAAACAGATCTAGGCCTAATATAATAGCTAGTAAGCTATTTAGACTATATATAAAGCTTCTAGACAGGATATAATACTAGACTTATTTTATAAATATAAAGCTTTATAATATAATTCTTAATAATTATTTAGTTTAGAATAAGTAATATAATTTTATATACTAATATAAATATTAATAAGTTTTTATTAAAAGAAATACTAAAATAGTATTATTAGAAGCTTATATCTTATAATATAAATATAGCTAATATTTATATAAGAAATACTAATAGAAATAATAATTAATTATATATTTAAACTTATTACTAGCTCTAATATATAGTTCGAATATATATAGCTTTAGGATAGCTACTAATATTAGAAGAATTCGAGAAGCTAACTAGTAAATATAATACTATTATTATATGAAATAGAATTCTTAAATAAGTTATTCTAATAAATATAAAATATATAAGTAATATATAGGCCAGAAAAATATTTATATAGTTTCTAATAATCTAGAACTTTATTTAGAAATAGCTTTTTATTAATAATACTTCTAATAATATAAGATAATTAAATAAGCCAATTATAGAATAACTAGATATATTAAAATAAGTATTATTTATTATTAAATATATTATTTTCGAAACTTTCTTTTTACTTTTAAGAGTAATACTAATAAAATTATTAAGTTCTTTTATTATATAAATATTCTATATCTTTTTTTCCAGAAATATTTACTATATCTATTTCTCTAGTTATTATTACTATATAGCTACTAGATACTATTTCTGCTTTACTCTAGGCTTCTCTTACTTTAATAACCTTATAACTACTTTTATTATTATTTTCTTTTATTATAAGCTATATTATTTAATCTAACTACTTTTCTAGTAATATTTATATTACTATATAAGCTTAATAGACTATAAATATAAGAGTTATTTAAGCTATTATCTAGGCTATAGCTTCTTATACTAGTAATAGGTTATCTAAAGCCCTTTAAAGTCTTATAAATTAAAATATAGCCGGATCTAATCTTATGAAATTATAGATTATAGTTTTATAACTAGTTCTCTATAAATAAGTATTTAATAATATAAAGAATTAAAGAGCTAAATAAAGAACTATCTAATTTTCTAAAGAAGTTAGTAATAAATTTTTTTATATTTCTTTTATTAGATTCTTTATATAAATTCTAATAAATGTTTCTTAATAAGTGGCTTTTAATTTAAAATAAATAATCAAGTCTTTTTTATTCTTTCTAATATATTTTCTTAGTAGTTATTTTCTTATTTCTTTTTTATATTAGTAAATTTATCTACTATTATTAATTTATTAATAATATAAATAAACTAGTATTTTATACTAGTTCTAATAATAAAAGAGCCTAAGAACTTATAGTTTTACTAGATTTTATTTAAATTATCTTTAATTTTTTTAATTATAGTATATATCTAGACTTTAAAAATATCTGAATAATTTTTCTTATTTTATACTAGAATAAAATTATATATAAAGATCTCTATTTTAAAGTTACTTATAAAAAGCTAGAAAATACTTAGAAAATATAATAATTTAAGGAGATTAAATAATAAACTAAAAAGGCCTAGAGAGCCTAAAAAAATATTATTTACTAATATAGATATAAGACTTTAAAAGTAAGAAAGAATCTAATAAACTAGTAAGTAAATAAAAATATATATATAATTCTTTTTTTTAATTCTAGCTTTTATTTTTTATTTCTTTTATAGACTCTTATTTTTAGGTTTAATTAACTTATATATATTAGAATTCTTCTCTATTTATTAATCTCTAGAAACTATAAAATAATATAGAAAGTATTATTAAAGCTAATTCTAATAGTAATAATAATAATATTAAAGCTATTAATAATAATAATAGTAATAGGCTATTAGATTCTTTTTTAATTTTATTCTTTTTCTTTTAATAAAGAGAACTATAATTAATCTTATAAACTATATAAGTATTATTTTATAATAATAGATATATTAAAAATATAAATATATTATTTCTTTTTCTTATTAAATATAAAGAATTAATAAATATAATATCTTTAGCTTTATAAATAAAACCTAAAGTATTCGGGCTATTACTAGTACTTTACTTATTATACTAGACAGAAATCTAACTATTATTATTAAATTCCCTAGGCTAATTAACCTTATTTCTTTTAAGTAAATCTATTATATAAGGTCTAATAAATTATATATAAATATTTACTAAGATTAAAGTAATTAAGAAAAAATAGGCCTAATATCTAATATACTTTTTCCTGTATTTTATAATTAGCTTAGTACTATTTTGAGTCTTATTTCCTTATAAATATATATATATTTGAAATTTATAATTAATACTTTAAAGTAATATTCTTTAATTAGTTCTTATATAATTTAAAAGTCAGGCTTTATAATACTCAAATTTATTTAAATTTATAAAGTCTTATAATTATTAGAGCCTTTATAATCTTTTGCCTTTTGAGTTTAATACTTAAACTATATTATATACTTTGCTTTTAATATAGAGAAAACTTTTAAAAGTCTAGAGTTATAAAGGAATTTTTATATTAAGAATATATTAAAAATATATTATATTATAATAATGAAATTACAGGTATTTATATATAAATATATAATATATTAGACTAGCTATACTAAAAACTATACTATATTTATATATAAAGTTACTAATTACTTTATATTAATACCGGACCTATATAGTTATATAATTTTATATAATTAGCTAATTATAGAAAAGCTCTAAAGCCCGAAACTTATAAAGAGTTTTAAGGGCTTTAAGGCTTCTGAACTATTACTAGTATCCGGTATTCTTTAGGAAAAAAATATAATATATTCTATAATAAGTAATTTGTTATAAACTATTTAACTTTTAAGTTAAATAGAAAATCTAAAGGCCGGGCTTATAATTTAAGTCTTATTAAGATTATTAAAGTTTTTACTAGCTAGTACTATAGATTTAATATAAATATTACAGGAATTCTATTAGTTTTATTCTAATTTATTTAGAAAACATATATAGTATATTATTATATTTGTTTTTCTAATATTTATATATAATTCCTGAGAACTAAACTATTATCTAAAAGAAAAGTAAGAAGGCTAGACTAATATCTTTAAAAACCAAGGCTTTAATAAATTTATCTAAAAAAGCTTACTAATTCTTCTAAAGATAACTCAAGCTCTAATAAGCTAGAAAATTTTAAGTTTATTATATATTATAACTTATATAACTAGAAATAGAAACTTGAGTTTATTATATATTATAACTTATATAACTAAGGACAGGAACTTGAGTTTATTATATGAAATTACTTATATATAGAGACTTCTATTATAAACTTCTTATTTAAATTAATTAGTTAAATCTATTTTTAATACTAAGTCTTTATTAAAGTAATTTCCTATTTCTAGAAACTTTAGATAAAATAGCTAATAAGTTTCTTAGCTATTAGCTAAGACTTATTAGTTAGAAAATCTATAAGTAATAAATAAGATTATAAAATAGAACTTCTCTAATTATAATATTAAGATATTTTATTATAATATAAAGTAATTAGATATAGAAGCCTTATTAAATATAATATATCTCGAGTTATAAATAATATTTTATAAGATATAAGAAGTCTTAGTATTTAACTAGTATTATAGTCTAGCTCGAAAATACTTATTATTTTTTATATTTAATTTAATAGAAATAAGAAGTACTTATATTTTAATTCGAGAAATAACTAGAACTTTTATATAAACTTAAAGTAGCGGTTTACTTTATAGAAAGAAAATAGACCAGAATTACTTATATTATATTAATCTTTAGAAGAAGTTATAGTAAATATTATAATTTCTGAAATATTCCTAAGAAAGCTTTTCTAAACTAAAGTAAGCTAGTTTATAATCCCGAAAAATCTATAGAAATCTTATATATCCGAGAGTATAAATACTTAAGATAAATACTATTTGAGTTCTAACCTATAATAAAAGAAAAGTAAAGTATATAAAACAAAATATATAAAGTAAAAATAAAATAAAATATCCGGGTATTTAATAAATAGAAAGCCTAATTATAAGTTATAAGAACTAGTACTAATTAGATATATATATAGTAATATTAAAGAAGAAGTAAGATAAGAAAAACTAAAAAATAAATTAGTATATATTTTATAAAAGTAAATAGAAAGATATCTAAATAACTTGAAAATAAGAAATATATATTAAAGAAATCGAGATTAGAGAAAAAAGAGCTATTTCTTATAAAAATAAGTTAGTATATATTCTAAGATAAAGAATAAAAGATATTTAGTAATAGCCTAAAGGCTTTTATAAATATTAAAGAAAAAGAGAAAATATTAAAGTTTAGAGAAATCTAAATAGAAATTAACTTCTTTTTTAGAAGTTTGAGAAAGAATATTTCTAAAGGACCTAAAGATATAAGAGATATTAGAAAGAAAGAAAAGATATTAAAGTTCAAAGAGATCTAAATAGAAATTAGTTTCTTTTTTAGAGATTCAAGAAAAAGTATTTCTAAAGAGCCTAAAGGTATAAAAGATATTAGAAAAGGGAAGAAAGAATCTAAAATTTAGCTTTCTAAGAAGTAAGTAAGTTAAAAACTTATAGTATAAAAGTTCTAAATAAAAGTAATTCGGAAATAGTAGTTAGATACTAGCTTTAGTATTATTAGTAGAAGTATTAAAGGAAAAGAGGTTTAGAAAAGGAATTTAGAGAAGAAAAGAAAGATTATAAGGTAATTAGATACTAGCTCTTAGTATTAATAGTAGAAGTATTAAAGAAAGAGGAGTTTAAAGAAGGGATTTAGAAAAGAGGTTTAGAGAAGAAATTTAAAAGAAGAATTTAGAAAAGGAATTTGGAAGAAGAATTTAGAGAAAGAAAGAAAGATTATAAGGTAGTTAGATACTAGCTCTTAGTATTAATAGAGGTATTAATAAAAGTATTAATAGAGGTATTAATAAAAGTATTAATAGAGGTATTAATAAAGGTATTAATAAAGGTATTAATAGAAAAGGTATTAGTAAAAAATAGAAGCTTTTAATATTAATAGTAAAGTTAAAAAAAATATAAAAGAAAAATAGAGGTTTTAGAATAAAGATAAAATAGAATTATAGTTTTATAGAAAATAAAGATACTAGTATAAAATAGTTATATTATTATATAATTCCATATTTACTTTTATTATTTATTAAAGATATATATTTTTTAGAAGAAAATATTACTTAGAATTTTTAAGTCTCTCTAATTTAATAATTATATATTCGAAAAATAAGAAATAAATATAATTATATATATTAGAATAAGAGAATTTTTCTTATCTAAAAATTATAATTATAGTATTACTAAATATAGAGATATAGAAGTTTATATAATAAGCTATATATAGAAATTTAAGGAAATTTAAATTATCTCGAATTATTTATAATTAGTAAAGTAAATTAGCTAACTATATAAGTTAAATATAGTTTAATTATTATTAGTATATTTTGGCTTTTATAAGTTAATAAAAAAAAGAATATTTATATCTTTATTTTTATAATTATAATATCTAAAATTATAATTTTTTTAATATTTAAATATACTTAATCTAGAGCTATTAAGTACTAATATTTCCATTTTCAAGTATTATTTATTATAAATTTATTTGGGTTTAAATAATTATATTAAATATATATTTTTATATCCTAAAAATAAATAATAAAGATATAGCTATATTAGCTTTAATCTTAGCCTTAATCTTAATCTTAATCTTTTTCTAAAAATAACTTTAATTTTAATATATAATACTATTATTAAAGCTTTTTTTTATTAAAGATATATTAAATATAACTTTAAGTAATAGTTCTAGTAAAAGCAAAAGTAATAGAAAAGATAATAAAGCTATAAATAAGTAGAAAAATAATATTTATAATATATTCTCTAATAATTCAAACTTAGTCTATAATATTCTCTTCTATTAATATATTTAATTAATAAATTTCTTTATTTCTTAATTTTCTCTTTATATATAACCTTTTTTCCCTCTTTTATAATAATACTTTAATCTTTTTATATTACTTAATAATACTATTAAAGTAATAAAGCAAATTAATAATAAGACTAAAGTTAGAGAAATAAAGCTATACTAAAGTAAGAAGCTAAAGAAATTAGAGAAAGTAAAACAAATCTAGAAATAAGCTTAGTATATATTTACAGAACTAAATTCTCTTAAGTTTATACTACTTATAATAATAATAAGAAACTAAGAGGCTCTTTTAAATACTATATAGTTATAGAAGGCAAATTTAATAGTACTTATATAAATTACAGATATAATAATAATAGTAAAGTCTATACTTTCTATTAACTTAATACTAATTCTACTAAGTCTAGAAAGCCTTATTCTATATCTATAAAACCCTTTATACTAAAGCCTTAACTACTTATAAGATATAGAAAGCAAGTATAAAGACAGATATAAGATTAGAAGGCAATAGGGAAGAAAGTTATAGTAGAGGAGGGTAAGAATACTAGAGAAGAAGGAAATAAAGAAGATATAAATAATTCGAGTAATATAGGTAGTATAGAGGATATAGAGAGTAAGGGAGATAGAGATATGCCTCGTAATCTATAGGATTTGCCTTACGGACTATGCAAGCTAAGGGGGGGCTAGGAGTAGTCGAGAATAAGGCGTGTATACTGTACTTCTTTTTTTAGTAAGATATGGGGCGGGGGGGGATGCAGGCGCGAAAATCAAAAAATCAGAAAATCACTTTTCGCTTCTCGGTTTTGTCGACTAGCCCGCTAATGGCCTCAGTAGTATGCCCTGGACCTCCTGCATTCTCCTCAAAAACGCTCCACTGGCGGTACGGCTTCGACTCAAATGCTAGAATATAGTAGTCGATTTTGGACGTATTATCTGGATAATAGTACCCGCGATTAAGGCGAAATTGACGCTTTGCCCCTGAAAGGAAATCCTGGGCTTCTTGTATGTCTTTGCCATAGTAGGCTGGTAGCTCTCGCATTCGTGGGGGTGGGCGTAACGAGCCCGTTCTCACTAGTCTGCGCGTACAGGGCAATTTTCAGGCAGATTCAGGCACCCCAAACTCGCTTATAGGCTTCCCAAAACCAAACTCTACGAAAACACTTAATTATTATGAGATAATGAATAAATAATCACGACTCAATATCCAGGGCCTAAGAGGTAAAGTAATTAAAGTATAATTTCATTAATTTATTTTCTAGGAATTTAAAGGTTTCAAATTTGAAATATACCTAAAATGCCCTGTACGCGCAGACTAGTGAGAGCGGGCTCGTAAGGCTCTCTGCTCTTGCGAATCGCTCGCGCGGTGACGTCTTTGCCCTCCTGCAGGCTATTCCGGCTATTCCGGACGTTCCGTACGCTCCGTTAAGCTCTCTGGTGTGTTTTCTGAAGTTATTTTTGATAAAATCGTAGAAATTATAAAAATCGTAGTATTTCGGGTGTCTTTCGTACTTCTGGCGGGCTCCTTTTGTACCGAACTGAGCTAAATCGTAGATTTTTTTTCGTGCTTCTGGCAGGCCTTGATTGCTCCGTAGCGAACTGCTCCCCGCAGGTTAGATCGATTAGCATGTGAGGCGTATAATAGCAGGGTGCTATGCAAGTAGTCAAGGTAAGGGGTAGGAATCCAAGGTAAAGTATGGAGTGAAGCGTGGAAGTATAATTGATTCCAAGAACTAGTTCCTATCAAGAAACTAATCAATGCCTATTTCCAAAGCTCGCATGCCTCCATATATAGAATCTAGTATTCTGCTGGATGTACGGAAGCACTAGTCCCAATTATGGAACGCGAACCCATATAAGTACTAGCCCAATTAGGCTACTAAATCCAGCTGGATGCTTGCTATTAATATGCGCATTACATAACTCTATAACCAATTTCCGCATTTCAGGTTTCTACTTGGGTTTCGCTTCGGTTAGCAATTTATTAATTTTTAAAATTAAGTCTTAAGAAAAAAATAGTTCGGTCCTTTTAATTATAAACCAACCGACCCACTAATTTTTCGGCTATACTAATTAATGGGTTAATTAGGTTATAGTTAAAAGGGCCGAATTCCGTATACAAGATACTACTTATTTAAAGCAGCTACCTTAAAGTATTTCACTTATTATATTATAATATATTAGTTATAAATTATAACGGGCAGCCAAATTCACAATTATAAGCTATACAAGCAAGAGAGTTCAAGGGAGCTCAAAGCTTAAAAGTACTAGTAATTAGTAGGACTTGTGCCAAGAGAATAGAGTAATCTTTATTTCCTAGAATCTACTTGAAACAATCGCATATTGCAAAAAATTTAATTCTAGAAGTTAAATTATACTGAGATTAATCTGCTATCTAATATGAAATTTAAAGTATGTAATAATTAGGGTTATATAACTTCTCTCTTCCTCTTTTTTATATAAGGTCAGAGTAATACTAATAAGTAAGATAGCTAGCTTCTCTAAGAATACTTTTTATATAAAAACTATTTATATATCTATTATAAAGCAGTATCTCTATACTTCTTAGTCTCTTGTCTAGTATATTCCAATAATCTCTTCTTTAATAAGGTATGACTAGGAAGTTTTTATCTTTATTCTTTATACTAAATCTAATATTCTTAATATAGAAATGGAACTAAGTGTATTTTAGCCGATATAATGCATCTATAATCTTCTCTTTACGTGGCAGTGGTTTTCATCGTTCTCGGATTCACTTTTCACACAAATAAGAATGGGCTTGCTAGAAGTCTCACTGAGAAGAGCCTCACATATACGAAGCCTGGCCAGGCGAAGTCAGCTAATGCAATTCACCAGCTTGTAGGCCGGGACACCTCAGCAGACGGGATTTGCAATGTCATTTACAATTGCCCGACCGCTGGTACAGGCGTAACCATTTTTCGGTTTAGCGGAACTGTTCAACAAAACCAGAATCAGGGTGGCACGCTCAGCTGCTCCCCGTTCACTGGACAAGGTCTTCTCATTTCGCGGGTTCCCGACAAAACTTTTTCTATATTTCCTGCCCATCTCGGCGTGGATTGGACTGTATCCAAAACCCTGCGAGTTGCCGATCAGGTGTGCCTCATTAATTGGACTTTCTCGGTCAGGGCGTACATGCCAACTCCCAATTTCCTAGCCTTTACGCCTATTAATAACCATCAAGTCAAGGAGGTTTGTGCCACAGTAGGGGATGTATGTAGTCAACCAACTCTTGTGTCTTGTACGACTAGCCAGGGCACTGGTTATTAATAGTATAGCTATGTTAGAGAATATGCAGGACGAGTATTGGAACTATGGCTTTTTAATGAACGAAATGAATACCAATCCCAGCTTTATAATTCATCTCGTATAATATTTATAGAATTCATATTCAATTCATATAAATCCTGACTTTTCATGAATAATTCATGAAACTATAGGTTTATAGTACCAAAAGGGGGGTATTTCCTAACCGGGCTAGCGAAATAGTAAATATTTCCCGAATATGCAAAACTCTTGCTTTTGCCATTATAATTGCTACTACTATTACCGTTCGTACATAGACTTAGGGATTAATACGAGTATGCCCGGGATATAACAAATCCGCTTGCATGCCTTATGGCCCAAGCTCGGTTACATTACGTGAAGCTTGGCACTCAGCTATATATAGTTTCGCAAGCTCTTATACTTCTTTGCTCTTTAGTTTAGTATTCTCAATTCATATACTCGTTATATCTCTATAGCTATAGCTTAGTCTTTACTATTATAGGAGGTATTTAAGTAAGAGGCCTATAAGTAATACCCTTAAAAGAGTATTTAAGTATAGGTATATTTGTATTATATATAAATAATAAAAGGTTTTTAAGAATATATTTTAAAGAGAAGTATATAATAAGAAAAAAAGAAAAGGCTTTTCTTAAAATAAAAACTATATAATAATTAGAGCTTTTATTATTAGTTTATAACTATTATAGATTTTTTAAGACCTTGATTTTATATAGAATTAGAAGAATAAATAATTTTATTAGTTATTATATATATAATTCTCTTTATTAGATTAGCTTAATTATAAAAGTATATAAATCTTTTATTAAACTATATATATTTTATACTTTGGATATCTTAATTTATATTAATTTTATTCTTATATTTTAAAGCTTATTTAATATTTAATACTATTTTATTTATATAATTATTAGTTATAAACTAGTTTAAATTATATAATAATTTAATATTTATTTCTATATATTAAAATATAGGTACTTCGAATTAAAATAACTAAAAATCTATAAATATATAAAAAATTATATTTATTTTAATTTTAATTATATTATATATTTCTCTTAAATACTTTTAATCTATTAATTCCGAGAATTATTAGTATATTATTATTACTTCCTTGAATTTATAAAGGGCTCTCTTTTAATACTATAATAGATCCTTTGACTTCTAATATTACTATTAAGCTTTTTTTATTTTTTAAACTCGTAAAATAATTAGATATAAATATCCAGGTTTTATTATAATACTAAAACGTTATTCTTAGTCTTATAGTAACCGGAGTAACTTATATTATATAATATTACTATATAGGCTAATATCTTCTCTAATTAAGTAATTAAGGATTTTTATTAGAGGTAGTATACTTATAGTAATCTCGGTAAAATTATAATAAATTATAGCTACTAAAGAGTAGCTATAATATTTGTAGCTATATATAGCAGATCCTGCCGGAAACCCCCGCTTCCCGATATCCTCTAATTAAGTTAGAGCAAAAAGTAGCCTATATATAGCTAATATAGGCCATTTCTTTTCTTGGGAAAATGCTTTCATATAATAAACTTCCGACTTTTTACTTCCGGCTTTTACTTCTTCTCTCTTTATATTCTATCTATAATACTATATAATAAGCTTTGAAACTGGCTTTGCCCCAAAATACTCTTTTATAAAGTTTCTCCTCTACTTTATTTACTAACCCCTGCTTGCTTCTTGAATATATAATTAAATAATATATTTAACTATAATATATTATAAAATAAATGCATTCTATAAAACCCATATTACTTAAAGAAGTTCGATTCTATAGAAAGATAAATTAAGTATAGTCGAGAAATAGAACTTTGAGACTTTACTTAGTATTCTAAGCTAGCTTTTTATATATTAATAGAAAATACTTTATCCGGACCAAAATTAAAATAAATATATTCCGGTATTAGTACTTCTTTATAATACTAAATAATTAGCCCAGATCTTTTTATTTTATTATTTCTCTTAATTATTTTCTTCTTTAATACTATTATATATTTATTATTCTATTACTAGCTATATTTTTTTTAATTATTTAGCTAGATTAAATTCTCTAGATATTTATATTAATATAGACTAGATTTCTGTTTTTCTAATAATTTTATAAGTATTCTTTTTATTAGTAGTTTTATAAGATATTTTTCGAAATTTATAATATTTATTTCTAATTTATATTAATATAATAAATATATATAATAATATATAAATAGATATTAGATATTATAAATCTAGTTTCTTATTTTAAATAAAGCTTATTATTAGAATTATATGAATTATATAAGATTATATAAGATTATATTTCCTAATTAAATAAAAGGCTTTATATATTTAACTAAATACTTGGAAATATATAAAGAAATACTTTTAGCTTTAGAAAGAAATATTAATTAATCTTTTACTAGAATTAATTCTTGAAATTAGTTATATTTACAAGTATTACTTTATAGTTTATTTATTTTAATTACTTATATATTACTTTACTATTATATATTTTATATTCTAATTAATTTAATTTTTAGAAAATAGTTTATTATAAGATAATTAAGTCATTAATAAATAAAATTATTAATAGTTAAAGTATTAATTAAAAGAAGTATTTTTATTCTTATTAAAGTAATTTAATTAGATATTTAGAAAAGTATTTAGTTAGGTATTCTTTATATTACTTAATTAAAAAAAGAAAAAAGAAAACAAATATTTCTAGAACTAGCTAGTAAAATAATAATAATAAAGAAATTAATAGTAGCTTGCTATTATATTACTAAATTAGAAATAGAAATATAATAGAAAAAGAAACTAGAAAAATTAGAAGCTTAGATTTATTATTTTAAAAATATTTAAATATCTAATATAAAGCCTATTATATTTCTAGTAATATTATTAGTTTAAAGAACTTTAAAAACTCGAGAATTATTAATTTATAAAAAAAAGAATATTAAAGAAATCTAGAACTTCTTTTACTAAATAGAACTAAAATAATATAAAAATAGTAAAATTATCTAAATTATAAATATAATAAAAATTATATATTATATTTCCTATTTTAAAAATATAGCCAGAAATATCTAGAAATATAAAAAGTAATTAGTAAATATTAATAATATAAATTAGAAGATTTTTAATAAATTTATAAAGAATTTTATTTTAAATTCGGAAAATTATAATAATAATACTTTTACTAAGTTTAAGAATATTAAATAATAGCTAGATTAAAGTATTTAAAGCTTTATATCTTATTTAAATAGCCTATTAAATAACTTAGAATATATAAATTTATTATAAAAATAAAAGATTTGAAATAAGATTAATTATTAAGAAAATACTTTATTAAAAAAAAGAAACTTATTTTTATAATTATAAGAATTAAGAATAACTTAAATTTATTTATTTAATAGAAATAAAATAATAAGCTAATAGAATAATAAAAGAAATAAAATAGAAAAAATAATAAAAATAAAAATAAAAATAAAAATAAAAATAAAAATAAAAATAAAAATAAAAAAGAGAAATAAAAAAGAAATAATAAAAGTATAATAATAGAATCTAATATAATACTTATATTAGAATTTATAAAACTAGATATAATTTGCTTTATTTACTAGAAAATGAATTATTATATTATTATTTATTTAAATTAGAAGAAACTAATTTATTATAATTATAATAAATCTAGATATAAGATATATAAATATCTAGAATTAAAAAAGCCGAGAAATAAATATATTTTATAATAATTATATTTATTTATATTATAAAAAGTAAAGCTTCTAAAATAAAAATAATAATTAAAATTATATTAAAATAAGAAAAGATAAATATAAAATTAGAATATTAATTAATTCGAATATAAAAGCTAATTATATAAAAAGAAAGCAAGTTTTAAATATAAGAATTCTATTAATATTAAAAGTAATTCTTTTAATCTTATTAGAAAAAACCAGAATTTATTTATATAAAGATTATATTCTTAAAATTATTATTAAAAATATACTAAAAAACTAAAAAAAAACTAATATATATTTTATATTATATAATTTTAATCTAAACTATATTAATATAGTATTTGAATTTTTATAGTTTTATTAGATTAATTCTCTAATTTCTTTTAGAGAAATAATATAAAAATACTAGATTTAATTATAGAAAATTAAAATTCTAAATATTAGAAAATTTACGAAAATAATAAAATATAATTTATTTTTATTTTTATTAATTATTTATTTTATAATAAATAACTAAAGAATTATTATTATTATTATAAATAAAATAATTATATTTTCTAAGAAATATTAAAATCTTTTCTAAATATTTTTTATAAAGACTATAAATATATTATTTAATTATTATATAATAGAATATTATATAAATCTAAAACCAGAATTCTAATTATTATATAACTTTATATATATTTTATTAGAAAAAAAGCTTAAAGTCTTTTAAAAATATCTTAATACTAGTTTAAAGAAAAAATAAATTTATTATTTTATTAGTCTAGCTAATATTCTAACTATATTTATTTTAAAGAAAAAAAGCAGCTTATATTTATATATTAATTATTAGAATCTAAATAAAATTTTTATTAAAAACCGAATATTATTATTATTTATTAATAAAATAATAAATAAACTTTATAAAATAAAATATAAATTTAAACTTAAAAAATATTTATTATTAGTTATAAATCCGGGAGAATAATAAATAAAAAATAATATTTCAAATATATTATAAATATTTTAAATATTATATTATTCTTATTCTAATAATATTTCAGATATATATTAATAATATACTAATAAACTTTATAAATATTATTTATATAATTTATTTAAATAATATTTAAATAATATTTTAATTTATTTAAAGAACCTAAAATAATATATAATAATAATCTAATATATATTCGAATAATTATAATAATACTAGCTTTTTATAAAATTAATAAAATATAAAGAAAATATAAAGAAAATAAAGTTCCTGAAATTTATAATTAGTTTAAATAATATAGTAATAGAAACTAGCTAAATTATAGCTATTAGAAAATAGCTAGCTCTAAAGAATAATATCTGGGAAATTTAAATATTTTTAGATTATTTTAACTTTTATTAGAGATTTATTTATAAATATTTTAGAATAATAAAAAAATTAATTAATTTATTAAAAACTAATAAAAAATTATAATATTATTTTAGCTAGATAAATAAAGCAAATAAGGTTTTTAGAAAATTAAAAATTAAATTTATAATAATATTAATTCTTTATTATTCTAATTTAGCTTTAAAGATTTATATAAAAATAAATATTTCAAGATTTGTAATTATAAATATAATTTCTTAGCTTTTTAGTAAAAAAGTAAAAGCTAAATAATTTTTTATTATTTTTTATTTAAAGAAAATAATTATAATTAAAAATAAATATAAAATATATAATTTTAAACTTCTAATTATTATTCTAGTATTTTATATTTAGTAATATTATTTAATATATATTTAATATATTATTTTTATTAAAATAATTTATAATAATTTAAAATAATTTATAATTAAAAAAAAAGAAAAGAATTAATAAATAAAATAAATAAAAAACTAGCTATTTTTAATTTTATTTTAAAATATTAGCTAAAATATAATAATTTTACTAATAAGCTATTAAAAAAACCAGATTTTATAATAAATATAAATAAAGATATTTTATTATTTATATTTTATAATAAGTTATAAAATACTATATTATTTTTATAATATTATAATATAAAACCCAGAAAAAAGAAACTAAATATTTTTTAATTAGTAAAATATTTTAATAATAAAAAAATATTAGAATTATTATTATTTAAGTTTATTATTAATATATCTAGTTATAAATAATATATATTATAAATTATAATTATATAAATAACTGAATTTGAAATAATATATAAGAAAATAAAAAGATATTATTTAAATTATTATTATAATACTAAAAGCTTAATTTATTAATATAATATTAATAATATAAATAATTCTTAAAAAAAATCTTTACTAGAGTTATTAAAATATTAAAATATTATTTATATACTAAATAAGCTAGCTATTATAATATAT
Organism: Hyaloscypha bicolor E; assembly: GCF_002865645.1. Taxonomy (NCBI): domain Eukaryota; kingdom Fungi; phylum Ascomycota; class Leotiomycetes; order Helotiales; family Hyaloscyphaceae; genus Hyaloscypha; species Hyaloscypha bicolor. The sequence goes on along the minus strand of NW_020194684.1, from coordinate 1,704,031 downwards.
ATTATATATATAACTAGTTATATAATATATAATATACTTTTATATAATAAAATAGCTAATAAGGCTATTAATTTTATTATTATATCTTTTAGTCTATTTATTTATATAGTAAAGCTATTTCCCTATATATATATCTATTAATCTAAATAATTTATAATAGAAATATTATAGTTATTATAATACATAGTACTAATAGAAGTTGGACTAGAGCTAGTAAAGTATCTAGTATCTAAAAGAGGTATCTAATATCTAAATAAAGCATTTATAATTATCTAATAATTATATATAATTTTAAGTTTAAGCTAGTATATAAGCCTATATATAGCTTGTAATTATTTAGATCCGAGGCGTCTTTAAGATTCTCTTCTTTCTTTAGTTTTAAATTATTAAAATAGAAATAGTCTAAATTATATCTTCTAGGCCCTAAATCTTATATTTATAATATAATTTAAAGCTTACTTATTTCTTAATTCTATAGAGGATTTAAATAATATTTATTTAATTAGTTTTTAATAAATATAAATATAATATATTATAGCTACTTCTATAATAGTTAACTAATATTAGAATAAAAGAAAGCCCTAGAATAATTAGATAAGAAAGCTCTAGACTAGCCAGGTAAGTAAATAAGCTAGTAACCTTATTACTAAATAAAGATCTATAAGAAAGCAAGTTCTAAAATAACTAAATAAGTTAGAAAAAGCTATAATATAAGATACTACTAGTATATTACTAGAAAATAAACTAGAGTCTTTTATTAAGTCTTCTAAAAGATTCAAATATTCTATTAATACTTATAATAAAAGAAATACTTTCTTTTAGAAAGCTAAAGAAAAGAGAAACTTATTTTATTAAAAGCAAACTTCTAAAAGTTATTCCGGAATCTAGAAGCTTTATATAAGAAAATTATTAAGCTAATTCTAAAGATATATAATATTCTTACTTATAATAAGAATTATTATAATTAGTAAAAAAAAACCAAGCAAGTTCTATAAAAGAATAAAGCTATTATTAAAAAGCTTATTATATAGCCTACTAAAATAACTAGTTCTTTTATTCTAGAAAATAAATATTTAATTAAACTCTCTAATTTTTCTATTTTTAAATATATAATTAAGAATAATATTACTTTTAATAATTAGTTAGTTTAGATTAAGAATAAGCTCTATAATAACTCTAATATTTATTAAATAGAAAACCTTAAGATTATTTATATTTCCGGCTATATAAGTAATTATATTTTTATACTAATTTTTTTTACCTAAATTAAAATAATTAATATATATATAAAATTATTAGAGAACTATATATCTATTTAAAGAAGCTATATAATAACTCGAATAAGAAATATAATACTTAATAAGCCTTTAAGAAGCTATTTATAAAAAAGAGCTAGATTTTTTAGGAATTTTATATTTTATTTCTAAGATATATAATAAATAGAAATATTAACTTATAGAACCTCAAGAATAACCTAAATAATAAGCTTACCTAGAAGCTTTAAAAGGCTATAACTATATACTATAATAATCCGGCTATTTATATTACGAAGTTTATATAATATTATATTATAAATAACTAGTAAATCCGAGCTTATTATAAAAAGAAAAACTAGATATTTAAGAAAGCTAATAAAGATATAAATAAATTAAGCTTAGGAAATGCCTCTTATATAAAGCCTATTTCTAAAACCCTAGTAATAAATAAGTCTATTATTTTAAAGCCCGGATTCTTAAATCTTAAATACTATAACTATAATAAATTTAGTTATATATCTAGAAACTATTTAGAGCCTAAAACTAAATATATAAAGTAAGTCTTTATAGCTAAGCTAGTAATATTTATTATAAATAAACTATTCGAGAATATAAAATAAAGAAATAAGAACTCTTAAAGAAAGTTTTTTCTTTAGGGCTATATTATATAAATATAGCAGATATTAATTTAAGCTAGTTATTAGAAAATAAAGTATTTATATTCTCTTATATAGTTAGTAATAATAAATTAGATATTAAGACTTTTTCTTTTATTAATATTAGAGTAAATAAATATACTTTTATTAATTTTAAGTTTATAAAAATAATTAAATAATTTCTAGATATTAAACTTACTTAATTAATATTACCTTATAATATAAGAGAATTTAATAATAAATAGGCTATATTTATTACTTATTATATTAAGCTTATATTCTTAATTAATAAATAGAAGATTCTAGTACTTATACTAGTTATAGAACTAGATAAATATAATATAATTTTGGAATAATAATAATTTATAAATACTAGTATTCTAATTAATTATAAGAATAGAAGATTAATTTAGCTAGATAATTAGCCTAGAAAGAAGAATTAGAATAAGGTTCTAATTACTATATATAAGAACTTAAAACCTGAAAAAAGTAACTAGTATTAAGAAAATATAAATAAAAAGAATAAAGCTATAACTATAAATAAGTTCTAAAAACCTTAACTTATAAAGAAAAAACCCTTTTATTCTCTTTCTAAAATAGACTCAGAAAGCTATATATAATAAAAGAATTAAGCTTAATACTATAGAGAAATATAAGTAGCTTTAGAAAATATAGAAGTTTCTTTTAAGTAAAAAACAGAAATATTAAACCTATATTATCTATAAAAAAAAGCTATAAGATCTAGTTAAAGCCTATAATTAATATTATAGATATCTTACTAGCTACTTTCTAGATAAATCTATAAAAAAAAGAATTTTTTCTTTATAATATTATTTTTTGAGATTAATAAAAAGCTAGAATTATAATAAGAAAATAAGTTTATTTCGAGTAAATAATAACTAGAAGAAATAGAATTATAATAGCTAGTAAGAGTTTTACTAAAAAAAAATTAAGAATTTTATAAATATCTTCTTTAAAAAAGGATTAAATATCTTATTTCTATATTAATTATATAATTATAAGATTTAGATTAATAATTCTAAAGACCTAAAAAGCCTAAGATATTTCCTGCTTTATTAATAATTAACTTATAAGCTATAGAAGATTAAGTATTTCCTTAAAGAAAACCTCGAATAAGGCTTTATTAAATTAAGCTAGTTTCTTTTTATATTTCTAATTCTCTTTATAAAAAAAGCTAATAAAGCTCTCTAATTCTATATTAATTATTATAAGCTAAATAACTTAATATAGAAGAATTATTATTCTCTTTCTTTTATTTATAAAACTCTTATATAACTAGCTTAAATTAAGATTTATATAAAGCTAGATATTTAGTAAATATTTTATTAGATTTAAATAAACCCAGAATTAGAAGAACTTATAATATTTTATATAAGATATAGAACCTATAAATATAAAGTTCTTTAGAAAAACCTAACTAATAGCTTTATTACTTATTAGAAATATATAAATAATTTTTTTTTAATTATCTTAATATCTTTTATATAGCTTATTTAAATAATATTCTAATTTACTCGAAAAATCCCTTAAAATATAAAGACTATATATAAAAAGTTCTTTAGTAACTATAAAATACTAGCCTTTAAGTAAATATTAAGAAATTAGAATTTAAGGTTATTTATATAAAGTATTTAAACTTTATTATTTTTACTAGAGATATTAAAATAGATTTAGATAAGATAGTAGTTATTAAAAACTAGTAATTACTAAAGATAATTAAAGAAATATAAGGCTTTTTAGGTTTTTATAATTTTTATTAGTATTTTATTATAAAATATAGCTATATAGCAAAGCCTCTAATAGCTCTAATATATAAAAGAATTCTATTTAAGTAAATAGATTAGTATTAAAAAGATTTTATTAAGCTAAAGTAAACTATATTCTTAATATTAATTCTATATTACTATAATCTAAATCTTTTTACTATAATTAAAACAAATATATTAAATAGAGTTATAACCGGTATTTTCTTATAATAAGACTCCTAAATAGAACTCTAGTATCTAGTAGTATTCTTTTCTAAAACTATATAATTAATAGAACTAAATTATAATATTTATAATAAGGAAATTTTTATTATTATTTTCTTTTTAACTAAATAGTAAATAAAGCTAGAAGGCTTATAAGAGGCACTTTTTATAATTTATTTAGATTACTAGATTCTTAAGTACTTTATAACTATAAAGAAGCTTTTAGTAAAATAAGTTTACTAAATAAAATACTTTTTCTATTTCTATTTTAAACTTATATATTAGGCAGGCAAATTAAATAAATAAATAAATAAATAAATACTTTAAATAGAAAATATAAGAATATAATTATCTAGAATAAAATAATAATAGCTTACTAAATCCAAGTTCTCTTTCTATAATAAAAGATTAATAATAATATTATATAGAATCTCTAGTTAGTTCTAATTAAAGCCTTTATAAGCCCGGTTTAGAAAGAAACCTAATATAATAGTATCTAGCTAGTAAATAAGCTATTAAGTAAGAACTAAGAGTTACTAGAACTAGAAAAGCTATAAGATAAAGCAAGAAATAAGAAATAAAATATTTGAATATTATAAGATAGTTTTCTTTTATAATATAATAAACTATTTATATCTAATAATATAATAATACCCGAGATATCTTTATATATTATCTTTATTTAAGAGATATATATATAGCTTCTAATAGAATACCTAGAATAAGCCAAGCTTTAATAGCTTTTTTAGATCTATTATTACTAGTTAGGCTAAAGTATAGATATTAATTACTATAGAAATAATTACTATATTTATTAATAATTCTATATTTCTAGAAATAAGAAGCCGGAATTCTTATATTTATTACTAGTTTCTAATTACTTCTAGTAATATATATTAGTAGATTTTAAAAAGTATTTAGAAAATAGAAATAAGTATAATATAATAATAATATTTATTAATTATCTAGATAAGTACCTTATTATAATTCCTATTCAAAATATAATAATAACTAAAAAGTTAGTATTTCTATTTCTTACTTATATAGTCTACTAAATTAGTATTCCGGAAACTATAATATCTAATTAAGAGCTCTAGTTTATATTAAATTTCTAGAGCAAGTTCTATAAGTATATTAATATAAAGCTTAAGTTATTAATTACTAATTATTTCTAAACTAATAGCTAAATAAAGATTATTAATTAATACTTTAACTAATAGCTATATTTCTATATAAACTATTACTAGAATAATTAAGATAAATAAGTAATAATAATTAATTACTAGTAAATAGCTCTAGTTTATAAGACTATAAGCTAGTTTCTATTTCTTATAAAAAAGAGTTATAAACTATAGATCTTATTTAATTAGGAAACCTAAATATAATTAGATACTTTAAAGAAAGAACTAAATAAATAAGAAATAAAGACTCTAGTAATATAACTTTATAAATTATAATAAAGAATATAGGAAAATATAATATAAATGAAATATAAGAATATTATATTATTTAAGCTAATAAATATTACTAACTAGTAAACTTTAAAATAGAAAATAAGATATAAATTATTACTAAATACTAGAAGAATAATTATCCGAGCTATAAGCTAGCTTACTAAATAAAATAACTATATAAAATCCTAAAATAAATAAGATATTTCTTTAAGCTTAAGCTTCTGAAATTAATAAAAATATATCTGGTATTTTATATAAAGAAGCTATATAAAAATTCAAATAATTTCTTTCCCGAATAAGTAAATCTGGAACCTCTACTATTAGAACTATAAAATAGGGAAATGAAATATAAAGTTTAAGAAATACTAGTAATAAAGCAATTTTATAGAAAGCTTAAATATCGAGTCTAGTAAAAAGAATAAAATTCGGATCCGAAATAATATCTTATATTCTTATTAAATAATAATATTCTAGTTCTTTAAAGCTTCTATAATAAGAATCCCGAATAGCTAGAATTACTTTAGAATTTCTTTTATTAGTTAAACTATACCAAGAATAATATATTACTAAAACTATATAATATAAATAGAAATTCTTATAAGTTATATATAAAAGGTTCTAGTCTTTAATATATAATATATAATTTAAAAATTTAATAAAGACTTTTAAAGCTCGGAAATAAGCTTACTTTAGAAAAGAAAGTAATATTATAGTTATTATAATATATAATACTAGTAGAAATTAGACTAGAGCTAATAAGGCATCTAGTATCTAAAAGAGATATCTAGTATCTAAATAAGATATTTAGTATCTAAATAAGATATTTATAATTACCTAATAATTATATATAACTCTAAGCTTAAGCTAATATATAGGCCTATATATAGCTTATAATTATTTAAATCCGAGGCTTTTTCGAGATCCTCTTCTTTCTTTAGCTTTGAATTATTAAAATAGAAATAGTTTAAACTATATTTTCTAGATTCTAAATCTTATACTTATAATACTAGCTTTTAAAAAAAATTATTATAAACTAGTTATTATTATAAATATAATATTTAGGGCTTAGAAAGTAAAATAAAAAGTCTTTTATAAAAATAATTTAAAACTAAAAAAAGAAAGCTAGAATATAAAATACTATAGGCTTAAATATATTTATAATAAGCTAGTTTCTAAATAATCTAGTATTCTAAATATTATTATTTCTATATTAGCTATTAGATAATTATATTAGATAACTAGAATATTAAAACCTAAATTATAATAATTATAATAATCTTATAAATAAGTATTTTAATATTAGTAAAATACTAAAGATTTTCTAAAAGAAATATTTCTAATAAAATATATAAAAAAATATAAGAAATTATATTAGAACTAGTTTTATATATTAATAAATAAAAATAAATAAATATTTATTATATAATATATTTAGTTTATTTTCTATTTCTTTTAAACTATAATAAGAATTTATTATAAACTTTATTATAAAACTATTTTCTTTTAGGTTTTATAATATAATATATTCTAATTACTAAAGAAATTCTAGTTTCTAAACTTATAAAGCTATTTATATATTATATAATAAAAGGCCTATTAAGTAGTAAATTACTATTAAGCTATCTTTTAATTTATATATTATCCGAGAATTAATACTTTCCTATAATTCCAGACTTATAGATTACCTAGCTAAAAGTATTTATTTATCTAGTTATATAAATTATACTCGAAGTCTTTCTTTTTACTGCCTTTAGTAAATATTCGCTTAATTCTTTAGCTACTTCTAGCTTAAATTTATTAGAAATAAAGAAGTAATTAATATCTTTAAAGAATTTCTTATTAAAAGTAGTAGCCTTCTTATAGTTTATAAGGAAAATATAGCCGATATTTTAATATTCTTTACTAAAATAGAATTCGCTATTTAAAGCTTTAGTAGTAGCCAGATTTTTAGTATTACTTTTATACTAATTATAATTAATATTTCCAGAAATAAAGTATTAGGCTAACTAAAAGTAAGTAACTAAATAAATAGAATACTTATTTAATATCTTGTAAAATCCAAGTTATATTAATAGATCTACTATTAAAAGTTAAGAGACTAAAGTAAAGTAGCTATTACTAAGATCTCTATATATTAATATATTATCTTTTTAGAGATAAAACTATAATTTCTCTATTTTTTTTATTAAGAATTCTCGAATACTAAGCTTCTTAATTTACTTTAGGTAATTCTTCTTATAAATATAGCTATTTATATCCAAATTAGTAGTACTAGACTCAGAAATAGAAACTATAATATTAAATTAGAGCTATAAATTAGAATAAAATTAATTAGAAATATAGTACTTATATTTATAATTCTTAATCTTCTAGTTCTTAAAAAAGGAATTCTATATCTTCTTATTTATCTAAGTAATAGAAATATACTTCTTGCCTTTAATAACTTTATAAATCTTAGTAATTAGCTTTAGAGTATTCTTAATCTCTTATATATTAATAAAAAGAATATTAGTAAATTACTAAATATATACTATATAGAAAGCTTTAAGGAATTTATCTTTAATTCTATAGTATTCTTATTTATAAATAGGTCTTATAATACTATTATATATTTCCTTAAAAATATACTTATTCTATTAAGTAAGTATTAACTTCTATTTAGCTAGTATTTTATAGATATACTAAATACTTTTATTAAATTTTCCGGACTTAATACTTCTAGTTTTCTGCTTCTTAGTTCTAGATATAGTTAAGGGAATCTTTTTAAATAGTATTTTTTCCTTTAGTATAAAGGGCTTCCTTTTACTTTCCTTTATTTTACTAATTTTATATTTAGTCTAGTACTCAGATCTCTACTATTTATTAGAAGTCTTAGGCTTAGCTTACTTTTTATTCTTACTAGGTTTTTCTTATCTAGTTATACTAGTTCTACTAGTCTTACTTTTTTTTTCTTTTTTTTCTTTTAATATACTTTATTAGTTTAGAACTATATAGTATGGCTAGCTAAGCTAGCGTGAGTCTTAGTAGCTTATATGCAGGCCCAAATTCCAATATAGGTAGTAAATAGTTAGGGACATATCCCTGAAATAAAAACTTAAGGAAATAAAGAAAAAATGAGTATAAATCGTAATTCCTCTCCTACTTCCTATTTCCCTTTTCCCTTTTTCCCTATTCCCCTTCTCCTATTTCCTCCCCTATTTCCTCCCCTATTTCCTTTCCTATTTCCTCCCCTATTTCCTCCCCTATTTCTACTTCTTCCACTTCTTCTACTTCTTCTACTTCTTTTACTTCTTCTACTTCTTCTACTTCCACGCTTCACTCAATATGCCATTTTCTTGTGTATATACTAGTTTCTTTTAAGAATACTAGTATATTTAATATCCTAATTTCTATATATAATAGTAGTTATAGGTTAAAAGCACTAGCTTCCAAGCTCCCTTTAAATAGACTAAATAGTCTAAGTTATTCTTCCCTATATAGTATATAATATAAAAGGAGGTGCTTTATATTCTTAGTCTTTCTGTATTTGTATTTATTATTAGATATTATATTTAGCCTATATAAATAAGACTTTAAATATCCGTAGCCTAGCTTTAGCTAGAAGAAGGCACTAGCTAGGGGCCTAAAAGTTCCTAAAGGTAGGTTTATCTTTCTAGATACTTTTTATAGATATATATTATTATATAATTCTAGCTAGGTTTTCGGTTTAGTATAAGATTCTAAAAGTAGTTTATACTCTAGTTTCTTAACTTTATTAATTTTAATCCCTAGAAAAGCAAAGGAGGTTTTTACTAATTCAGGTTCTAATATAGGAGAAGTAGTGCCTAGCTTAGCTAGTTCGTCTACTTCTTTATTCCCTATTATATTTATATGCCCTGGAACCCAGATTAGTTCTATATTAGCTCCTTTAGCTTTAAGGGCCTTAGTAGCTAGTATAGCTCTAATCTATTAACTTTATTCTGGCTTATTAGAAGAAGTTTTTAATCTTAGTAAACTAGCTTGATTATCTATAAAGATATTAAAAAGCTCCCCTCTCTTTACTTTACTACTAGCGTACTTAATAGCCCTAGTAATGCCTTCTAGTTCTCTATTATAGACTATAATACTAGCTCCTATATTCTGGCTTTCTCTATATTTAGCTATGACCGGAATATAAGGGGTTTCATAACTATAAACTATGAGCCCTAGGCCTACTTTAAGTCCTTTTTTAGTTTGAGATTCATTTATATATATAGATAGTATAAAGCTATTATTATATAAAGTCTTTAGATAAAAGTTATATAATATAGTAATCTCTTCCTTTAGCTCTTTTAATATAGTAATTTTATAAGGTACTTCTCTGTTCTAAGAGGCAAAATAAAAGTGTCTTATAATCTCTAGATCTTTAGGGTCTATTAGATTACTAATAAAGTCTACTATAGTTTTTACTTGAGACTTTTTAGCTATATAATTTCGCTTTAGATTAGTATTTAGACTATAAATAGAGTCTATATCAGATTCTACTAGTTCTAAATTACGGAATCTTTAGAAGAACTTCTCGAACTCTAGTCTAATAGGGTATTTTAGATTTAGTTTAAGAATACGGAAGGCATAATAATATTAACTATAGTTTAGCCTTATAATAGGTGAAACTAAAGCTAATTCGACCTCTATAGGAATAATAAGAGCAGTTTTAAATACTTCTAGGGTTTTCCTTAGGGCTAGGTTTTAAATCGCCTATAAAGGCCGAATTTGAGCTTTGCTTTTAGTCTTTTATTATAGTATAGAACCATAGTCTATTATACTAGTAATATAGGCTAAATATAGCTATCTAATTATAAAAGGAAATAAGCCATATAATATATTCATAAGTTTTTATATCCTATAAAAGGCTTGTTTTACTTTAGAAGCCTTATAGGCTATATATTTCTTAAATCTGAGATTTTTATTAAAATAGATCTCTAGCTATTTGACTACTTTACTAGGGGAAACTAGTTCCCTATTAGGTAGTTTTAGATTAGGCTTATTTTTGGAATTATTAAAATAAATAAGTTCTGTTTTATCTATATTAAAGCTAATAGTATTCTTTTTCCCTAAATTAACTATATTCTTTATTTCTTTTTCTAGAGTCTTAATATTTTTCTTTAGACTTTTAGAAATAGTAATAAGGGATATATTATCTAAATAGGATCTGAATTTAATATTTACTAACTTAAATAAGTCTCGGATATAGATAAGAAATAGTATAGGAAATATAGGGCTACTTTATAAAATACTAGTAAGTATAGACCTAAATACTTTAATACTATTATTAAAAGCTAGTTATAATACTCGGTTATCTAGGAATAATAATATCTATAGAATAAGGCTAGTAAATAGTAATAAACTAATTATAATCTATAATAGCCTATTCTTGGACACGTAATTAAAGGCGCCTTTAATATCTAGGAAGAGAGTACTAGTTTTTAGCTTATAGGACTTATTTAATTCTACTTTATTTTATAATAGTAAAGTAGTATTAATAGCTGATTTATAAAGCCTATCTTCTATTTAGAAGTAGTATAGTAGGTTACTAGTCTCGGCTAAATAGCTAAGTTGCCTAGCTAGTATTCTCTCAGAAACCTTTCCTAAGTAATTAAGTAGGGAAATAACTTAATATACTTTAGGTAGGAAATAGTTTGGTTTCCCTAATTTCTTTAGAATAAAGCCAGTAGCTTATTTCCAGACTTTAGGATAGTATCTCTTATTAATAAATAAGAAGTATAGCCTATAAAAGATATCTAGAGAAGTTCTATAAGTATGAACTATAATCTCTTAAGTAACTAAGTCTAGTCCAGGGGTTTTCTTCTTTATCTTAGAAGTATAGGCTTGTTCTAGCTCTATTTTAGACAAAATAGGCTAGTCCTACTTTAAGCTAGACCTATAGTTTATTAAACTAGTAGGCTTAGTAATAGGAAGTAATAGGAAAAGTATAGTTCTAAAGATATTATACTTCTCTTGGAAAGTCGATTTTAGCTTATTTAAACTATTATCTAAGATACTAGAAATAGATTAATATATAGTATTTTTAATATATTTTATAGCTTTAAAAATCGACTAGAAGTCTTTATTCTCTAAGAACTTATTCTAGTATACTAGCTTAGTACTCTTAATAATATTAAAATAGGTATTTTTTATATTTTAGAGTTCTTATTTATAGAAAGTATATCCTAAAGCTTTAGATTTATAGCTATAGTATAGTATTAATTTATATAAGGTCTTTAAGTTCTTATTTTACTAGAGTTTAGAATATGAACTAGTAATAGATTTTAGAATACTATTACTAGCTACTTCTACTATTCTATTAGTAAAGTCTTTTACTAATAGGTCTAGTTTATAGTTTCCAGATATACTAGTAAGTAAAAAGGGCATATTCTTAAGGCTATTAATAAGGTAGCTTATAAATTTAGCCCAGTCTGCTTTCTTAGTATTAAATCTGACTGGATTAGAACTAGAGCTATAAGTCGACTTACTAATAGTAAATAGAACCCCGAAGTAATTAGAACCTAAGTCTAGTAGTACTTACTAGTCTTTAATCTTAGTTACTATTTCACTAGTAGTAAAACTTAAGTCTAATATGGAAGAAATAGACATATTAGGTCTATAGAAAGTATCTTTCCCTAGTTTATTTAATAGCCTTAAAGAATAGTTCTCTATATAATTACTTTGAGGTTTAAGGGAATTCTACTAAGAATAATATATATTAAAATTATCTAGTAATAGAGAGCTATTATAGAAAGTAATAAGTAAAATATTCTCTCTTAATATAGTTAATATATTATTAGGGTCTTCTAGGTAAATTATATTATAGAAATTAATTAGCTCTATTTTTAGTATATCTAGACTTAAATCTATAATTAAGTAATTAGAATTACTTAGTGAGTTTGAGGCTAGACTAGCTTATAGTTTGCGAGCTATATAAAATAGGGTTCTAGGCCTTAGAGTACTATAATTCGGAAGTATTTGGAAATAGCTAGAATATATAATAAAATAATATTCCCGATTATTATTTCCTGCTATTACCTAAGGCTCCTAAATTACTAGAACTTTAATATCTAGTTCTATAGCTATTTATAAGACGTTTTTAGTAATAGAGCTATTATAATTTATATTAACTTATAGTACTTTAATATAGCTACTTATTAATAGTAATAGTAGGAATTATAATAGTAGTAGCTTTTTTAATTATTAAATAAACTTTATATAGCTTAGAATTAGCTAAGTAAGTAGTACTTAAGTAATTAGAGCATTTAGTAGTTATATAAGGGCATTTTTTACCCTTTTTCTTATAGATAGAGCAAAAATGGTTCTTAGTCACGTAACCCTTACTATATAGTAAATACTTAGGTTTCTTTTTATAAATAGAATCTAAGTACCTATATCCTATATACCTAGTATACTATATAGTACTAGAAATAGTATAGTATTTTACTACTTTAGTAAAGATCCCGGCTATAAGAAGTCTATTTTTAATAGCTCTATTAGCTTGAATCTCAGTAGGGAATACTACTACTACTAAACTAGCTCGCTAGAGGCCTAAGTCTCTTTTCTCCTTAGAAGTAGCCTAATAGGGCTAGCTAATAGGCTCTAGTCTCTTATTAAAGGTCTTAATTTCTTCTAGGACTAAGTTTATTTCTTTGGGTATATTAAACCTATAAATAAATAAACCGTAAATAATAACTTTATACTAAGGTTCTTCTTTTTATATACTTATAACTAAGGGAAGTACTTCCTTTATAATAGCTTGATTTTGAACCAGAAAGTCAGAGTTAAATTCGGGAGTAATATTAACTATAATATTACTCTTTAAGGAAAGAGAAATTATAGAGATTACTAGTTCCTTAATTCCCTTAAAGCAGAAAGCAGTATTAAGCGAATTGCGAGTTAAAATAGCAGAGAATAAGCTAGCCTACTTTATATAAGCTAGTAGGAAGGTGTATTTCCTAGAGAGGGCTATAGATCTAGTATTACAAGTACCAGAACTACTAGTATTACGTGCACTAGGTGGTTTATTAGTACTATAAGCACTACTGCTACTAGTAAATATACTAGGGCCTTTTCCTCCCTGATTTTTAGACTTAGTATATAATACTAAAGTCTAGTCCTTTTCCGAGTATAATTCCGAGTATATTTATAGTTCTTAAGTAGCGATTTTAGCCCAAGTAGGCTTTTTAGAGGTAGTTTTAGCTTGAGTAGCTAGCTTGGCTTAAGTTCTTAACTAAATTTCAATCTATTTAGTAGCATTTTCGAGGTTTACTACCTATAAAGCTAGTAAAGTACTAGTATAGCAGATATAGCCGAATTCTGTATATTCCCTGAAGATTTCTACTAAATCTAGTAGTCGAGATTACTAGTCATATAATAGAGTAATAGTAATGGCTTTGACTATCAAGTTCCGGGCTTAACGAATTAGTAATTTAGCTTTATTCAAAGCTTAATTTTAGTATTAGTAATAGTTTCCGTAGTTTTGGTATTCCTTATTAATATTACTATTAATATTACTTGCGCTAGGGCCACGCTTTAGCCTGTTCTGGAAGCGGCTTAGTTGAGCCGTACTAGCTGAATTAGGCTAAGGAAAAGAGGCTGCAAGTTCGTCTAAAGAGATAGGATTTGTAGCTAAATCGAATGCGAATTGAGCTCCCTGGCTAAACCGGGCTAGTAGGGAGCTAGTAAGTAGCTCTAGTTCCTCGCTAGGGCCCTCTAGAAGCTCTCCGAGCTCTTGAAAGTCAATGAAAGAGGGGCTGGAGCCCGGGGGATCAGGGGGGGCCATTTAGCCTATTCTAGCTCTACTTATAGTAGGTTCTAGAGCCTGGGGCCAAAGGGCTAAGATATATTGAGTGAGTTCTAAAGGTGGGTGAAGTGTGGGTATGAAAGTAAGGGAAGTATAAAAATAGTAGTCTTCTTATAGTCTATATACTAGTCTTACTAGTTCTACTAGTCTTACTAGTTCTATTAGCTTTACTAATAGCTTTCTTATTAGATTTTATTAAATTAGCTCTATTTTTCTTAACTAGATCCGGTTAAATTAAAGCTGAAATTATAATAAAGGCCTATTTTTCAGGCTTATTTTAGAAAGCAGGAAAAGGCTTATTACTATAAGCTCTCTTAATTAGAATTCTGGAAGTATTTTTTTTTTTTTTTTTTCTTTTAACGTGCTTTATTAGTTTAGAACTATGTAGCACGGCCAGCTAAGCTAGCGTGTGTTTCAGTAGCTAATATACAGGCCCAAATTCCAATATAGGTGTAATAAATGGTTGGGGACGTACCCCTGGAACAAAAACTTAAGGAAATAAAGAAATGAGTTCCCTCCTTTATCCCCTCCTTTATCCCCTCCTTTATCCCCTCCTTTATCCTCTCCCCCTTATCCCTTTTTCCCTTTTCCCCTTATCCCTTATCCCCTCCTTAAACGCTAAATG